>NC_138233.1:36803200-37148200 GCF_964197995.2 Scardinius erythrophthalmus
ATTTGGTGTGGCGAGAGAGATGTCAGAAGAATATTTTACTTCAAACAATCCTTCATAAAGTGTGTACGCGTAGGTAAAAGACTTTGCTTAACTACTTGTCCCGTGCTGCTTTGCAAATGATGTAATTGTATTAGTTTAGAGTGTGTTTGTGTGTCTTTTTAATGCATTTTCCTTTAGGAAAAGACAACTGCCGACTGAGCTTGATCCAAATGAAATTTGGAGGGGTGACGTAGACTTGAAAGAATCAGATCAACAGGAACGATATTAATCATGGTAATGCCTTGCAAACATGCGCAGTGCTGTGATTTACACGCATTGTATATCTTACGAAAGTATGTTTACTTGCGTTTTATGCGGTCAGCGGGGGAGAATGTTTACTAATTATAACATGCGCTGAAGTTTTGTTCGGAATACATAAATGCACATGTAAATGAACATGTGAATCGGATTGCAGTGTTTATAGGATTCATAGAAACAGAACTTTCAGAATATGGAATCAGAATGGATTCAATCAGATGAAGATGAGTACACGTAAAGGTATGATTTATGGTCATTGTGGCCAGAAGCGTATTCCGCAGACCTCATAGTAGATCAATCTTGAAAGGCTTACTTTATCATTAAAAGTCAGTTTCACTAGGGGAGGTTTTGATATGTTGACTTTAAAACGATCATTTCAATCGAAGTATCCTAATGCACAACCAGTATAACTTCATTTTTTACAGTAAAGGGGCAGTGTTGTCATATTTGTCATGGGGATGAATGCTGTACCAGCGGTTATGATATTGAACACATATTTGAATTAAGCGCTTGCAATCAGGTTGTTTTGACAGTTCAGTGTATAACAGGTCCAGAGTTAGTCACAGAAGCTCATGAGATTCCCTTCTGGATTTTATTACGTTCCTTTCATTTCAAATATTTCATTCCTTCCACAGATGACGTTCACCCAAATTACATTTATTCCTTATGTAAGATTCATAATAAATATATTAGGAATGGATGAAGAGGATGGTCGACTAGCGATCCAACTTTCTTAGTCTTTTTTAGCTTTAGTATTTTTAGCTTTAATGCTTTTAAGAGGGATGAATTCTGCGACTCAGAGCGGGTTTTAGCTTGCCGCATCACCACTACAAATACAAAAAAGCCCAAAAATCTTAGAAACTAGAGCTCAAACTAGTCAATCTCACTAACAGATTGGCAGCATGTCACAGTGTTTGTGCACACAGCTTTAACGGAGGCGATAATCAAGCTCTTTCTCCTAAACTCCTTCCTCAAGTGTAGTGTTAGGAAGTCATTTCATTATAGTTGACTGCTTTATTTGGACAGTTCGTGTAAATCAAGCAGTGGGGAAAAAACGACTCACCAATTCATTCGATTCGTTCCTGCTGAAGTCCCTGTGAGGCATTCTTATGAAGCAAAATATTTAGTATACAATATTTTGCTGTTGTTCATCACTGTTTTTCATGCTTAACTGTGTCAACCTTAATGTAATCCTCGTTGTTTTTGTGCTAGATAAATATTAAGTGAATTATACAATCTGATTGCTGTATATTTGAAAAGATATTACCCTGCTTAAATGGCTAATCTGGCTATGGATAAATGTACTGTAGTAAAATACATAATACATCACTTATTGAATAAGGCTTATTTAAGACCAAATAGTGATTTTAGAGATATTTGAACCCACCTTGAAAATATGTTAATTTCACACCTTGTACAGTCAAACCAAAAATGATTCAGACACCAGATATATATTTTTTTAGATTTATTTTACTAGTGTGTGCAGGACACTATAGTTCATTTATGTTAGTGAGGATAGCGAAATAAAGTAAACTGACTACTAGTAAAATGTATAAATAAATGATTCAGACACTTTGAGCTGATCATGTTTTGCTGAAGTGTGTTTTCTGTAATAACTAATGCTCTTTTTACACACACACTGAACACAATGAAGCATTGCTTGGTGATTGGTTGAGCTAAACTGGTATTATGTAATTGTGTAGTTAAATTTAACAGCTGACAGATAGTCAACATAATTCATGTGTGAGACAGTCTAACAGAAGGATTGACAAAACCAGTCAAATATCAACTGATCTGAGAACTCTGAGTTCTGCTCATATTTTATCACCCTTTTCTAAACGATAGCGAATAAACTGATAATGTGAGAAATGTTGAAGTGTCTGAATAAATGTTGGTTTGACTGTATATATACACACTGCCATTCAAAAGTTTGGGATCGGTAAGATTTTTTATGTTTTTAAAAGAAGTCTCTTCTGCTCACCAATGCTGCATTTATTTGATTGAAAATAAAAAGAAAAGAAAAAACAAATATGACAATTTAAAATAATTGTTTTCTATTTTAATATATTTAAAAAATATATATGCATTCCTGTGATCAAAGCTGAATTTTCAGCATCATTACTCCAGTCTTCAGTGTCACATGATCCTTCAGAAATCATTCTAATATGATGATTTGATGCTCAAAACACATTCATTATTATTATCAATGTTGAAAACAGCTCTGGGCATTTTTTTAAGGATTCTTTTGATGAATAGAAAGTTCTATTTTGTTTATTTGAAATATCTTTTGTATCATTACAAATGTCTTTTTAAATGTCTAAATGTCTTTTAAATTATTGGTCAATTTAAGAATTGACCCCCCCCCCCCCCCCCAAAAAAAAAAGAAGAAAAAAGAATAGAAAATCAGTATAATGTATAATGTTACAAGCTTTCTATTTCAGATAAATGCTGTTCTTTTGAACATTCTATTCTATGTTTCTTGAGCATCAAATCATCATATTAGAGTGATTTCTGAAGGATCATGTGACACTGAAGACTGCAATAATGATGCTGAAAATTCACCTTTGATCACAGGAATAAATTACATTTTAAAATATATTAAAATAAAAAAACAGTTATTTTAAATTGTAATAATATTTTACAATATTATATATATACAATATTTACAATAATATATATATATATATATATATATATATTATAAATGCAGCCTTGGTGAGCAGAGGAGACTTCTTTTAAAAACTTTTGAACAGCAGTGTGGGCTTGTACTGTAGCACTTCACTGAGAATTTGTAAATTAAACATGATGTCTTAAAAAAAAGGGGTTGAAATCTCAGTAGCTTTATGTTTACATGCACCCAAATAAATGTCACATGTAAAAAAAATAAGCATATAAATGCTCAAATCTGGATTACCTAATAATACTGCTGGAAAACCCTCCCACATTCAAATCTGTAGTGCAGTCATTATGTTCTAGAAAGAAAAGATAAAAAACCCATACTATTGCATACAGGCTTTGGTAGATAATAGACTTCGAAGGTTATTTGCAGGGGGCAACCAGTGCAAATGCCCAGCTCATTACTGTAGCATCACGATACACAGGGTTTCATCCCATATACAGGGCATTAGATGTGTTCCCATTATTTAGCCGGATTAAAAGCTTCGGAGGTTCAAAGCCCAAGTTATGTGTTAAGCTGGAGTTCAGAGCCCCAGGGACACTTATCAAATCCCTCGCCCAGCGCTTGCTTTGCACAAGCAGAGGCTCTTGAACTCTTGAAGATGGCGGTTCAGAGACAGGCCTTTGCTCCACGAGAGCGATCAGCGCTAAAGGTGCAGGGTACCTGTTTTAAACAGTGCTCACTGTCTCCTGTTCTGTTTCTGTCATCGGATCAGAGCGGCAATTTACATCAGAGATGCAGGAGCTTATCAACTCATCGGTTTATTCTAGGTTGTTCTTCCTACAAAGGTCCAAACCGAGTTTATCAGTGTCCGCCCACTTTTTCTGCAGAATGGCTCCAGGAAATATTTTCCCGAATTCATTAGTTTTATAGACATTCCACAGAATTCTTCAATAAAGAGGTGTGCGCCCTGAACCCAACCATCCAGCTCTGTGATGAATCACAATATCATGACCAATTCCTTTTCCCATATTTTCTTTGCTATAATGTTTTGTATTATGGTTAACAAAAAAATAAATAAATAAAAAAATCACTGCTGGAGATTTCTTCTTGTTTAATGTTTTATGAATTATTGAGCTCTTACATAAAATCCATGTTCAGAATTTTGTTGTTGCCTTTCCCAAGTGAACCCACTATAATGATTTATATTCAGAGCTTGGATATGGTTTGATTTGGTGAGAAGCATATTCAGTACTTTCACCCTTGTGTGTTTGTGTTATGTAAACAAAGAAAAGAAGATCCACATATTATGGCTGCAGATATGAAACTTACGTGTGTAGACAAAACATTTTAGGTGTATGTCTTGTAAGTTTTTTTCTTATTTTTTATATTCATCAGTGCAAAAAACAGTCGAAGCACAGCTGACATAAAAAGTATGCAATTTTGTTCATCCCCCAAAGTTGATAGATTTAATATATATATATATATATATATATATATATATATATATATATATATATATATATATATATATATATATATATATATATATATATATATATATATATATATATATATATATATATATATATATATTCCATTTGCCACAATAACAATAACTTTTCATTTAGCCAAAAACCCAAACTGAGAATAAAGTTTGTTTAATACTCAATTAATAAATCAAAATTATGTTGTATAGAAACATTTATATTGCATAATAGGCAATTTTTATGTCAACTTTTTTAATAACAAAAGGGTCTTTCTTTTAGCCTGGTAATACCAAACTCTGCTACTTCGCTTTGCTTTGTAGACATGGCACAATTGAAAAGTGTTTTCTTTCTCGCGGGGGGGGGGGGGGGGGCGCTTGTCTGAAGTTTAAAATCATTGGTTACCCGTAAGCCAATCACATAACGTTTGGTTATGGCGTGTGTTATGCGCATGCTCAGCCGCATCTAACTTCCACTGTAAACACATGAATGATGCGAAAACAAAACCATAGAGCGAAATACCGGAGTGAACATGGCTGTGAACGACTTTTGCAGATTATGTGAAGAAAATCTACGCATCCACGGTACAATCAGCGTCTACGTCACGGCTCTCAGCCCGCCCTCTGTTCGTTGATTGGCCCGGCCGTCCGAAGGCCGCTGGAAAACTGAAAGATTAAAACGCCGCGAAATAGACACCGGCAGAGTCAAAACGCCATCAGAGAAGCGCTAATGAAATGTCTCTCTTTCGGTCAATGACTTCACACCTCCAAAACCAGTTTGGCTTGTAAATAGGGGCACTTTTTTACATTGTGATTGTAGATACTTTCTCCTTAAAACTGCAGTGAACCAAAGACGGTCTCAAAAACACGCTTTGAAATCGCTGGTGTTTCTGACGTCACAAACTACCTTGTAACCAATCAGATCAACGTTCCGGCGGGCTTTAGCATATCATTAACAGCGAACTAGCAGGGGAGTCTCGAGAGATGCCAGGTTATTCCTGTATATTTTTCTGTTGCTATGAAAAACCGGGCAATAAAGCGGGTACATGATGTTTAATTCGATGTTATAATGAACTATATGCCTTTCTCCACTGACGTTCTGAGTTGTTCAAAGCGTTTCTGATGATTGTTAGAAGGCAGACTGAGATGGTGAACGGGAACATGGTTTGTGTAACATTAGCAACACATTATTAGCTGTTTGATAATATAGTCAAGCAAAAGGCTAATCATATTAATTACCTTTGTGGCCGATGTTGTTTACTTCAGTACGTTGACTGAGTGGATCTCTGAGCTGCTGTGAGTGAGTGGAGGCGGGGCTCATTTGCATATTCCTAGAACCACGTATACTAAATGAGGCAAGCTATTTTAAGGCATGTAGAATTGTTTTTTCACAGGAAAATGTAATTTTGGTGATCAAAGATTAGTTTTAAGGGATACAATAATTAACTACGGGGGAACTTTAACAACCTTGGAGAGCATGGTAGGATAAACATTTCAGGATTATGTTAAGGCTAATTGTACTGTGGAGAGTTTCGCATGATGTTTTGAAGCCTGTTATGAGCTCTATTAGAGTTGAATTGTTGCATAGAATCTGGGGGAAAGTAAATGATTATTAGAAGTGAGTGTTGAGTAGTAAGAGGCAGGACTTCATTTGGCAATGACAGCAACAATTGAGGACTACAAATTACTGCACCATTAATGTGAAGTAACTGTTTCCTGAGCAATGATTGTGTATCAGTGCAGCCTGTTAAGAAAAACTACTGTCCCTTCAGCTTTGATAAAGGTGAGTTTGGTCCGCGGCCTGAGAAGAGGAACGGTGTGTGTTTGTTATGCGTATGTGTGTGCGTTTCTAACCTGCGTGAGAGGATGGAGCAGGTAGTAGCGCTTGGGAACTAATTGAAATGAGAGGCGATGTGCAAGTCTCCTCCAACATCGCCAAGCCATTCGTCAGGGTGACATCACCGTACTCACACCACATCCATCTTCCAGAGCAGGCCCAGGCTTGCACTGCTCGCCGTGATTAATATCCATACCTCCCAACTGCACACCGTCACTCCCAGCGCATTCAAACACAAGCACACTGGGAGGCAGCGGGCAGCTTCCCCTGTAATCTTCTCCAGAGCCGGACAGCTGTGGTGTGGGATCCTTTTCCATGCCTACGCCACTGATGGCGGAAAGGGAGTTGGCAAGGAAGAGTGGCAGTGTAGCGCTCCTTTATTGCCCATCCAATAGGAGAATCCGCTGGCTCTGCTGGTAGCCGCACGCTCGACAGCCCCCTAATGAGTTGGATGATGTTTTCACCTTAGAGTGTTAGCAAAACACAAGACGCAGAACAAGGAAAGCCCACAGCAACCACCTGGAATGAGTTTCAGCCACATCTGCGCTGATAATTAAAGGAATTACATCAAGGATTTACAAAATGGACACAATTTACTTGGCTTCTTTATGTTCCAAACTTCTATGACTGTCTTTTTTTTTTTCAAAACAATGAAAGCATTTTGAAACCAGAGGCTGTCAAACTCTAAAAGGCACAACAAAAATGACTTTTCACTTTTCACTTAAGTAGAGTGATGTAAGGAATGAGATGTACTGGAAGAGCTGTAGCAGAGGGCAAGATATTCAACGAATGAAAGGTGGATATTTGGTCTGTTCCTCACACAAAGACTTCTATAGAGTGCAATAGTCAGCTTCCAGAAGTAAAAACCCCATTCATCATTGGAATAAATAGAAAAAAGTCACAATAACTTTAACGATATATTAACGACAGACCTACTGTGAGCTCTGAGGTTGTTAATTGATGGTATACCCTGCTGAAAAATCCAGTAGAAACCAGCATGATCTGGTATAGTGTATCAACAGCATTAAATTAATAGTTTTATATTTCACCATTATTTTTTTTTATCCAATTATGTAATTTGCAATGCTTCATGAGATTCTATTTCTTTCCTATTGCTATTTGTACTTAGTGTAAATAGCCGCCAACATACTTTTTTGCTTTTAATCAAAGCTTGTAATGAATCTCCTCATTGCTCAAAATTATTTAAACAAAAAAAATCATAAGGGTAAAATACTTCCGGAAAAAATGCGGCTGAAAAAGTGAGCGAAACCATAATGTACTGTATTGTGTGACTCAATACCCAATTCTGATTGGTCAGTCGTGGAACTCACTGAGATCGGTGGCACTGCTGTATATCATAACACTCATCCGGGTAACTGAAACCAGCGCTACCTTTCACACGCTCTCATTTCACAGAAAGTCACGGTTTTGGATCTTGACACCTCCTGGTCACAGAATGATTTCACTGTAAGGGCAGCTCAGAGATCCTTCATCTATCTACTTCATTTTTTCATCTGTGTTCCTCAAAATTCATACAGGTTCGGATTGACATCAGCATGAGTAAACGCTCGATTTCAGTCCATTTTCAACTGAACTATTCCTTTGAGAACAAGTTGGAACTGTAGGATGACAGAAGAAAAAAAGATGGTCTTATCAAAGCAGGCTGTCAAACCACATTTGGAGTTTTGCGTTGTCCCCCCCCCCCCCCCCCCCAAAGGCTCTCATTATGAAGAGATGCAGCTTCCACCTGCAATCGGGGGCGAGCGGCACTTTGAAGATGCTCTGAAATGTGACCACGTACGCCCGCTCCCTTAGACTGATTAGCTTTGATAACCCCCCCCGTCTGATGTACGCAACAGTTTCATACTTTTGTAGCTCTCAGGCTGAAGCTTACACTTAGCGTAAAAGCCTTTCGCTGTCTTTGAGATGCAGAGCGAGTCGCCCCCACCCTGACACACACGCTTCCATTCAGTGCCATTCAAAGCTGGATGTGATTGATTGGGAAGTGCTCCATGAGAGCAGGGCCGTTCAATGCACACCACTCTTTTGTCATTCACAGGGTTCCTGCCTGCCCAGAGAGAGCATGTCATGTAATCAGATTAAGAGAAGTGCTGTCACAGGACAGGATGGCTAACAGCTGGCCCATAAGCACCCTGATTTACTTTACGCTGCTTACTGCTTACTCCTAAAGGCATTGGACTTTAGTGGAAGCAATCTGTTTTATCAGTCCCAAATTTCCCGGGTCGTTTATCCTCGCCTATCAACGTTATGGGTTTTGGTTTGTAGCGTTCCACAACGGCACATAAATATGACAGGTTTTTGTGTCTTTGAGGTGAATGCGCTTAATACCGTAGAAATTGCATGTCCGTTGCAATCTCATCAAATGCTCATTTTCAGCTGAATTGAAAATCAAAATATCAAGAATGCACCGGTTGTTTCATCTGATAATAAAGAGTTTGGGCTGAAAATCTTGGCGTCAAGAGCTCTTACTATTATTAAGAGCTCAAAGATGAAAAGGCGGTCTTGTCAGATCTCATCTAAATCCAGGTATGACATTCTTCTAATGCTGTCCCATCATATATCTGCAGTCATTAATTCCACGCCAGTCACTCCATCATAAACCTCTCCTTGATAAATGATGGAATTATATGATTTATCGGTCAGTGATGCGGTGTTCGTTTTATCTGTAGTCATTTATTCAGAAATGCATCACAATGCTGTACACAGTGACTTAAATATGCCTCTTCTGTAATGAATATGTTAACAAGTGCAAAATGTCGGTGGTGGTATAACTCATAGACATATTAATAACAAGATGCAGCTTCTGCACATATGTCAATCGCCATCTTGAAATGGTCAACCAGAACTGTTTACTGTAAATGGATGTCGAAGATGCCTCAGTGATATAGTAATATGTATACTGATGTAGATTACATAAATAAATCTAGACACAATAATATATACTAAAATAGATTGCTATGCAAATCTTTACTATCCAACGCATGCTTAAGATCACCAGATTCAATGGTGTTTTACCAATACTTACTGTATCATCCAAAATATGCAGAATTGTTTATTACCAATTAAATCTTGTAAAAATTGGCTAGAAAAAAAAAAAACTGTTGTTGCCTGTTGCAGACACATCTACAAATGTACTTTGCTTGTTTTTTTTTTTGGTTATTTGTTGGCCAAAATAAATGCGGTGGAACTAACATAAAGGATGCATTTAGTATTATTACATGCCACTAACCCCAAACCAACCCCTAATCCTAACCCTATAGTAAGTACATGTAGTTAATTATTATTGCTCAGTACTTAAATGTATAATTACACTGTAACACCTTAAAATGAAGTGTAACCAAGCATTTTGGTGTCACATGACAAGAAAAACGTAAATGGGTGACAGATATTTTCACGTTTTCGTTACATGGTGAGATTATTCAGATTTTCCAATGGCAAATGGTATAATATTGGTATAACAGTTGAAAGATGTGTACATTTGTGTATTCAAGATGTAAGGAGAATATTTTATGTTTAATATAAATGTTTATTATATCGCTTGACATTATCATTAAATCAAAAGTCATTCAATTGCTAGATGAAAATGTGTGAAAACAATATAAATAACTCCATATGTATTTAAATGTGGAGTTAAAACACCACCAAAGATTTTTAAATGGGAATACCCATTAGAATGAGTGATTTGCACAGTTTTTTTTTTTTATGAAATTCTGACAAGTGGACTTGAGTATGTGTGTATGTAAACCATCCCAGTAATTTGGAGAAAAACAAGCCTAGCCCCATACTTTACTGGATGCCATTCATTGCATTCTGGAAGCGTATCTATTTCGCAGAGAAACCTCTCGTTGTGGCCTCTTCTTTTCCGCCCCTCCATCAGAAAGCGAGCAGAAATGAGATGTGAATGGGCCCCAGTGTTCAGAGGGCCGTAAAAACAGCTCTCTTGTTCTAGCCTTCCCCCCAACTTCCCAGACACATCATTGAATCGGCCAGAGAGTGTCTTTGAAGAGAGGACTGTACAGTGATCCAAATGCTCTTTCCCGCTCTTTCAGGGATGTGCTCTCCGCCTCTGCCTAGCCCTTTTCCCTTTCAAATCCCATATTTATGTTTTTTGAGGGTGGCCTTCCCTTTCCTTCGTCATCCTCACGCCAGAGCCCCTCTATTCAGCCCTGGGGAGAGAATGGAGGGGGGTTATGAGACTGTCAAGGCAGTGATTGTGTAGCTGAGGTTGGGCAGGCGGGGCTGGGAGACTGGCAGATACTTCAGACACACAGACAGCCTTGTTAGCTGGCATCCACAGAGAAGGAAAGAGAGGAAGACAGACTGGCTGATGTCAAAAGCTACTACTCCATTGCATCATCCTCTTCCTTCCTTCATTATTGTCTTCCTCCATTAGTAACACAGGCTCTATCTAAAGCTCAGTAACGAGTATCACATATTCTCCATTCTTTTTGCCTCAGCTTCTAAAAGATTAGAGGGATTTTCCACCCCAAAATGATTATATCATAATATATCATAATTCACTCACTCTCTGGACTTTTGTTGAAAAAAAAAAAAGATATTTTTAATATTTTCTCAATCTGTGGTCCATCCTTTAAAAAGTAAACGAATAATAATGCCAGTCTCCCAACCTCAGCAACATTTACAAGCTTCTAAAAGTACATAAAGACATTGTAAAAGAAATCCATGTGAATCAAGCATATGGATTATATGATAAAAAGATTTAATTTAGGTATTTATTCACATAAACATTGATTAGTGCACACTGGTTCTCGTGTGTCAACCAAGATTGCTTGAGCTGCCGTTTACCATATTTGATGATGAAAGATTTTTTTTTCACTCACTAAGTTTGTAGGTATGTTCCATTACAGGCGGTAAGTACCCTACGAAGAGAATATCATTGGGTATATACCAACATCTGTCCCAGCCCTAATTTTTTATATGAAGGCCACTGCAAACAGCATAGGGAATAGGGGAAGATCGATACCTCACTTCACAGGAAGTGGAGAGTAGGGCTTGCATAGACTAGTCGAGTACTTCAACCACTAGTCGACGCTGTCGGAAACAATCGACTACTCGAGCGTCCATTAACCATAAATGAATTAAAAATGGCGAACGTCACCAACAGACACCACACGTCAGATGTGTGGAAGTATTTCATCAAGCATGACAAAAATATAGTAATTGGCCAACTCTGCAAGAGGCCGTTCACATATTGCGTCTAAAAACGTGCGGAAAGCGCGGCCGTGCCGCTGTCTCCTACAAGCGCTTGCGCTCCCATGGCGTCTGTCGTTGCTATGCAACCAACCATGAACTGCGCTCTCCATGATGACAACGAAGAAGTATCAGCAAAGGATTAATTGATTTCTAGCCCTTGCATTAGCTTTACTACTAGATTTCTGGAGATGAGAAGGAAAAACCCGCCTGGAAAAACTAGCGCACCACATTGCTTCCATTATGAGCGCGCCTACATTTGAAATGTCGACCTTGAGCGCGAAAAAGACGCGATATGTGAACGGCCCCGTCTGAAATGAAAGGCAAGAGCGGCTATTTATTTGGCTTTAGACTGTTACATGAAAATTTTAAAATGAAATGTCATAATTATAATGTTTTGAGAGTTTACTTATGTAATTGTTGCATTAGGCTATGAATTAATAATGTTTATTGATAAGATCTAGCTATTTCATGTCTTTTCATTTACAGTAGCATGAACCACGAGTAGTCGAGTAACTCGAGTATTGTTTTGATAAGAAATCGACTAGCAGAAATCAGTAGTCGTGCAACCCCTAGTGGAGAGTGATATTTACCCACCAGTCGTTGCGCATCACTCCAGGAAGTTTGTCTAAAGGCGGGCGTACACGGTGCGATTTTTGCTGTTTTTACGAGCTCGCAGATACATTTTTTCACTCGGGAGAAATCGAGTGGAATCGGTGATGCTCGCATGGTCGTGGCTCGCAGCGTGTGAGAGGAATTACGAGCCGAGCCGAGCACGTTATAAGCACCTCCCCGACCTCCCGATCATCTTTAAACATGTTTAAAAAATTCGGGGAGTCGGCCCGATTTTCACCAGCTGTCTCCTATTTCCAAATTATACACAACCACGTGGGGCTATACCTCAGTGGCAGCAACCATACAGCGTGCGCATACACTGTCTCTCTCCCTCTCTCACACTCTCACACACCCCCACACACACACACACACACACACACACACACACTTCTCTCAATTCAATTCTGTTCAATTCAATAAAGCTTTATTGGCATGACAAAAATACAATTGTATTGCCAAAGCATCAAAACAGCATAGAAAATTATTTTGAACATTGTACTATAGAAAATAATAATAATAATAATAATAATATTAAATAAAAATAATTAAATAAAAATAATAATTCTCTCTCTCTCTCTCTCTCTCTCTAGTTTTCATGTTGAATGGCTACTGTTCTCTGCTTTACAACAAATCATTTGCACACACATTTCTGAAGCTTTGCCTGCATGCAACATTGACGGTCTCTGTGTTTAGCGCGAAAGCTCACGTGATTGCTGCCGGCTCGGGATAAAATTCGTGCAGGACAGTCGTGCCGTGTACCAGCTGCATTGACGCGATTATCAGTTAAACTGACTCGCAACGTGTGCAATATCTCACGACCTCCCGAGTGTCCGATCCTGGTCCGAACTCGCACCGTGTACGCCCGCCTTAAAATAAAGTTTAAAAAAGTACCATCACCATCACGTTTACGCTAAAACCTTTTGAACTGTAAGGCCTAGAAACAAAATCCCAGATTCCTTATGCCGAGTCGAATGCGTACCATGCTTTCAATTACAACAAAATTTCCTGCCATTTAGAATTTTCAGAAAACCCTACTTTATTGAACTTGCCCAAAACAGTTCATCTGATCTTCACCAAAACTGGCTCAGATAAAGTTATTAAATGTTTTGAGACAAAACTTGGTACCTGTCAACACATTCTTGTACAGGAATAGTGCAATCTTGGCTTAAACTTCTAAGTTTAGTTATGTTTAGTTATTAGGCGCAGCATACCAAGTCGAACGATACCATGTTTCACCATGTCAACCATTTTGTGTGTCAGCCATTTTGAATTTTTACAGTAAAATGTTATTTACGAACATAGTAATGTTTTGTGAAACATAGAATGTGTTGTTGTTTTTTTAAACAAATTTTCTTGTGGATCATTTCCTTGCACTTGGACATGCCAAGTACAACAATACCAAACATGCAAGTTCTATAGCAAATTGGTTCTAGGTCGTTCGCTTGATTGGAATAAAGCCACTGAAATAGTATTATTGGTCGACTCTTGATTTTGATTCTACGTGCCAAAGGAACCCTGTCAAAGAATTATTTGTATATAAATGGATATAATTATTAAATGGAATGAGATATTTTCATTAAATATGACACATTTGTGTAAGGCCTCAGTCTAAGAACACACTGAGTAAAAGTAGCAGGACTGGGCCACTTATCGGCCCTATAATACAACAAAACGTGACATTTACTTTAACTACCGAACCGTTTGTCGTATTGACCTCAAAATTGACATGCAATGTCTTTTTTTGAGCTGCCATCATTGTCTATGATGACAGTTGTGTATCTTGAAAAACATGGCCGCCGTTCTGATGGCGACATGTCATAAAGGATCTAATCTCTGATTCTCTGCAGTGCTTTTCCATATTGAGATAAAACCTTTAAATGTACCATTGTTAACACCCCCTGACAGTGTCATATCAGTTCCATCACCAGAACGATATATTCAACCAACATTTTTGCAGATAGTTTGCTTGTTGCTACTTGCAGCTAAATGCTGTATTTATGTAGTTTCACAAGTGTTTATAATTTTTAACTGTGAAACAAGACAATCGTACATTTGCAATGTCTGCAGTGACATCCTAATATGCAGTACATGACTCTAAAAATGATAAGATGTACGAGGCCTTTGGGAATGCATGAATTGCAGAAGTGAGTGGAAATGTTTTGATATTCAAAGCATGCTCAGAGCGAGGCTGTCTGATGAGCCGTCCAGGTGACAGGGTAGATGAACGGAGGGCAAGGCATTGGATGGACAGCAGTGAGCAATCTGCCCGACGGCTTTAGTGATGAAAGAAGGTGAGGAAATCTCCAGTGAGTTTGCTGTATATTTAATGTGGTCATATTCCAGCGTCAGCTCCAGCCCAACTCCCACCAGCTCAATGTCATGTCATTGTAGCCGCATCGATCGATATCTATGTGTGCGATTGAGCCAAAAATGTTTTACAGTGATGGAATTTGAACATGCAGGATTGGCCTGAGACAGAGCTTTCACCCTCTTTCTGTCAGCATTGTGAACAAGAGCTATTGTTAAAACTCTTATAGGAGAGTCTGTGTTTCATCACCTTTAGTGATGTTAAGCACTACTGATATTGTAAGTCACCTTATGAGCTTTTTTCTGCCTGTGGAAAGCATTCTATTCCCCTAGGAGGTAATAATATTGTAATGTATTGCATTATCATCAAATTAACAAGTACCATCATCTCTAGAGCCCATATGATGCTGGGAAATGTACAGATAGCAGATTACAGACTACAAATACAGCATTGCTGTGTTTTTTTTTTTTTTTTTTTTTTAGGTGAATGTAAATTCTGGGATGGCCCTACACAACATAAAGATATTGAACTTGACTGGATGTCTCGTTTTACCCCGGACAGTCCCATATTTCAACTCTATTTTTAGAGACCAAACTTATTATGAAAAAAAAATCATGTTTTGTCCTGTATTTCTTCTTTCCTAAATTGTCTTTGCTAGGTGATCATAAAAGCGAGTATAGGCCCGAGCCACGCGAGAGTAGCCTAATCAAAGGTAGCCAATCTTGTCATAGTATATTTTGGAGAACAATTGGTTATCGATTAGCCCAACTTTAGTTAGTGAAGACGGGGTATTAGAGAGTGCGGAGGAGTTCAAGTCAGATGCCAAGATTTCAAAGAAGCGAGTGTGTACATTTAATGAAGATCTTTAAAAAGAGTTTATTAGAAAAAGGTTATCTGCAGTAAGTGAAAAAAAAAAAAAAAAAAACCACTCAATGTAGTATCAGGCTGAATGATGCACACCAGAAGCGCTCTCTCGTAATCCAGAATTCAGTTCTCTTTGCGCCTGATTATATAGACACAGTTGTATCTTGGGTAAATACAGTTGGTTATGGCTTTAGTGAACATAAACAGCTTGATGAAAACCGGGTATGTGTCAGTATATTTGGTCCTGTTTACACCTGGTATTGAGATGCGTTTTGGTCGATTGGATCATAAGTGGACGACGCTAAATACAGGTGTAAAAACGTTTTGAGCTTGTCCACTTTCCACCTCTTCCAGAGGTAGTTGAAAACGCATTAGACCGGATTGCTTTCGTAAAGTAAATGCTCATGTGGTCCCGTTCCGTATCACACCATGAGGGATCTGGTCACCCTATGCAACAGGCAATAACATGTTGAAGCAAAAGCTAATATAACCTCAGTCTGACCCCAGTGCTTCGTAAATTCTACAACAGGCCTGCATATAAAACAGTGATGTGTAAAAATATCTTTAAAAAATCTTAATTGCTTTCCAAAGAAAACATTTGCTTCCACATTTCCAATTAAAAAGATCCACAAACCACAGAGAATATATTTTTTAAATGTAGCCTGTGGGTTGGCTTCGTTGTCTTCATAATAGTTCTGGAACTTGTTTTCAAATTAGATCATATAGAATCATTTTCAGTCCAAGCCATTACTGCTTGTGTGTTGTTGTGTTTTTTTTTTAAATGTAAAATGTAAAGAAAAAATATTAATAATAATAACAAAAAAATATATATAAATAATAATGAAATGTAATTACCATTTACCATTACAATCACTGTAGTGGGTTAAAGTAAAATGGGTTACATTAGTATTGTTACTGTATTATTGCATAAATTCTGTAACTGATTAATTAATTTACACCTCTAGTTGTGTGTTGCGGTGATCTCTGACTGCCGGTGAATAATGCCATGTTTGTGCTCATTAACGAGTATTTGAGAAGACAAACACAGCAATGTATTTTGCATGAATATAAGTGATTTAACTCTCATTTGATTCAGCGTGCGGCTCTACGTCAATATAAAGTGACATAATGAAGTGCAGAATGTCTGCCAATGCCCTTGAGATGCTCTCTATAAACCTATTTCCTATCTTTGCACGCTCCTCTGTACAGGAAGCAGCCTTTCAAAAAAAAACATGCTTTATTTGATATGCTAATATATTACATGCTGTTTAATTGATTTGTTCCTGATGAAAGCACAATAAAAAACGCATTTTGGGAACAAGATGGTGAGCCTTCTCTTCCATCCATAGAGGAACAGCGCTCCCTTTGCATTCCAATAATTTGCTGTCATAAAGACGTGTTTATTCGCTGTCTATTTCACGTAAGTTAAGCTGTGTCCAGTCAGTCATGTTTTTATGTAAAGATTCCTCCCAAGAAAAGTCAAGCATGTATAATGTGAGAACAACACTTATTTCTCAGAGGAAATGGAATCAGATCGTATTCATTAATTTCTTCGTTCAGCCGCTTCATACACCTAAAAAATGGTAAATTGTTCCCTTATTAAGCTATTTCAACCTGATTTAAACCATAAAAATGAGTTGTGTTGATACAAATGTTTTTAGTTTGATTTAATAATTAGTTTGACTTGATTAAAACCAGTTAACGTAGATATTACTATTTTTAGGCTACTTTTTTGTCAGTTTAAAGGCTCACTGAAGTGCCTTGGACCGCTCAGCTCTGTGTGATGCGTCAACGTAATTTCCACTGAAACAGGAAGCTAAGGCGGGACATATTGAATGGCTCCACCCCCTTTTCAAATAGCCAATAGCGTTTACTTTCCCTTCACAGATTGATAGCACCATGGAGGCGAATCCGAGCGCTGATGATACGTTGGATTTTAGTAGAGGTGTAAATAAATTCTAGTCATTTTATTCTTAACTATCGTACAGTTAGAAAACGGAATAAAACTCGAGAGTTTGAGCAACCGAACACACACTCCAACACATATTTCTCTGTGACGTGTCAACAGTCGCTTCGGCCAGGTGGTGTTTATAGAAGAGGGGGCGGAGCTTTAGATTCTAGAGAGCATTTGATTGGATTATCCATTTTAGCGGAAGTGAGGGAGAGTACGTTTTGAACGCTTATATCTCCTAAATGCAAATATTGTCATTGTTTTGGAACACACCAGCTTATTCATAACCTTAAGGCTGACATATTCATACTAAAAGCAAAAAAACTTAAATTTTGATTTCAGGGGGCATTTATGATGCCATTTTTATTTTTTCCCACTATAACCACTGACTTGCACGCACAGGATTGTGGGATAGGCACTGAAGGATGCTTTATGCTGCCTTCAAAAACCGACCAGATGAAGGCAGCTCAGCAGACACGAGGTTATGCAAATATTGGATTTGGACATGTACTGTAGCTTTCAGACACAGCTATCAAATTGAGATTTCATGCAGTTGTTCTGTGAATATGAATGATATTACCCATCATTCAGTGGCTCCTTAATTGTAGAGACAAACACACTCTCTGGAGGGAAATTGCCTTTGATTGTAATGCTCTTCTGCATTATTTGATCACCATGTTGATCATCTGCCATGATCAATGTAGCACATTCTATAAAATATGGCTTCATTTTTTTTTTAAATACACATGGTGTGGCACTATTACAGTGCATTTTCTGCCTGCTTCAACTAATTTGCAGGTGGTAAGTGAATAAAACCCAGGAGTTTGCACAGAAATTCTACATGCTAATGTCGCACAGCTGTTTAGTGAATCTCTTCTTATCTCTCTCGCCCACTCTCCCCTTCTCTATTTCAGTCTCTGGTTTTCTCTTGCATTCGCACGAAAACGCATTGGCACACATGTTAACACCAGCCCTGCAGTTTGAGGCTTTCCCTCTAGAGATGTCAGGTTGTCAAAGCTAACCATCCACTGTCGGAGTGAAGACAGGAAGCAATCCAGATAAAACATTTAGCCTCTGTGTATCAGAAAATTCATTTCCCAGTCACCAGCTCTAATAATAGCTCTTCTGGGAGGCAACATGTAGATTAACATTGTTTCAGTGTTGTTGCTCTATTCCACGCTAGGAAATCTCTATCTGTTGTGCACATTTGTAAATCATTTCTCATAGAGATGTACCGATACAAAATTTCTCTCTAATTCTACTTAAACTGAGGCGCTACAGTCATGTACAGTAATGTCACATTTAAAATGCCATTTATTGTTCGATTTTCGTGATAAAATGGACTGAATTTGAAAGCTGAGACTTTGTTTCTTATCAGAAGTAAAGCTCAATGCTCTTTGCGATTGGATAGGAGGCGATACAAATTATGTTTGATCGCAGACCTGCAACCCTGGCTTGAACTACAGGTCATTCGTTGGGTCAAATAGAGCTTTAACATCGCTACTATATGTTAATCTTAAATGTTAATACGTTATTGTCGCGTTAACTTTGACAGCCCTAAATTCAACAGCAGAGATTTTCTTCAAACACAGTGTGAATTGCAATCTGAATTTTCCCCGCCCCTTTTAATTGACAGGATATAATTGGCCCTCATCATTGGCTGTTTTTAAACAGTCGATACTGATTATTGGCCGATTCATCCGTGCATCCCTAGTTTATCTACATAAATACAGGTTGAGTGCAATGATTGGTCAACATACTATCAGTACAGTATTCTACATTTGTCTTTATTCGGTATTTATAATGGTGCAAAATAATACAATAAAATATTTTCCATTTTATAAAGAAAATGTGAGTGGCTGTGGTTGCCAGGCAGTGATATGCATTTGACAAGGTATTCAGAGTGTTTTGAAAAAAAAAAAGTGTGCTGTTGCTGAGGTTTCAAAATCAAAAGAGCCGATTACTGTATGAAGTCTCTATGATATTTTAGCTTAAAGATATGCCTTGAGTCCCTCATTCAAAGTGAGTCTATGGGATTTTTTCACTCGTTTTATCATCTACCAGGCAAAAAGTCAGAAAGTGCACCTCCCCTCAGATAGCCAGTGTGAAGTATCATTCAAATCCATTGCACAAACGATGTGAAACAAGATCAAATCCATGAATTTGTCTGACAAGAGGCTTAAGAAGATTCCTCAGATACACTGCAGGTTTCTCAATGCCATGTGTGCTCATTGTGTTACAGGGTTCCTCAGCACAGGAGACCAGGCTGCTAAAGGGAATTATGGGATTCTGGATCAGATCCAGGCTCTGCGTTGGATAAGCGAGAACATTGGCTATTTCGGCGGCGATTCCAATCGCATCACTGTTTTTGGATCAGGAATTGGTGCCTCTTGCGTGAGCCTTCTGACCCTGTCCCATCATTCTGAAGGTAAGGGAACATTTCATTGCACAGAAGAACAAGTAAATCAAAATGAATACTCAACTTTGCTATGATCTTTGCATTATAATGCAAAGGGAAAAGTAATATTGCAAGTTAAATAAGTAAATACAGGTTGTACATATACAGATTCAGACTCATCACTTAGTTTGTAAAAATGAAGAAGAAAAATGCATTAACTTTATTAATACATTATCATATAAAATAAATAGTTATTTTTTATTGTAAATAAAATAACTATGACCAACCAATGTCAGCACATCATAGCCATGTTAATCCAGTAAACCTGGTTGTGCACAAGGAATCCAGAAAGGGACATGGACGTCCACGGGATCGTCTGGGATTTACTCGGAAATAACTGTATACCCACAGAACTTACAACAGAAACCAGAAGTTACTCCACCAAAGAAATGCCTTTTTTCATTCTTTCCATTTAGAATATGTCACAGTGTCTGGTTTGTGTTTTTCTGGTATCCACTTGAGGTCCTCTTCCCCACGGTGTCATCCACATATTGAACTACATTCCCCACAATCCTTGTCTGTACCAATCACTGTTAATTACACTCAGCTCTCCGTCATCATTGTTTCAGCTGTTCCCTGTTTCATTGTTAGTTTCCCTGTGTATATAACCCTGTCTGTTTTAGTATGTGTCACGGAGTCCTTGTATTTTTCACAGCCACTTCGGTATTCTGTTTCCTGCCTGTTCTTGTTTGTGTCTCGTTTTGGATTGCCTATTCGGATTTTGACCCATGCCTGGACTTGACTACTGATTTTGGATTTCCCTTTAATAAATACTTACCGTTATTGGATCTCCCTGTTTCTCGTGTGTGGGATCGTGACAGAAGGACTCCGTCATGCAGAGATCCAGCGGTGTGAGTTCTAACTTTTTTTCCCCAGCCACTGAACTGGAGAGGAGAGAGTATTTTAAGGGAACCCACCTTGTCATTTTTCGTGGGACCCGGGGAGGTCGCAGAGGAGGAGGTGGTCGAGTGGAGGCCCAACATCACTCTCCACCATGGCCCCCATTCGACCCTGGGCTCGTGAGGGACGGACCGGAACCACCATCTCACCGTCACGGACGGAGAAGGGGGAGGAAGAACACGTCTGCCGATCCAGAGACTGTTCGCGTCACGTCTGCCGATCCAGAGACCGGTCATGTCACGTCTGCCGAGCCTGTGTCTTCGGACAAGATGGCCGCCGCAGAGCCTGTGTCCCCTGAAGAGATGGCCACTAAAACGTTGTTTGATTATTTTTCAACGCTATTTAACATCCTAGAAACACCCAGGAATCTTCACGTCACGTCTGCCGAGCCTGTGTCTTCAGACAAGATGGCCGCCACAGAGACTGTTCACGTCATGTCTGCCGAACCTGTGTCTTTGGACAATATTCCTGCCGCCGAGTCTGTTCACGTCACGTCTGCCAAACCTGTGTGTTCGGACAAGATGGCCACCGCTGAGCCGGTGGAGGCTGTTCCTGAGCCGGTGGTGTCTGTTCCTGAGCCGGTGGTGTCTGTTCCTGAGCCGGTGGTGTCTGTTCCTGAGCCGGTGGAGTGTATTCCTGAGCCGGTGGAGTGTGTTCCTGAGCCGGTGGTGTCTGAACCGGTGGTGCCTGCTCCAGTTCCAGAGCCGGTGGTGTCTGTTTCTGTTCCTGAGCCGGTGGAGTGTGTTCCTGAGCCGGTGGTGCCTGCTCCAGAGCCGGTGGTGTCTGTTTCTGTTCCTGAGCCGGTGAAGTCTGTTCCAGTTCCTGAGTCGGTGTCTGTTCCTGTTCCATGGCCGCCCGAGGGGTCTTCTCCGCCGTGGCCGCCCGAAGGGTCGTCTCCGCCGTGGCCGCCCGAAGGGTCGTCTCCGCCGTGGCCGCCCGAAGGGTCGTCTCCGCCGTGGCAGCCCGAAGGGTCGTCTCCGCCGTGGCCGCCCGAAGGGTCTTCTCCGCCGTGGCCGCCCGAGGGGTTTTCACCGCCGTGGCCGCCCGAGGGGTCGTCTCCGCCGTGGCCGCCCGAGGGGTCGTCTCCGCCGAGGCCGCCCGAGGGGTCGTCTCCGCCGAGGCCGCCCGAAGGGTCGTCTCCGCCGTGGCCGCCCGAGGGAAAGTCTCCGCCCTGGCTGCCCGAGGGGTCGTCTCTGCCGTGGCCACCTGAGGGGAGGTCTCCACCCTGGCCTCCCGATGGACTGTCTGCTCCGCCCTGGCCGCCCGATGGACTGTCTGTTTCACTCTGGTTGTCGGTTAAACTGTCACTCACTGTTCCTGTTCCCCTTCATGGACCTGGCCCCCCATCCCTCCCCCTGAGCCTCCACCATTCCACCTCCCGCCTGGACTCTTGTTTTGTCTTTTTTGTCTTGGAGCGTCTGGTAGCCGCTCCGTAGAGTGGGGGTTATGTCACAGTGTCTGGTTTGTGTTTTTCTGGTATCCACTTGAGGTCCTCTTCCCCACGGTGTCATCCACATATTGAACTACATTCCCCACAATCCTTGTCTGTACCAATCACTGTTAATTACACTCAGCTCTCCGTCATCATTGTTTCAGCTGTTCCCTGTTTCATTGTTAGTTTCCCTGTGTATATAACCCTGTCTGTTTTAGTATGTGTCACGGAGTCCTTGTATTTTTCACAGCCACTTCGGTATTCTGTTTCCTGCCTGTTCTTGTTTGTGTCTCGTTTTGGATTGCCTATTCGGATTTTGACCCATGCCTGGACTTGACTACTGATTTTGGATTTCCCTTTAATAAATACTTACCGTTATTGGATCTCCCTGTTTCTCGTGTGTGGGATCGTGACAGAATATCGAGGGATGAGTAAAAATTATACATTGTAATCAGCAGCCAGTTATATTTAACTCCCATGATTGCTATTAGTGGTTCCACACAATATATATGGACACAAATGTTGTCTTTACTTATTCATGGTTGACTAAACTGTTTAACATGTGTCCAATAAATTCATGGTGGACAATATAAATGATAGATGTGTTGCAGATGTGCTGTTTTTCTGTTGACAGCCTGTTGCATTAAACACTAAAGTGCTTTTAATTGATGCCAGCAATACTGGACGTTCATCCGACAGTAAATTGCAAACAAAATTAACATGCATAGTTATGTATTTATGCAGCCATAAAGAGGTGGCAGTTTTTCACAGGACTTACCAAGGTTACATTTATCATCTTAGCAGATGTAGCATTTCATCGCAGCCGACTCTAGATGTAAATCTAAAACACATTCCCAAGAGGCTTTTCTGAGATGTGAGACACAATGATGAGAAAGTCAATTGACTTTGTGGGTTTCCATGACATCCAATTGACTGTTGAACTTCAAATGGTTGAATCATAAAACATGAGAACAAATGTTAACTGTAAATATCAATTCCTTTGAGATAAATATGTACAAGCAACACATATATTGTAAAGATAAGCCTTCTGTTTGTATTGTTGTAAGAGAGTTACATGAAGTTGAAAGGTTAGAATGGAGCTTTCTAAAATACTAGAGATATTCGAAGTTGTGACGTTGTACATTTTGTGATACTACAAGCAATTGATGTTGTATCAGGCAGTCTATAGGAGACTATTGTAAAGATAGCCACTGTAATTCTGTCACTCGCTTTCTTTCTACATAGGTTGAAAGTTGTGTCTGGCTTTCTCTATTAAGCGATCATTGAAGTTTTAGATAAGGTCTTAGGTTGTTTCTACGCTTCACTTCCTGCTATGAATAATTTTGTGTGATTGTTTGCACACTGTAGATTGCATCAAAGCGTTATTAATTGCTTTGATTTACTTTGGATTTAGATTGATTTCCTTTACCATAAATGGATTTTCTATTCACATATTCATTATTGCCAAGCTCCATGTAGCATGTTATTATATAGTCACATCAACCGCCTCCTTCCTTTCTCAGTAAATTGGATATTACTGATGCTGATGTTTCCCCTGAATAGAACTATATTCCCTTCTTGGTTTGATGAGATAAAAAAGCAGTCTTGGGGGAGCTGGGTTTTACTGACAGCCTCTATAAACCTTGAAAATTGAAACAGGAAACCTGCCATTGCAAAAAGGGGTACTCGCAAGTGTTTCCAATATCAATCAGCTAGCTCTGCAATAGTCCTCAAAGCTATGATTTTAGCCATCACAGCAAGGGAAAGCGGCCTACCAAACAGTAATGGCAAGGCTTAGAGGAATGCTGTGCTAAAGTATCCATCTACTATTTTTTATAAAAAAGTAAATGTCACCACAACTGAGACGTATAGTTGCCTTGGTCAAACAATGACTACAGTTTAACCCTCTGCTGCTGTTCGGTGATTTTTTACTTCATCGGAATGGTACGAAACTTGGTTTTGGCACTTGCTGTGTAAACAAAAATAAAATATCATTGTTTTTATTGTTAGCGGTCAAAATAAACAAAGTTAATCTAATGGAATCGTTTGGTACTGCGCACAAGCACATTATTACTGAAAGCAAATTTTTTGAGATATCAACCTCAAATTTGGAACACTTCTTGTTTAAATGTATGGCTTTGATTTTCTCAATAGTAAAATTGTATAACTTTTTTCACTTCAGCAATAATATGTAAAGTGTCGTGTTTAAAAAGAGACCAAACTTAAGTCTGTGCTCCAAAGCATTCAAGATTTATGGCAGTTTAAGTTGGAAGTTTCATTTTCATGTCCATGCTCAAAAAGTTAATAAATAGATTATAACTAATGCATAAACATGATTTAGCACAATAAAATAACCTTGAAGTAAAAAACATTAAATATAAAACATTATCGAACTAAAATATAGCACCATCATTTAATTCAGAGAAAAAAATAATAATCATTTTTTCTCATTTTTGACCGACACGCGAACAGTACCAGAGGATTAAGCATAATGCTATACGGGGGACAGGTGAAGAAACATGTTCAACAAAGTGCTTGTGTAGATGTCCAGGTGGTCAAGAACTCAATCATGGTGTTGAGAAAGATTATTTTTGGTTGATGTCCTGGTAAGCAAATGTATGTTATCACAATTAACAAATCATTGCGTCCTGTTTTAAGGAACTCATCAATGTTCTCACAGATGTGCAAATGCCAAAGAAAAATATAAATATCTTTGCAAGCTACGTGTACAACCTGGGAATTGATTGTTCTGCTAATTGGCAAAAAATGTAGTTGCCCTTGGAGTAAAGCAATAAACATCCTCTGATAAAACAGATTTCATGCACTGCCCAGCGGCTGGACAGGACACATCTGAGGCTGAAATCCCTCTGCAGGTGAATCCCACCCACAGTGCAAGAGACATTCACATTTCCCCTGACCCTGATCCCCAGGAAAACACAATTACCTGAATCCCATCATCTGAAATACCAAAGGCCTTGATCAAAAAACACTTCAGCTCTATCCTCGCAGTGCAGTGTGTGAGATTGAGTGTGATGCTTGTTTGGCAAGTGTGTGTATTTGTGGTGGTGTTAATGAGGCCACTGTGACCTGTCTCCTCCTTGCAGTCTGGCTCATCATCTTATGGGGCCTGCTGCTCCCACATGGAGCTCGCCATGTCTGGGTGTGTGGCAGGCCAGGAAAGAGGGCTTCATCTATCAGCCCACTCCGCCGCAGGAGTTAGCCTGCCCGCCATGCCCCTGTTGTGGGATGGATTGCAGATGCATCCCACTGTCCTCCTCAATCATCAAGTTTAAGGGCAATCACCTGCCTCGGTTGTTTGATGGAAATGGGGACCTTATGTAAAGGGAGAGGACAAAGGTGGTTTCTGTGTATAGATTTTTTGTAGGATGGGGCTTGAATTCATGTGTGTTGACATGATCTTCCATTTCTGTATCTGTAAGCATCCTCAATTGGTGATTTACACAAGTGGGACAGGATTTCAACATCCTTTGTTGGTTGTGGAACAACACTTCTATTGACTGTCATTGTCCTTTGATTTGCTGGTAGGTTTAGGACATCCTGGAAGGCCACCTTTCTAAAGAGTGTAGCTCCAACCTTAATTAAACGCACTCGAACCAGCTAATTAAAATCCTCAAGAGTGACAGGTGTGTTGGAGCAGAGCAGAGCTAAACTCTCCAGGAGCAGGATTGGACATTCCTGGTTTAGAGTTGTTATCAAAGCCTGCAAAACTCTAATCAACCAGGCTTCACCTTCGGGTTATAGAGTTAGGGAGAGGTCCTGCAATAACATTCCTATTAACCAATCATTGCAGTGCAATTTCAGGAATAGGGGTGTGGCAGTGATGTCCAATTCTGCTCCAAGATGGTCATGTTTCAGCTCCCACCCCGATTGAACAATCCTGAACCAGCTAATCAAGATTCTAAGGACTTACAGGTGCGCTGGAGCCGATTCGAGCTAAACTCTGTAGGAGGCCTCTCTGTAGGAAGTTGGCTCTCCAGGATCATGATTAGACATCTCTGGATTAAAGTTATTGCTAGGGCCTGCAACAACACTTTCAAAAAGTCTATGCCTTCTGATTTTAGGCTTAGGGTCTGGGGAGTGGAACAACCTTCTTTTCAACCAACTAGTGCCATTTAACAACAAGGGTGGGTTAGGGTCAGGGCTAGGGCAGAACTGTGATTGATAATATGAATGTTTTTTCGAGTACCAACAAAGCGTGTTGGTCCAGGAACATGTTCTACAGCATCTTGGCAAATCACATTGTTCACAAGCATCCAGTCAAGAATCCAGATGTTCTTTCCTGAGTTGTGTTCTTAATCATTCCGGGCCACTGCCTCTCCTTCAAATGCAGCTTTTACGGTCTTTCTAGCGTCAGTGCTCGGGGAGGGAGAGCAAACAAGAGGGAAGGTGAATGATTGAGAGAATGAGGAGTTCTATATCAAGGACATTACCCAATCTCATGTGTTATTATCTATTTGGCATAAGGCTGGCTCTAATTGAACATGCAGATTTGCCTTTTTCTTTCCCTCTCCTAATAATAATTATGTCAAATGAGAGATGGCTCCACGGGCTGTTGCTGGAATATTAAACAACTAGAGCTTTGGCTGTGTGTGTGTGTGTGTGTGTGTGTGTATTGGAAGGATGTTGGAGACCACCCAGCAGTGTTACTGAAGGTCATTGGGTGTCCTTTTTTTCTATTCCTGTAAGTAATCAGCCTAAAAGCTCTGCTCACGAGGACATGCTCCCCTTTTAATGGAACGTCTCATACATTAAAGGGGACTCGCGAGGGGCTACATTGGAGGATTCCTTCTACCCATGTCAGCTCGCATTTTTTATGAAGACTTTTGGGTTATTGGGGACCATAAATATGCACACTTAAATTGTGTTAGTTTTATTAGTGGGATGGTATTCATGGTGGTATAGCTTTGTGATGTGATGCACGACTTTCAAGTGTTAACACTTCGAGCTGCAAAACTGTGCATGAATAAAGAGGCACTTGAGTCTAATGAACTAAATGAGATGACGGTTTAAACAAAGTCTGCGATGAACAGATATGCCAAAATTAGTGACACAATATCTTACGAAATGAAGAGATATTTGCTGGGACATTACAGTTAAAATAATGCACAGAGCCAGTCGACACATCGAGTCATTGCTTTTCTTTATGACTGAATATGGTCTAGTTTTAATTGAAGCCATAATGTGGCTGTACTTAAAGTGACAGTGTCTCATATAGTGAATAAGAGCTCTGAAAAGTAATCAATCTACTTTATGACTTTAATATCATACATTCAAGTTAAGCAAGTCCATTTGCTTTTAGTGTACTGAAAGCACTTAGTTTAACTGAACATCATTCTCTGGCTGTCCTCATTCACTCCACACAATGTTTTTACACGTCACAACAGTTATTCACGCCTACGCTCTTCTGCCTAACTTAAACAATGACACTTTTCTTTCAGATAGCTGTGTTGATGTGACTTATTGCTATTCTTATATTTTTAAGTTTTTTTTTATAAGCAGTAACATAAAAATACTGGTTATCGTGGAGATGTTCCTGATTTTGTACATAATAAGCTGTGAATCATTGTATTTATTTTGGATAATTAATATTTCATAACCTAATAACTGATGCTTAGAGAATATTGATGCATTATACTGTAGTTTGACTTTAATCTGACTAAAGTCTTTGTAGGAGGGGGATTATGAAAAGACTTTATTTTGACATTCAGCTGTTTACTCAGCTTGTACATTGAGTTACCAGAGTGAATGAATGTTACTGTATTTGACAAATGTGCATCTCAGACGCATTGCGTATTTCTTGTCAAATTATTCACTCAAAAACAAAGTATACATGTGGATCACGCACGACTCGAGTAGCATGAACTTGCACAATAAGTAAATGTGACGTGTGTCTGTGTATGTGTGTCCATCTCTTTTATTTATAACAGAGTCATTCAGTTTAAAAATCATATTTTATCCATTAAGGGTATCTATATTATAGCCTCAAACAAACATATAGTTTCATTTCACTTGCGATTGCCTTGATGTCCTCTAATGTCCTCTAAAGTTCAAAATAATGAATAAACAATGTTAATCTATATTGTATTTAATTATAATAAAAATCATCTCAAATGTAATTTTCATTTAAATTCTGAAAATATTCCATTTTTCTTACGTCCGCAAACGTTCTGTGAACTATGTTACTAACCATACATACAAAAAGTGGGTATCTCAAAACCCACGCGAACAGCATTATATATATATATATATATATATATTTATACTACAGGGCCGTTGAATACTTGAATCTGATTGGTTGACGAACGTTCTAAGGTGTGCATTATTTTCAGGGAAACGCACAGCTAAAGTAGTTCCAGGCAGGTCTTGACCGCATTACAGTTCCATATCACTTCGCGTAGTTAACGGTAATAACGGAAAATAGGATACAATTCATAACAAGAAAAAAACATTTAGCCGCATGAGCTTGATCTGGAATTTTCAATGTCTTGCTTCACAATCAATGGAAACATGCAGTTTAATTTGAATAAATAAAGTATATTCCTATCTATAATCAATAGAAAATTAAACTGAATATAGGCTAAATAAATGGATAATCCTGCAGCACGGATTATTATTGCAGATAATATAACAAATAAATAATTATTGATAGGCCTACTTGTTAAAAGGGCTTTGTGTTTCATTTATTTGGCTAGTCTGTCATCTGTCAATAATAGGAAAAAAAGAATGAATTCGAATTAATTAATAAATAATAATATTGACGCACATGCTTTTCTGTCTCATTATTGCAACATCTCTCTCTCTAATAACTGCATTAATAACTGGGGACACACTTTAAGGCCGGTTATGAATGTTATTTGATACGTATGACTGATCATGCCCAACCGCGTGTTCAGAGCGTTCAGTCTGTGTTCAAAGTCGGTGTTTAAAATCTGCTGCAGTCGATGAAAACAGTCAGAGAATGTGTCAGCTAGTCGTGTGTCCCAGCATTAGGCCGTGTGTCCACCAAAGCGTTATTAGCCAGCTGAAAACGCTAGGCGCTCTGCTAAAAACGCTCAACTGTGGGCGCTTGAGAGCGTTTTGGCAGCGCAGCGTTTTTTCAGTTGAGACGGTTGAGACCGAGACACTTTGCTTGTTATGATATGGAATATCCGCGAAAGTCTTACTAGTATCTCATTTCACACATATTTTGTTTCTGTGTTGATTCTATATTAAAATGTCAATACAATGTAATGTATTTTATCTGGCTCTTGATTTTGTTCCGTTATTATGCTTGTTGTTGTCATCTGTTGACGTTGTACAAGCAGAATCATGTGGCGGATGCGGTTGGTCGGTGTGGTATTAGTCCCGCCCCTCCTCCACTGTGATTGGACCGTTGGGTAAAAAGTGACAGTGATGAGCGCTGCGTTTTACCAAAAGTTGAACATTCTTCAACTCTCTGCGACCAGTAAAAAACGCGAACGCTCAGCGCTTCAGCGTGAAAAAGACGCTCAGCGCCTCGTTACGCTCATGGCGTTTTAAAAACGCGGCGCTCCCATTGAAAACAATTGAAAAAACACGCCAGCCGCGAGTAAAAACGCTTTGGTGGACACACGGCCTTAGTCTGCTATCAGTGGCTCAAACCTCCGTTACTAACTCTAAAATGACGTTTTGGAATTAGCAACGGAGGCATGGGACTAGATGCGTAAGAAATTAGTCCTACATACAAGAGCGTTTTAATGACAAAAACTTTACAAACGTCTTGAAATACATAATCTGAACAATGTTACGAGGTGTGGTAACTGTAGTATAAGCGGAATAATTGACTTCAGGCCGTTGAATTATTAGAAAAATAATGCACACCCGAGGTGTGCATTATTTTTCTAATAATTCAACGGCCTGTCGTCAATTATTCCTTACATATATTTTTTATTTTTATTTTTTTTCTGTGGAGGATATTTCGAACACAATATTGTCTTCGAATACTCATTTCATCTAAAATAACCTAGCTAAATGTTGCTTTTTGAATTAAACGTACCCATATTCCAGTGTTGATAAAAAAATAAAAAATAATAATAATAATGCATGCAAGATACTTGAATAACAGGAAGGAACCTCACTTTTGCAATAGTCAGTCAATACATTACAGCATTAAGCTAGAATAAAACATTTTGTATTGTTGTTTGAAAGCAGAGGCTCTGTTCTTTATTATGATATATTGCATGTTCAGATATTTAAAATATTCTGGGGCCCATGGAAGTTTTGATGAAATTATCAAAAATGTTGATGGTGGCTGGCAACTTAAAAAAAAAAAAAAAAGAGTCAAAATGGTGAAACTATCAACTATGTTAAGTGCTGTACCCTGTAAAGCCAGTTCTTGGATAACATAGTTGTCATGACCCTACTGTGTGACTATTTCCACTGATTATAATGATATAACTGGGCCCTGTACCACTTCATTCGGTGTATACAGGTGTCAATATCGGGTACAATATTGTATGCATTTTTCAAATACCTCCATTCTGGTGCATAACTAAAACAATTGCTGCATCTATTTAATGGCCACAAAGAGCGCTATATAGGCTATATATGAGTGTATCGAGAGGGGACCACTATTAACGGCATATCATTCTTATTAATGGTTATAACTTTATAACACAACAATAAATAACCAACACAACTAACCCTCTTTAACATGGCAAATAGCATGTAGACCCCAATGATTCCAACAATGCGGAAATGCTCGTGAACTTCATCTGCAGTCTCTTCAGCAGCATTTCATCATTTCATTTGAGAAAACTATCATCAGATTCACACAGAAATAGGGATGGGCGTATCGAGATGAAGTATCGATATATCGATACTGACGTCGAGTATCGAAAGTATCGATACTCAAACATATATATATTTTTTTACCAGTTTTTGTTTATTTGACAAGAAATGTAATGCTACAATATGTATTGAATTGGCTGAATAACCTATGTTAGTGAATAATTGTGTAGTAGAACTATTTTCCTGCTCATCTGAACACACGCAAATGCTGCAAGTCAGAACCAATCAATCACAGAGCGCGTTCACACACTGCCAGCATTCAAACAGGGCTGCGCTTCCCAAAAGTGTCAGAAGAAAACATTGATGCTTTTGGGAAACGCAGCCCAGAACAATGCTTAACAGAAGACAGAATTATATGTTTGAGTTATTTCACAATAAACAAATTGAAATTGTAGCCTACATAGTCTGTGCAATTAAATTGAATGTTAAAATAAAACATACATTGTCAGAATAAAAAAAAAAAAAAAAAAAACTGGCAGTCCCTTATGGAAATGAACATTACAGTGACCATAGTTCAATTATTTTGTAGATTTCCATGGTAACCACTACAAGTAAACATTTTAACTGTGTGTAAACAAAAAATATATTATGATAAATTTGAATTAAGGCGTATTGAATGTTAAAATGCCTTTCAAATATAATGTTAAGAGGGTATCATTACCCATTTTACTCTTAGTAATTCAATAATTTGAGATTTTAAAAAGAAATTTTTAAATTTAAAAAGTTCAGTTTAGAGGTATCTTATCGGTATTGGTATCGGCGATACTGGCCTTGAAAGTATTGATATCGTATCGAAAACAAAATAAGTGGTATCGCCCATCCCTTCACAGAAACTCAAAGGTCTTCACGACAACCCGTCAAAATAAAGGTTTTAGACTTGAAGAAACTTGAAGAAATTATAACAGAAATACATTACTATTGCACAGTAGAGTGTATTTCAAGTAATAATAGTAATAATAATAATAATAAATACAGTTTATTAAAACACAGAAATTTGAAGGTCTTCATTACAACACGCCATAATAAAAGTTCAATCTAACTTGAAGAAACTATTTTAAAAAATACATATGTATTACTATTGCACAGTATAATGTATAATAATATTAGTATAATAATCTTATAGTATCACTACTATTAATAATGTAATTTATTAACATTGTTTTTAAGGGAATATCACACAAATTTTTACATGTTTTAGTTTAAACAGTAAACTTGCCAAACATAAAAGGTATTATTACATTTTTATTTGATTACACTTTAAAAGATTAACTTAATTGTTAGTTTTATCAATTCATTTGATTACCACCCTTTGTAAAAAATAAATTTGTATTTGAAATTACAATGTTTTTATCTTCCATGTACCCCTGAGAGTATTATAAATCTATATAAAGGTCCAGTCATGAAAAGAAAAAAAGTACTGTGGAATTACCAAAATAACCTTTGAGGCAGATTTATGATAAAATAAAAATACAAATCTCTTTACTTTCTTTGTAATTACCTATAGTGAAACCAATAGTAATTTTATTGAGAAAGCTTTTTTTTTATTACTTTTTCCCTTAAGGTGAAATATACCCGCAGTTACAGAATGAACCTGTTGTTCAGAAGCAGTAATAGTCTCCTTCTTTTTTGAACATTATTCAACAAAATCTTATTAAACCCTGCAGGTGTCATAAAGGTCACTGGCAATGAAGTGCATTTTTAATTTGATCGAGCTAATTGGCTTGCTAAAACCTGACTTATTTTAAGTTCATTTTTATTTGAATGTGGTTGAATTTGGCATGGGTGGGTTGATAAATTTGTAATTATTCTGTCTTTTGACACCATTTTGACCCCCTGAGGCCGATTGCAAACATGAGAGGTGAGCCTTATCACATCGACAGGATAACCAAGCAATCACAGTTGTGTTGACACACCGGCTTTCACCCACATTAACCTGTTCCTCTTTCAAATTCAAAACATGCTTCAGGATCTCAGTGAGGAAAAACTTGATCCTTTGGGCTTGCTTGATTTTTTATTTTAATTTTTACTATTTGATCTAATATTTTGTTTTGTTTGTTTGTTATTTTCTCATCTGAGCTAAATTCATCCCTTTTTTATTATTATTTTGCACTGCCTCTCTCTCTCTCTCGCTCTCTGTAAGACTACATTGGCTTTTTGGTGTGAAAGTGAAACATGTCTTCAGGCTTGAAATACATTTGAACTCATATATAAACAGACATGCACACTAGTGTGCTGTTCCTTACACAGTGGTCAAGCTCATTTTCAAGAAGGAATGGTTTTTCTGTTTACTGTGTTTGCGTGACCCCATTTCAAGTAGCTGGTGAGCGCAACCCCATTCTGCAAAATGTCAGAAAAACAGGCTAAAACGTGTGCATCAAGAGCCTCTCTGTAAATTCACTGATCACATTTGACCTTTAGAAATGACAGAAACCTGGCAGTATCCGTTGTGTTGCGTTCCCTCTGAAATCAAACCTACAGAGCCAGTTTTATAGACGCCAGTAGCAGATATGTTATTGTTGCATGTGGAGTATCACAACAGCCTCCGATCGCTGGCCAGCACCGGCAGGTAAATGTCAGACCTGAGATCAGAGAACGGAAATGTGACTCTTTAACAGCATCACTGATTTCTGTGAAGAAAGAGCCACTGCCGATTGCGGATGTAGTTTTCACAGAGAATGGCCGAAGAAGACAGCTGAATCGAGATCTTTCATAAGCTTTTAAAGCTGCGCTGTCTTTGTCTCTCTTCAAAGTATACAGTGATAATTTGCATCAATGCTTTATCCTAATCATTTCATCATCTGATCACAGGAAGTGCTAAACACCCTGAGAAACTCCATCAGGTGAGAGTCTTCCTGCTACAACAGACAGTTTTCTCTCCGGTTATCCTCACACAAAAGACAGCTAAACTACTTCCTTAAACACAGTACAGATGTCATATTTAATTTTCAGTCCGGGCGGAAGAGTGACCTCTGACCCGACCAGTCCCGGCGCCACGGGTGGGCATTGGGGGGCCTGGCCCGCCCTGTGAGTCACTAGTGCCCGCCCTGGAGGAGCCTGTCTCCCTTCACGTCACGTCCCAACCACCAGTCCTTGCTTGTTTGCACAATATTTTTTATCAATAGGCTACTGTAATCAAAGTTATTTTTTTTATATACATAACTCCTGAATTAAAAAAAAAAAAATGTGTTTGGTCTGATTTAAAAAAAAAAAATTGGTGTGTCGATAGTGAGCGCGGAAATGCAAATGATAAGCGGTCTTATTAAGCGAGTCATTGAGTCATTCATTCAAACGATTTGTTCAAACGGCTGATTCATTAAGAATGAGACCGATGTCTATAGGCTTGTTCGACTTGAACCGGCGCTGCACAGATCGATCGGTGAATGTCATCAAAATACCGCGAGAGTGAATAGAGAGTAGACGGCTCCTTATGCTTTTGAATTGCTCTCGCGGTACTTTGATGTCGGTCTGGTCAGCGCCGGTTCAAGTCGAACAAGCCTAATGAATGGGTCATTGAATCTTTGACTCAACCGATTCGTTCAGAACGCTGAATCGTTCAAAACACGACTGAGTGTTGCTGTGAGATGTGATCTTTGTTTGGATTGGAACTATTTTCGTTGTTAAAATAGAACAAAAACAGTCTTTGCCTAAAATGTAAGTGACTTAATATGAATTACTTGTTTATTGAACTGTCATATGAAATCAGTGTCACGTTTTAAATCGTGATGGTGTTCAGCACTCTTGGTCGTGTGCTGTTGCTGAACTGTATCATATTATAAATATAAAAACTCCACATTTAGAATTTTTCCGCAGTATGTTAACTGAGTTTCTTTGTGTGTGTTCATAGACTGTTATAAAACTGCGCTCATTTGTTTCGATTTCTCCTCGAGAGGCTGCGCGAGCCTCAACAGCGCGACCTTGTTGAGGTCCTTGCACACTGAGTCAGAAACTTTCGTATACGTATTTTCGCATTCGTCATTCGGTGGCTCTGAATTGTCAAAACACCTCTCAAAATACTTGCCACGGATGCGGAAAACGCAGAAAATTCAACCCGATCCGATTTTTTTTATGACGGACGAAAGTTCCGGAGGCAGTGTGTAAACGTGATTGACACAACGTGGGGTCGTATATATGGTAACTTTATAATAACGTTCAGTTGTAAGTCATTTATAAGTGGTTAGTTAATGATGAACTAATCATTTACAGAACATTCATAAATGATTAACAAGTGATATACTAACATTTTATGTATGTTTTGTAAATTCTGTTACAAGTCATTTACAAGTGATTCGTAAATGATTAACTAATCATTTACGAAACATGACTATGCGTTCATAAATGATTAATTAGTGATATGTTAATTATTTTATGTATGTTTTGTAGATTCAGTTAAGTCATTTACATTTGATTAGTTAATGATTAACTAATCATTTACAAAACATGAATATGCGTTTCATAAATGTTTCATAATGAGCCACCACAGTCATTTAAAAAAAAAAAAATAAAATAACACAGAGTGAAAATAAAGTGTCATTTTGAGGTTATGGAAACAACAGTTACAGTGAATGATACACAATACCAACATAAACTGTTAATTAAACATGGAAACTGCTCCTGAATAGCAAGCACATCCTTCCCAGCTAACACACGACGTACCAGTTATGTGATTTATTGGTACTTTTCTTTTATTTCATGACTTACTAATTGACAACGTAATGACGTCGACACTGCATGCTCATATTGCGCTTTAGTGAAGTGACATACAGCACGCGCCGCCGCTTTTGCGCGTGCAATTGAAGAGTGCGCGATACTAGCGCAGTTTAACGCCTGACAGGACAGGAAAGTTCGTTTTTCTGAGGTGAGAGACTTTTATTACGTAACAAGTTATGAAAATAACGATAGAACAGTGACACTGACCACATGTCATCTGACCACAGATACTGCATTGGGACACCAGGTTTTTCTCAGGCACTCTGACAAGTGTCAACAGATTTCACGCATGTCTTTCAAAATAAAAGTCTCCCATCAGAAAAAAATTTTCTTGAACGTTTTTTTGATGTTGTTTCTTTGCACACTCCTCGGCCCACTCAGAACTATTTTGGGTTTCAACCCACCAGTTGAGAAACACTGTCCTACATCATGCGTCAGGTCAGAGGTCACTCTTCCACAGGAACTAGACTCGCGTACGGCCGTTACCGGAAGCCAGTGATTGTAGTTTATAAAGATTTAAATATGAATATTTTTCTCACAAAAACACATGGCTTTGCTTCAGAAGGCCTTTATTAGAGACTTCTATTAGAGTATGGATTACTTTTATGATGGATGGATACACTTTTTGGGGGGGCTTCAAAATCTCAGGTAACATTCACTCCCATTGGAAGAGCCAGGATATTTTTTAATATAACTCTGATTGTGTTTGGTTGAAAAAAGGAAATCATATACCTAGGATGGCTTGAGGGTGAGTAAATCATGGTTATTTTCATTTTTGCGTGAACTATCCCTTTAACCCACCCTTGAACCTAACCATACCACCAAACCCGTCCCTAGTCTTATCTGTATCACCTCCATAGCAAAAGAAGTGTTTTACAATACAACATTAACACAATTAACACAGTACACTGAACCTAACAATTATTATTGTTATTATTTATATAAGTACATAGATAAGTACATAGAAGTTAAAGAGCCCTAATATAAAGCAGGACCCAATTTTGATGACATTCGTATTAATATTTAAATGTTTTTAAAGTGTCATTAACGTAAAATACTAAAATCAGCTATTCTATTTACAATTGTGTTTTGACAATTAAGTTGAATAATTGAATAACTGATGACAAACAAAGCAGAATCCCAGAGATTCATTTTAAAGGTAAATTTATTCTAATTCTTCTATACAGGCACATGAATAAATACATATTTAATTGCCTGTATTTTAATTGAAAATATGTCGTAATAGCTATTCTATGAATACAAATTGAACGATTTCACTCAATTAGCCTATGGGTTTTAATGAATAGCAAAGATGTCTCAAATGTACATCCTGAATAATAACCCCATGAATTACAATAAGTATTACATTTGAAAATAACACCAGTTGTATTGATTTGCCAGTCCCGGGGGCCCATCTTACCCCAAGGGTCTAATTATCTTTATACTTCAAAATAAAAACAATATGTTTTACTCCATAAATCTACAAATATTCATCAATCCACCAAATTAGTTTAACTGACTTAAATATTACAAGTGTTGATATTCAGATGAAATGAATAAAAAATTAATAAGAGCATAGCCATTCATTCATGTGGTGAGACGAGATTTTGTGGCTTATATGATCAAGAGAAAAACTTAAGGTGTGGCATTTTAGTTCAAATCTTAGCAGCTATAAAAGGTAGTGCAGCAAAAAAAAAGATCATATTGAGGATGGAAAGAACATTTTTGGGTCTCTAACATTATAAAAGTATCTTGTGTTACTTTAAAGGGGTTATAATGTGCGCATCAAAAAAACTGTATCATTGCTTTTTAGTTTTAACCACTAGACTGAAGCATTTCTATTTCAGTTCAATGAAGTTTAAAATCCCTACCCAAACCAGAGGACCCAGTGCGGACTCAGCAGAGCGTGAAGTATTCTCAGTCACTGCAATATGTCAGACCCCCAACTACTGACCGCATGTTGAGGAACTCTGAGAGATGATCGATAGGTCTTAAAGCCGCTGCCCGTGGCCACATGTAGATGCTACTTACATCCAGCGCAGTGAGAGCAACACTGAAAGTGCAAGTAATGGATGGACGGGTAGTGTATAAAGTATAAAAAATAGCCATTTGTCCCAGAGGGAATGCATATCCAGCTCTCCTTCAAGAGAAATGGAGAAGTGACGAATTGCCGCCCATAGGAGTGTAGTTTATTCTGGGTCTGGAGGCATCAGTCGGGCACCTGAAGCAGCGAGACAGGTCTATAAAGTATAATGCCTGGTGATTTGAGCACTGACAAGAGAAAAACTAAAAACACGAGGAAATGTGAAAGAGGATAAAAAGTGTGTAATACATAATGCAAAGCCAACAAACTATAAACATACTGTAGGTTCTCCTCTCGTTCATTTCTCTGTAGCACTAGAGAATGTCATAAACATACATTTTATTATTCTTATTTTTTGGTAATGGGGACATGTAACTCAACCAGTGTTCGGCAGATAATGCCAATCGTATTTTGAATGCAACTTCCAAAAAAAAAAAAAAGTAAAAAGTGTGTCTAAAATGCATGAAAAAGCATGAGCATTTTGTATGAAATTCATTTGACTTGTCTCAAAGCATTTATTATTGAAATGCCAAAGCTGTTAAAAACAGCTAGACGTTAAAAAGGTTTTTTTATTTTTCGTTGAACACCCAAATTAGCCCCAAAGTGCTTCAGAGGATCGGCGGCCATTTCCTGGGCTTTTTCTCTGGCTGTGTTCTTTGGTTTTCTGTGCCTCGGGTCAGAGACCTTTCACTGGTTCAACATGTTGATAATCTGTCCTCAAAAACATCTCAGGAGCACAAAACACAATCCTCTACTCATGTCAAAATTGATATTGTAGGATACTGTGTTTGTCAGACAGTTAATTACAGTATACTTCATCTTGAAAGATATTAAAGCTAATACCTGTCACTTAGATTTGTCCATGTGCTATATCGAATGCTATTGGCCAATACAATTTGTATCTCAGAACAAACTCTTGTATCATCTTTATTTACAGTATGAAATCTCAATAGCCGCATTCGCCGTTTGACTGATATATGAGGGTGCTTTCATACTTTGATTGTTTTCAGACTATCTTTCTGGTTCCGGACCCCAGATCGTTTAACATTGGCAGCTGATATCCACTGTTTCTAAGCAACAACGACACAGGAGAAAGCGGGAAAATGCGTAGCGTTGCTCATCTCACTTTTATACTTCACATGTCTTTTTGCTGTGAAATCTATATAAAGAAGAATGACTTTGATATTGTTAGTAATGTTTCAAGATTTACACTTGCTGGACTGAAGCAACTCAGGTTTAGTTGATTATCCAGACATCATTCTTTAGAAAAACCATGAGCATCAAATATGATCATCAGGCTTTTGAGGAAGGTTTATTTGTTCATCTCTCAATCATCACTGTATCGCATTGCATTATAGGTTTTAAAACTACAGCGCTTTGATCATAAAACTAAGCATTTAAATATCATCTTACTCAGACATATTAGAGTGACGACTGATATTTATATGCATTTTATGTAAGAAGTCTGCTATACTGTTATAAAGAGCTTTGTCTGTATAAATATCAGCATCTGCACTAAATTTCATATTTTTGCTCAGTTTGAGCCTCTGAATAAAATTGAGCTGTTTTTTCCTCCATATTCTGAGTATATCAGATTATATTAGCCATAAACAATATTCATCGGGAGCAAATTAATGGAGTGAGTGAGGAGAGGATTGTGTACCACTCGCTGTCAGAGAGAGAGAGAGAGAGAGAGAGAGAGAGATGCTGGTATCCTATTCTGCGGAAAATAACTATTGGAAGCATTTCAGATATTTCAGTATCGGAAAATCTATATTTTTGACAACATAACATTGCACTTAGTTTATTGTTTCAGTTACCTTTTTAAAATACTACAATTGAAAAATGTCTATAAAATTCAACCCGCAAAAGTGGCTAATAGTGACTGTGTTACACGGCAATGAAATACACAAGCATTTGGCGTGTGTTAATCCAAGCCCTGATCATTTCCCTCTGATTTTAGGGAGAAGTAATGGATAGGGTTGGGTTTAGGGGCAGGACTACATTTTTGTACAGGAATGTTATTCCAGGATCAACACAATACAGGAACATGTCTTACTTGGTAAAATCATGGTGACCGCTGATACTCCCCATCATGCCTAAGAATGCCGCTCAACCATGGTAAAATCACAGTAAATCAAAAACACTGTGGCTTATTGCCTTATTTATTGCCACAGGATCACTCTCTCACAACATACACCACACTAGACTTTCTGCATGAACTTCCCCCTGGAGCAGCAATCCAGCTAATCAATACGTTGCAGGTTAAACCATCACCATCATATTTGTATGGTTCTCTCCGTGTCATTCCTCTCTCTTTGACTCATACTGCAAATTCACTGCTGTCTTCGTTCTGAGAGCTGCACTGCGCCGCTTTCTTTCTTCCTCTGAGGCGATACCTACCCTTTCCTCCATCATTTCGCAGCCTCCTCCCTCGCACTCGCACTCCTTCGCTCTTTTCCTTGGTCCTTTGAGACCGTGCCTCTCTCCGGCCCCGTGAAAAGCAGCCATTATAGTTGTATGCATGGCGGTCTGAGTTGGCTCTCGTCGGCGCCCACCTGCACAGGAAGCCCGAACACAAAGAGCGTGACAGCTGAGCGCTCGACCCCAACACCCCCCCCACCGGCCTCCTCTGCATCGGCCCTCGTGTCAACCAGCTCTTTGTCTCTGCATCTGATAACATCAAACATGATTGAAATAAACTCCTGTTTCCACATGCTGCCTGAGAATCGGTGCCAATCAGCCTCCGAAATGACCGTCTCACTCTCTCTCTCTAACAGCTCCAGGTCTTTGGTGCGAGCTTAACACCTCTCCTGCACCTTGCGAATGCTTTGCTTATTTAAGACTTCATTAACAGCCGAGGTACATGCAGTTAGCAATGGAAACTCTCCACAGATCCGGCCAGTTATTCAAATCACATAACTGTTTAATATCTGAGAGTTTCTCTGCAGCGCTGACCGTTTGCTGTTAGCAACTGCTAGGATGTGTGATGTTCATATTACCTGGATGGCCTACTACATTTGCCAAAGTGTGAAGCACACAACCAGAGCGTACTGCGCTGGGTAATGTATCCCACAATGACCCTAGTGACAAATAAATTGGAAGTCATGTCAGCTATGATTTTTAACATCACTTATTTTCACTCATCAGACTGCAGAAAGTCGTTTTCACACAAAATCGATAAAAACAAAAATGCAAAATAAGCATTTTTATTTCCCAAGTGATGATAACTGAATACCACTCATATGCAATGCAGAGAGGTCATGTGATGACAGTGTAGTGTACTACTCTTTGACATGTTTATTGTTGCATAAACCTACTGTTTTATTTCACTTTTTTAAATATAGTCAGTATCCACCTTATTTTGCAAACACAGAAAAATGTAGCTGTATTATTATAGGAAAATTTGATAGTATTACTGTATATAGGGTGATAAAGGCTATGTCGATTAGCATTGCATTATAAATATACCTTTTTTTCTTATGAAAATACCTGAGATGTCAAGAAGAACAAAGATAAACCATATATTTATTGTCTTCATGTTTGATCAGTCAAAACGTTTCTACCGTAATATCTGGATGCATTTGTCCATATAAGGGATTTCCTGGAACGTCATAAGCTTCATGACTTCTCTGAGACTCACTTCTGGACTTTCTGCGTGTGTACTCAATAATGCTGACACAACCTATTTTGGGTAAAAATAGGAAAAAGCATAGGCTTCTCTCTAAAGGAATTTTAAAGGGGTCCTATTATGCCCTTTTAGAAGTCTTGGTTTTGTTTCTGGGCTGTACTCGAATATGTTTTCATCCTTGATTGTTCAAAAAATTCATTATTTTTCACCTATTTTTCCATTATTACAGCTCCTCTCTCCCGGGTGAACGCGCTGTTTCGATGAAGCCCCTCCTTCAGAAAATCCCCTACTGTGATTGGTTAGCTGGCCCGGTGTGCTTTGATTGACACAGGAAATATTGTTCGGGAAATGTCCCACCCTTCATAACAGTGAGCTCTACTCAATCTGGTGTAAATAGCGGCAACTTCAAACCAATGCAAGGCTGATTTAGACTTAATAATAATAATAATAATGTTAACAAACTAGAGGATCGTTCAGAACGGATTTCATTCACGGACTATGCAAGCACGACCTTCACAGGATGTTTCAGAGTGGTATGTTTTTTTTTTTTTTTTTCGTTTTTGTAATTTTCTTAGACACTTTAGTTTAGATACAATGTTATACACCATTTAATTGTGATATTTGTTGGAAAACTATGGTAATTCAAACCGTAATCAACACCTTTTTTGTGTATTCCATGGGCGCGGATTATTTAAATGAGGAACATTGTGACTTCATAAGATCCAGAAAAATCGCGTTGTATTCCAAACGAGACGTTCGTTGTAGTTGAAAAGTGGATTCTGTTAATTAAAATATCTCCCTTTGGAGTGGACTTTGAGCTTTGTAACCTTGCAGATCTTTTTTTATGCTCAAACAGCAACATTACACACTAACTAAAGCTGGAAAAGTGAAAAAGCATAATAGGACCCCTTTTAGTAAACGTATGCGAATCCATGCGTTTTTTTTCTCCAGCGTAAAGAAGTGTACAGGATTTTTTTTCTCTCTCTCTCTCAAAGGGAGGCATAAGGTTTCCTGACAAAAATTAAGAGATTACCATCACAGACTCTAATGATTTAATTTAGGAAAATGAAGCAGTATGTTTAAGTGCTCAACCAAAACGGATGGATATTGTTTGGATTGTGATTAGTGATATTGGGCTATATAAACAAAACTGAATTAATAAGCAAGAGGTGTGTGTTATGTTCCTGCAGTCTGCCAGTTTTAGCAAGTAAAGCTTAAGGTTTGCATTTTTTGTGCCCTGTATGGAACATTAATGTCCTGTTTCAGTCACACGCCTGTTTGACTCTTTCCCTTCCAATTTTCCGGCTTTCCGTGTTTTCACTGTTACAGTAATAGGGGACGCTTTTATGTAACTTCTTAAAAGGGACTAAATCTGAAACTTACCCACATTCAAGTGTTGATCAAAAAGAATGCATGTTTAGAAAGTCATACAACAAAATATTCTGTGGGCCATGAACATTTTGCAAAAATGAAAAAAAAAAAAAAAATGCTGTGGCTGGCAACTTTTTCTTTCTTTCTTTTTTAAACGCTGCCAGGGAAAGAGTTAAGAGGTGAACTGCACTATTTGTGCTTGTTTTCAGAGCTGGTAACAGACTCATGGTACTGTATGTACACTTTGCAAGGAATACATATTGTCCGTATGCATAAAATACTTGGGATGATTTTGTTTACCAAAATGTGCAGTACAACCAGATCACACAGCATGGGATACTGTATCGCAAAATTCAATGCACTCAACTTGAACTTCCACTTTGATGAATGAACTCCAAGCGTTTTAAAATGATTATCTCTTTCTTGACACTTTATTGATTGTTCTGCACAAGGCATTTTTACACAAAATTGCTTTAAAATGACAAAATAAACGTATCCATGTCTGCAATGATAGCTCAATGAATTAAATATTCACCATTATGATACCACTGTTTGAAATGTAGCAAATTGCATAGTGCTCATGCTTTACATACCAAGTCTGCATCACAGTCATATCCCATTACAAACATTGCATGTCTGTGTATCAAGCTTCTTTCTCTTCTCTTTGTATTGGTTTCACTGTGTCTAAGGTTTGGGACCAGTTTTATTTGCATTTCCACGTAAATCTGCCAAATATTCCGGATAATAGACATTCAGTTTGCATATTCAAATCATGCATTTTACTCCCCGAACCACTAACATTTCTTTGCCTGAACTTTTGTAATGTGCTGAATAGTTGCACATTGGCGTCAGGTACGAAATTTGCAGAAGATTGGTATCCTTTAAAGTTTTCCTTCTATAGTACTTTTTTATAGCAATGCATTGTGTAACCCAACAATAGCCTTAATCATATTGTGTTGTAGAAATTAAATTCACGTCAGACTCTGTTGTTTGGCCTGCTCTCCAACTAGTGCTGTTGAAATTACCCATCCGTGTTTCTATCAGCCCATCTCACTCAAGAGCCCTTCAGGCCTCTCACCTGCACAAGAAAGACCATTGTCTGCTCTTTCTATCATTCCCTTTGATTTCAAAATATTCGTACGCATGATAAGCAGCTTGTTTCCCCTGAACATCTTGCAGCCTGACGAAAATAATTAGAGATGAAGAAAAGAAAAATCAGGGACAGCAGAGAGTTTTTCCTTCCGCTCTAGCCAAATCAAAACCAATCCAATTTATTGAGCTGTGGGTGTGTTTGGTGCACATGGTACTCTAAAATGTGGCTCGGAGAGAAGCTCTCATGTGCAGTGACATTGGGGAGCATGTACCATCTGGAGCATTAGGCGTTGAGGAACACTGCCACTGGAGTGCACAGCGACGGACAGTTGCTTTCATAGCGTGCCGGCATCACTCAGCCTGAAACGACTGCCTTATCTGTAAAACGGGATGAAAAATGCACTGCCTGAGCATGGTTAAATCCCAACTGGGAGGAACATTCATGTTAAAGAGTGAAATCTGTAAAAAAAAAAAAAAAAAAAAAAAACGCCTAGCACTCAGGTTGTTTGGGGAGAAAAAAACGGAAATCTTTAATCTTCACTCCTGCAGAGTTGCAGAGATTTTGATTTTCAGAGAACGCAAATGGTTTCATTTAAATATATGGATTGTTTCAGTGCAGTAGGCTTAGCGACAACCTTTCAGAATAAATAATGTGACAGAGATGAAAGTGGATGACATTTGCTAAAACTAAATTTGTTCTTTCTCTTCCATTTCGTGCTGGTATTTTTTTTTTTTGTTGTTGTTGTTGTTGTTGTTGTTGTTGTTGTTGTTTTTTGTTTTTTGCTTTTTTTGTGGCAAACAATGTAACATATAGTGGCAAGCTTCATCACAGTGTGTCAAACTGCCTGGAGATAAATGTGCTTACATACTCTTTACCAGACTTTATTGTTCCTTGGTTATATGATTGCTAGTCTCAGATCAGCATAAAAGGTCCACGTTCCACCTTATTCTGGCCAAAAATCGCCCATTTAGACAGGAATCAGCTGTCTGAATCCCGCTTGGAGCGGTGAAGTGAGTAGAACTGGAGGGATTACATAAAGCAGTCACAGTTTATGTTTTTATGGGATTTTTTTAAATTCCTTTTTGACTGTCAAAATGCCTTTCTGAAAATCTGGATGGATGGATGGATGGATGGAAACTGGTTCAAGGAGATTTTCTTAAGTTCACTTAGGGCATGTCCGAATCCACTTTTGCTAGTTTAATGATGGGAAAAATGGTTGGCGGTCTAAAAGGGTTGTCTCTATTCTCTTAATGAGTAATGGGTGTGTTTTGGGATTTACTGTACATGCGTTAAACCAATCAGAGTCTCATCTCCCATTCCCTTTAAATGGCAGTTGCACCATGGCAGATTCGCTATTTACATGGCGAAATTTGATAGTGGAAAGACTGAACGCGTCTCCAGAGAGGAAACAGATCTGCTCGTGTGCGAGGTAAAAGTGCGCAAGAAGACCATCTACGGCAGGGGTCCCCAACCCCCGGGGACATTTGGTCCGTGGTCCGCGGTCCCTGGGACATTTGGTACCGGGCCGCACAGAAAGAATAAATAACTTACCGTATTTTACGGACTATAAGTCGCTCTGGAGAATAAGTCGCATCAGTCAAAAAATGCATCATGAAGAGGAAAAAAACATATATAGCCTAAGTCGCACTGGACTATAAGTCGCATTTATTTAGAAATTTATTTCACAAAAAAAAAAAAAAAAAAAAAATGTTACAGACGGGACAGTTCTCTTACGAGAGTTCTCTCGTACTGCGTTTTGCTAAAACGCTATGGGAAAAGTCTCTTTTCGCGAAAACACTGAAGCAAAAAATTATCCTTAATTTTCATATATGTAAAACGCGTTGCGGCAGCAGCAGACAGCTGAAGCAAGACGGCTTGTCTGCTCATTGGCTGCTCTGCGGCAACTGCATAAGCCTATCGAGCGCAGGCTGATGCAACATCAGGCCAATGAGGGCGCTTCGCGCCCTTCTCGTCACTTCCCGCCGAAACGGGCGTGGCTTATCCCTATAAAAGGAGCTCGAAAAGGCTGATTCACTCAATTTTTGTTCTCTTCAGCGGAGCACACGCATCGCTGGATCACGGAAGCAAGCGTCGTCGAAGTGAGCATCTCAGCGGGACGTGCCCTCGAAGCTGCTGGCCAACGCCGCCTTCTACAGCCGTACCTACTGCGCTTTCCGACGCATCATATCCTTTCATTATTGCTCTGTTTTTCTGTGTGTGCGTGTGGTGTTTCAGTACACTCACCCCCTAAAAGAGCTGCGTCTTTTTCAAGATGCCTTCTTGCGGCTCGTGCAGAGCCCCACTCGCCGAGGGAGACAACCACCTCATCTGTGTTTCCTGCCTCGGTGAAGACCATGCAGCGCTCGCGCTCGCTGACGGCGGCTGCCCTCACTGCGAGCTTTTGCCGATGGTGGCTCTGAGGACCCGCCTGGCATCCTTCGCGAAGCCTGCATTCACCGCCGCGATGCCGCGCCGGAAGAAACGGCGCTCGCAGCGGATCCCGGAACCCGCTCCAGCCCGACTTAGCTCGCCGGTTCGCCCGCTAGCTTCACCGGCCTCGCTCGAATCACTCCCCGATGCTCAGCGCCCGCAGTCTGCCGCCGCTTCATCTGAGGGAGCCGTTTCAGAGGCCGCGTCGGCGGATAAGGATTCCTGTTCTCTCCTGGCTTCGGACAGCGAGGATTGGGCGGTCTCTGAGGATCCCGCGCCTCCTGCCCAAAAGCCCTCGGTGAGAGCCAGCATCGAGACGGAGCTCATGCGGATACTCGCGCTGGCCGCGACGAGCCTCGGCCTCGAGTGGTCTGCACCGGAGCCCCCCTCTCGCACCCGGCTAGATGGTAGCTTCCTCCCCGGTGAGCGCTCTTCTCCAGAATCAAAGCCCGCTCCTTTTCTTCCTGAGCTACATGAAGAAGTTGCGAAGGCCTGGAACGCGCCCTACTCTGCGCGGACGCGCTCATCTGTGTCGCCTGCATTTTCCTCGCTGGATAATGCCAAAGACCGAGGCTACCTCTCTCTGCCGCCGGTGGAACAGGCGATAGCGACACACCTTTGCCCGCCCTCTGCTGGACGGCGGACTAAAGCGGTGTTGCCTTCGAAAGCCTGCCGCATGACGTCATCACTGCTCGCGAGAATTTTCTCCTCTGCTGGGCAAGCAGCGTCAGCGTTACACACCATGGCTACCTTACAGATCTTCCAGGGAGATCTCCTCCGTAAGTTGGATGAGATGGGACCTGATGCTGTCTGTTTGGCGGATCTAAGGAGTGCTTCGGACCTTACGCTCCGAGCTACCAAGGCTGCCGCGCAAGCAATGGGACGGTGTATGGCTTCCGCTACTGTCGCTGAAAGGCACTTGTGGCTAACGCTCACGGAGATGGCGGATTCCGAGCGCACAGCGTTTCTCGATGCCCCGCTGTCTTCCGCTGGCCTCTTCGGTTCTTCTCTCTCCGAGTTCGTGGAGAGATTTACCGAGGCCCAGAAAACGTCCCAAGCCTTCAAGCACTTCCTTCCGAAGCGCTCTGGTTCGGCGGCGAGTCGTGGAAGACGGACCCCGCGGAGCTCTCAGCCTCAGCCCCCGACTTCGGCCTCATCTTCGCAGCAGCCGCAACAGCGCAGCGCGAGACCCCGCTCTCGATCAGCCGCCCGGCGCCCTGCCGGGCCGCGACCGAGGATTGTGGTGAAACCTGAGGTTCCGAAGAAATCCTAGCACCACTAGGAAAGCGCAGGTGTGTGAGTCCCGTTGCGGCCGGCCTCTCACCCAAGCGCCTCGCTGTTTCAGCCCCAAGATTCGCGGCTGTTCCAGTGCTATCTGCAGAGCGCAAGCCTGTTCTTCTGCCCGCTTGCCTGCACACAAAAGCCGTTTTCACGGCTACCCAGATATATCCCAAAACGAGTGTGATTTCTGGTGTCCCGGCCACGGCCGATGGTGCTATAAATGTAGTATCGATGCCCACCCCCCCGTGCCCATCGTTACACACAAGCACAGCCCTACACTTAGGGCTCGCGCGAATAAAATCGACTCAGTTCGATTGCGCTTCCAACATAGTAAAAGTGCCCACTGCCCAGTGCCCACAAACACTATGTCTATCAGATCACAGGCTCTCCGTAAAAGCGAGACCTGTGAGCGCGCGCGCTGCCAGCACAGGCGGCGCGCCCAAATTAGTATATGTGCCCGCTCTCAGCCCACATGTACTTGCACACATGAGTCCCACGGGACTCTCGCAGCCCTCCCTCACTCAGCTAAACACTGTTGTGGGGTCGAGGGCGAGCGTTCCGCCCGCTGTACCAAGCGCGCCCCCTGCCTCGAATGCCACAGGCGAATCGCCTACGTTTGCGAGTCCCGTAGCACCTCTGTCGCACGGCGATCAGAGCGAGCTCCGTATCCGGCCCTTAGCCAACCATGCAGAAGCATGGGCAGCGCTTCCAGGGGTTTCGGACTGGGTCTTAGGCATTATAAAGAAAGGCTTCTCGCTACAGTTTTTTCGACGCCCTCCACGCTTTACAGCGCGCGTCGAAACTTCGGTGCCGTTGAAAGTAGCACACCTACTTCGCGCCGAAATATCAAAACTGATAAGCAAGGGGGCGATAGAATGCGTTCCCCGTGCGCAAAGCGAACAGGGGATGTACAGCAGATACTTTCTAGTCCCCAAAAAGGACGGCGGTATCAGACCTATTCTGGATCTAAGACGACTGAACAGAGTATTAGTGAAACGCAGTTTCAAAATGCTCTCGACCAGCAAAATTCTCGCGCAGGTTCGCCGAGAAGACTGGTTCATATCGATAGATCTGAAGGACGCGTATTTTCAAATACAAATAGCGTCGAACCACAGGCAATACTTGAGATTCGCCTTCGAAGGTCAGACATACCAGTATACAGTCCTGCCTTTCGGCTTGTCCCTGGCACCTCGCACGTTTACGAAGTGCATGGACGCAGCGCTCGCCCCTCTCAGAAACAGAGGCATGAGAGTGCTGAACTATTTGGACGACTGGTTAATCCTAGCCCAATCACGATCTCAGCTCTTAGAGCACAGAGCCATTTTACTCGATCACCTCGAGAATCTGGGTATCACGGTCAATTGGGTGAAGAGTTCACTGATCCCCGGTCAAACGATTTCGTTTCTGGGGGTAGTTCTGGACTCACTGTCTATGACAGCACAGCTGTCGCCACAGCGCGCGCTGAGTGTTCAGAGCGCGGCGAAGTCTTTCCGCTGCGGCGCTTTAACCCCGCTCAGGAAGTTTCAAAGGATGCTGGGTCTTATGGCCTCAGCATCATCAGTTCTCCAGTTGGGCTTGCTCCGCATGCGCCCGCTGCAGTTCTGGCTGAAAGCACGGGTACCGCGCGGAGCATGGGTAAACGGTCGATTGCGCCTCAAGGTCAATCAGGACTGTGTCACAGCCCTGGTACCTTGGTTGGCGAACGACTGGTACCGGTTAGGTGTAAGCCTGGGGACTTCCTCGAAGGTTACGATGGTGTCGACAGACGCATCCACCTCGGGATGGGGAGCGCTGCTCGAGGGCAGACCGTGCTTCGGCCTGTGGTCGGAACGAGAAAAGCTCCAACACATAAACTGCCTGGAAATGATGGCAGTACACAACGCGCTGACGCGTTTTTGTCCCTACATCATGGACCGACATGTCATAGTCCGTTCGGACAATATGGCGGTAGTGTCCTATATAAATCGCCAAGGCGGTGTGAAATCAGCGTCCCTGTACAGACTGGCGAAACGCCTCCTAATATGGGCTCAGCACAACTTACGCTCGCTGAGAGCAGTGCATGTGCCCGGACTTCGGAATGTGGGCCCGGACAGACTGTCCAGGAACAACATTCCCCCAGGAGAGTGGTCTCTACACCCACAAACAGTCCGGCTGTTATGGGAGAGATTTGGCAGAGCGGAGGTGGACCTATTCGCGTCCCACGAAAACGCTCACTGCCCCGTGTTCTTTTCAAAGACCAGCAGCGCGCTGTCCCGAACGTGGCCGCGCTGCCCGCTGTATGCGTTCCCCCCCGTCTCACTCCTGCCACAGGTGCTGGAACGGATCAGGGAAACAAAATGCCCAATACTGCTTGTGGCACCGTTCTGGGACAACCAGGCGTGGTTTCCGGCCCTGATGCAGTTAGCAGACATCGCTCCATGGCCAGTGCCGGTGAGGAGAGACCTCCTCTCGCAAGCCTTGGGCTCGATTTGGCACCCACACCCGGAGTTGTGGTCCCTTCATGTGTGGGCACTCAACGGATATCCGTTGGTCTCACAGGGGGAGTCTTAAATACCATCACTGAGGCTAGAGCGCCGTCGACCCGGCGGCTCTATGCTTCGAAGTGGTCGGTTTTCTCCAGCTGGTGTACGGCTCGGAGTTTTTCACCCCTCGAATGTGAGGTAACGGAGGTTCTCTCCTTCTTGCAAGAGCTGTTGGATAAGGGCAGATCCCCTTCCACGCTTAAAGTGTATGTGGCGGCTATCTCAGCGTTCTCTGGTTCAGCGCTAGGTCAGTCACTGGGAAAGAATGATTTAGTCATCCGCTTCCTCAGGGGAGCCAGGAGACTGAATCCGCCCAGACCTCCTTCAGTCCCTATTTGGGACCTTTCTACAGTCCTGGCGGCTATGAAGAGTGCCCCTTTTGAGCCTATTCAGTCTATCAGCCTCAAACACTTATCTCTTAAAACAGTGTTTTTGATGGCTCTCGCTTCAGTGAAGCGCATAGGCGACCTGCACGCGCTCTCTGTGAGCCCGTCGTGCTTGGAATTTGGTCCTAATGACTCTAAGGTCATACTCAAACCTAAGCACGGCTATGTGCCGAAATCCCTCAACACGCCTTTTCGGGCTCAGGTTATTTCCCTGGCTGCCCTGCCGGCGTCAAGTGAGGAGGGGGACTCGAGGTTTCTTTGCCCAGTTAGGGCTTTAAGAACTTATGTATCCCGCTCTGCTGCCTTGTAACGACACTGACAGTCTATCCGGCCAGATGCTCTGAATTAGCGATTCCTGATTGTTTCTCTCATGCTAAAACACCTATGAGCATATACCCAGAAAGGCCTAGTTGACTAGCTTTCTGACACAAGTGTCTACAAGCAGGCCCTGGTTAATGTTTTACACGACTTAATGAAATAAACGAACAGGCCCCTGTTTGTTTCTCATACTATCACGTGCTGCGACCACAATTCCCTTACTGTGTCTAACGTTTGTCCTTTGTGTACTGAAGGCAAAATTACAAGACTTACCCCATTCAGTTGTTTTGGACAACTAGGACTATCTTGCTTCTCTCAGCAAAATTATATGACGCCTCAGGCTGTCAAGTTAGTCTGCCCACAGAACTACCTTTGTTTTTGCCGAGTAACACATTTTCAAATAGCCCCAACCCCTCACGTGGTATGCACCACGAGATGCAACCGATGCTGACCTCACAGATACACGCAGACACGCACACTACCATATATGGACTTCCACTAGTAAAATCTCATTTTACCAACTATTACAACTGTGTAAAGAGTGTTCTGGGTGATTTGCATGTTCCCCAGAATGATATTAGAGTAGTTGTGTTTTTGAATTACCGTAATGTAATCTTAAACTGCCTTTGTGTCCACAAATAATGTATCTCTATGTTGCTATCCTTGTCAATAGTCGTTCTTAGTGTTATTTTGATCCCCTGGGCATGAAGAAGAAGATTTTTGATAAGAGACTGTGATAAACGTTATGGTTCCATGCGTTTTAATTCCCCGAGCATAATATCACATTTTGCCCCTCGTGATTCCACACGAGGGTCGGGCGGCATTAACACACCAGGACAATCTTCCTGCTCTAAACTGATTCGTCATCCAGAGAAAGGGGACGGTACACGGGACACTGATAAAAGCCAAAACCTTCAGTTTCTTTATCTCTCTTCTCCCTCCTCCAAAACTCTGGAAACCCAAGTCCGGACCGGCTTCGGCCTGCTTCTCTTTTCTTTTCTTTTGTTTCTTTTATGTTTTTCTATAGTCTAGTTTCGTTTTCCTATTCGCCTCTGTTCATTCACGAGCTGAATGACCTTAGCCTGAATCATTCCCGGCAACTTCACCTTAAAGAAAGACTCTTTGAAGCTCCCGCGCTCGCGCTCGCATGGAAGACACAGCACGCGCACGCCTCCCCTCACACGACTCACGCTGCTCTTAAAGACACGCAGGACCCTGCCTTCCTTCCTCATACAAACAGAACCATATGCAAGTATCGATTATTGAATTGAACTTTTAATGTGATTTCTTTGTTGTGTCTTAAGGGTTACTGTCTGTGTTTTTGCCATAGCCAACTGCGATCTCTGATCGCAGAGATTTTTGCTTTCACTTCCGATCTCATCTCCCATCTCTCTCTCTCGTCCGCTCTCTCATCCTTTTATGTCATTCTATCTTTCTCTAAGTCTGATCATTCTATTCTCTCTCTCACTGTTATTCGTTATCTTGTATTGTTTAACTGTATTTTATGTACATAGACATATAATCCGTGTGTATTGTGTAGTTTGATATATTCCTTAGTTCGATGTATTATTAAATTCCATATGCCCTTGACTGACTCTGATTTAATTACCCATATTACTTAGTCCCTGAAATGTTCGATCTTAGCTATATGCTTTATCTTGGTACGATTTAAGTAACCTAATTTTACAAACACAGAAAGGTGTCTTTTCAAGGCCTGGAAAAGATACTCTTTCTCGTGGTTGTAAGGATAATTTTCCTTGAGAGTTAAGTTAATCTTACGTTCAATGTTTGCTGGACAAACAGATTGTTTGATAACTAAATTAATTCCATTAAAGTTATCCCATAACTTCGAGCTGAAATAAGAACAATTGATGTATTAATGACGAACCATAACCCGTTATGGTAATCATTCATATATCAATCTAGTTCAGCTGCGATAAATTAATGTAACTGTATATGCAAAATATTAATCATATTCATGATTAATTATTAAAATTCCCTATAAATCATTTGAGCTAATATTAATATTAATGTACAACCCATTGTTCTTACAGTTTGGTGGAGAACGCGACGCATTTCAAACTTTGTTTATGGGCAATATTCAGTTTCAGTTAAATGTGTATTATGGCTATTGATAATTGAAACATTACACGCGCGTTTTTGTGAATTGTGAGAATGAGTCGCGCTCAAACTCACCAGCTGACTACAAAGTCAGTAGGCCTAACGTTACATATTAACAAGTGCTAAAATATGCCTAAACAATTTTAGCACTGTTAAATGCTACGTACACTGCAGTAGCCTATTTAATATTACAAATGTCAGTTAAGAGATGAAGAAATATCTCTGCAGTTGATACATTTCTAATATTTGTTTTAAATCGCTGTGAACGAAGAATTCTCACGTGCGTATTACCGGTATTAATAAATATGTTTTGAAGCGAGCTTCCTTCTAAACATACCTTGCATGCAAATGTCGTTATTGAATTTGTGGTGAACCACAGTGATATTCAAAAATTAACGATAAAACTCCTGGTCGAAAAAATGGATTAGCTACCCAATTTTTAAACCAACACACTTAAATCATAAAGTGCTATTTTGATTAAGTGCGTATGGGAGTGCAACAGACGTAGCCTACAATTCCTGTTGTCCACATTTGAGTATTTGCGGCAAAGAAACCCCGCCATACTCTCTTGTGCAGTATTAATAGCACCAAAAGGTCCGCCGAGACCTCTGTCTAATTTGTGATTGTTGCAGAAAATCAGCGCGTTACGCGATCTGAAAGCTCTATTAGCTTTGAATCACATGGAAATTGGGTGTAATTCCATTAACTAAACGCCAGAGTGCGTTCGTTAAGTGTTTAGAAGTTTCAAATTACACGCCCCCACCGACGTCACCCTGCGTGAGCGCCGCCTCCCACTGACGTCAGCCTGCATGAGCGCAATTACGCCACCTTGTGGCCAGTTATCAAATAACGCTCTCTTTACTGCTGAACTTTTTTTTTTCCTGTGAATTAATGTCTAAACTCTTATAACTATTCGCATTTACAGCTTTGCTCGTGCGAATATTATTTTGTGTTAGACCATTTTCCTGCTTTTAACTGATACATTTACTATGAGTTTGGTTCAAAAAAGATTTGAATTAAAACTTAGATTAAATCTCAGCCATTCCCTTAGAGGAAACAACGGCACCTAGTGGCCGCCTCCCGCTAGGTCGGTCCACTCAGCTCTCTTTTCTCTCTCTTCAAGTTTACTTCCACTTGTCTCTTTTAACTATCTTAATAATTATTGATGAGACTTCACTGTTATCACTAATTATTATGGGATATTATTCTGAGTTTTCCTTTTACATGTTCTTTACATGCTCATTCAAATTTGATTTAAACTAGTTTGAATTTTAAATTTAAATTGAGTTGTCTATTCACCCACTGGTATCCACTTGGAGGAAACAGCACCATCGTGTGGCCTTGTGGATACTAAGTCGGCATCACTATTTTCCTCATTTCACTCTTTTATATCGTCTTTCTCTCCTGATTATTTTTATAAATAGGACTGATACTTTAGTGTATCTGGATTATTATAAGATATCATTCTGATCTTTACATTTCCTTACATGCTTATTTTAAATTTTAATTTAAACAAGTTTGTAATTTTTAATTTGAATTAAGTTTTCGGTTTGCCAGGTTAAGCAGAGAGGGAGCACGCCCCCTTGTGGTGAAAACACACTACTGCGGCCTGCCTCTTCTCCTGGGTTCATCCTGCCATTTCATTTTGATTTTTATTTTCAATTCTTATTTTTTTTTTTTATTCTATTATTTTATTTCTACTTTTTCCTATCTCTCTTTTGGGTTAGGTTATTTTGATAATTACCATCATTATCATAATTTCCTTTTCATTTTATTATTATTTAGTAAAACCTTTGACTCCTATTGCCACATAAATAATCCATTTGGTTTAAACAAACTAGCCTTAATTCACTTTAAGTTTCACTTGTTTATCCTTTGTGTATTTATAGGTGGCATTCACTTGAGCACTGTGGGGAGTTGCAGTCATCTCGGGTTGGTTTCCGCGAGCGAGGTTGCCCAACTGGCGTTACTGACACTTGCCGTTACGTGAGTTTCAGACACTTCCAAATCCCGTACCATCGTTGCGGCACGCAACTGCGACATTAGCAATTTGCCACTCCAAAGGTCAACCGCGCCAGCCGACACACACAAAGCAATTTTGGGACAATAAACCCGAACTGGGGCCTAAAAGTGGGCCACTCCTCAGGAGAGTTCCGGGCGAAAACCCACTTTTGCTGTGTTGTCTGGCCGGGGACACCTTGGTGTTGCCAGGTTGTGTTTTAAAGTCACAAGTTGTCTGAGAGGGCGCAGCGAGGTACAGGGAGAAAACGAAGCTGCCTGAGGACACTGCGGTCAGGTGTTAGGAACCGTCGAAGGGGTTGACTGAGCCACGGGTCCCACCAGAGCGGCTTCAATTCACCACAGGTAAACTAAATTTAGTAAAACCCCTTTCCTGTCTAAGCCACAAAAGATTAGATATTCCCTTGGGTACATTCTAGATGTTTGGCCCATCTCTTCTCTAAGCCATACCATCTTCCTAGGTTTCCTACCCCGATAGCCCCACTCACCTGTTGGCCTATCTCAAACCCTAGCAGTGGTAATAGCTTAGGTCTCTTTATCCTCTTGAACACGTACTGTGTTACTATTCTGTTTATTTAATTTCAGACCTAGTCATCACTAGTGTTTTGTTTTACCTCAGTCTTTTCTATCCTTTGTTCTGTTGTGATTTGGTTCTTTCATTTCACCTAGAGACAGTAACCTGTGAGAGCCACCAAGGAAGCTAAATAGTAGAGTGATAACCAGCAGCCAGTGTCACCACGTGACCCGCTAGGCTACTGCCTGTCAAATTTCCATTGCAGGTCCTTTGTCGACCCAAGTTAATTGGAACTGTCTAACTGTGCATCAGTTAGCCCCAAAATTCTCATAAACGGCATAGCCCGTATGAGTATAGCTCGTTAACCTTAGAACGAACTTGCATTGGTCTCTTTGTGTGTGTGTGCTGTGCTTCTCTCACCTACAGTGAGCCAGGATGTCCCGTTCATCCAGTCCAGCAGTCCACGGGGGCAGCCTCTCGACATGGTTGAAAGCAATGACTACCCCCTTCCTGCCAAAGGACGCCAGTGACCTGCAGCATCTGAGCCAAACGCAACTGGACACCGAGCTAGACGAGCTGATAACACACGATCCTACCCAAAGCTACAACTACAAAGACTGGGCCAGGATCTTCAGCAGCGTCACCCACAACGTCGTCGCCCAGGCGAGGCTCAGTGAACGGCGCAACATCGACCTGGAGCAGCAAGCAGCAGCGCTACAGCTTCAAGTGGAGGAGGCCCGGAAAGACCAGGCCCGAACCCAGAGTCGTCTAGATCAGCTCCTCCTCGAGACCCAGAACCAGCGTGAGAAAGAGGACGCCACAGATCCAGAGCTACAGAACGAAGTAGAAAGACTTCGAAATTCCCTGCAAGATCTGCGCCTCGACACAGACCAAAGAGAACAGTTGGAGAGAGAATCCAGAAAAGAACTCGACGAAAAACTCCAACAAAGTGACGCTCTCCTAGAGAGAGTCGAGACTGAACTAAAAGAAACAAACGCTAAAGCCAGGGCCTGCGAAAAACACTTGCAAGCGGCCCGAGCGAAAATCGGCGAGCTTACTCTGCAGAGAGACGAGCTCCAAGATGAACTTGACACTGTTCATGCAGAACTGAGACATTCTTACAGACTACAGAGTGACTGGAACAGAGAAACACACATCACAGAGTTTCTCCCGGCCAGCCACCCCAACCCTTTCAGCCAAGAACCCAGAGCTGAAAAGGGAGATGTAAGCCCACGGCTCAAGACATCACCAGCCAGCTTTCAAGAACACCTGTCAGCAGCAAAAGGGGGAGGACCCTTTCAGACAACCCATGCCACTAACCACGGCACGACCCCCAGAGAACTTGACAAGCTAGCCCGAAACATTCCTATGTTCGATCCAGATTCTGCAGAAGGTTGTGACATTCATGCTTATTTAAAAGAAATTGACTTTCACTTGCAAACTGTCGCCAATTTGACAGCTTGGGACAATTTGTATCTGTTAAGAATAACGGCTAGCAGTGATGTTCGTAGCTTCCTAGACCGTCAAACTGAGGCTGTCAAAACGGACATCCAACAATTACGGCAAGCTTTGATCCGCGAATTCTCTGATCCAGACTCCGATCAAGGTTTCATCGTTGCTGTAGACCTCAAGCAAGGTCGGCGTGAACACCCCCAGATCTACTACAACCGACTCCGACAAGCCTTCTTTGGAGCACGGAATGAGCCCGGGATGGAACAGGATGTTACCTTTAAAACTCTTTTCCTGCGGAATCTCCATCCAACCTTATCCCATCATATTGGGGTTCTGGCCGATGCACGGACCATGTCTACCCAACAGCTGCGTGACTTAGCCCATAAAGCTTACACCAAGCAAAAGACTATTTCTGAAAAGACTGTGAAAAACCCCACAATCTATTCTGTTTCTGAGCACTGTTCAGAACTGACTTTAGAGGGTGCCCCACAACACCACAGTCACAGACATTTTTACAGAGAGTCACGACCGTTCCAAACCAGCAGAGGGCAACACAATCGCGGTGGTGCTCGTCCAAAGCACCAGAGCGAGCGCTCTGAAAGATTCCGGGAAGCCGGCCGGCGACCCAAGAAGAGCCGACCTCCACCGTCCAGGACAACAAGCCCCGACAGAGAGTGGAACCACTCTCGACACGACACTGGTAAGCTCAAGCCTGAGCTCACATCACATAACCACAGTGCAGCCACGTCTGAAACAGCAGAGATCCTAAGGGTGCTGAAAGAGCTTCTTCACCAGAAACGTTGCAAGAAAGACAAGAAGGACGAGCCAGACATCTTATGCCTAAGCATAAGAACTGAAACCAAACCATCTGACCGCCAGCTGACTGAGCCAAGCACCCCGAACACTGCTCGTCATCCAAAGATCACAGAGCTAACTGTCACATCACAAGGTGACAGCATCACCAAAGCTCCACAGCTGACAGCGGCACACCCTGAACGAGATGGCACACTTCCTCACACCAGGTACCAAAATACCAAGGTACCAGGAAACGCTGTTCTGTCTAACTGTCTCCGCAGCAAGCTACACGGGACCGGTCCTAACCACCCGATGACCGTTACACCTGTCCCGATGCCAATGTTCCTGGGCAACCTCATTGAAAAGGGCACAGGCCGAAAACTCTACCTGAACATCACGTTGGAAAAAGAAGTGAGCATGGAAGCCTTGATCGACACAGGATCAGACATTACGATAATTTCAGTTCAACTGTTCCAAAGACTCCAATTTGAAGCTAAGAGACAAGACCGAACTCTTACACCTCAAACTTGTGAACTGAACGTACAGTCATACAGTCAACATGACATCCGGCTCGAACAGGTAGCTCACATTCACCTGACAATTGGTCCTTTGAGTCTACTCCATCCAGTGTTCATCTCAAAAATGGACACCTTTCCATTCCTCATCGGCAGAGACCTTCTAGATCGTTTTGAACCGTTACTGGACTTGAAACAGCTCAAGATCTGGGCTCAAGTACGAGAACTTTGCCCCCTCCAGTCACAGCCAGACGGTCAGGTCACAAAGGTCACGGGAACTTCCGCAGAGCCAGACTTTCAGGTCACAGAGTTCATGGGAACTCCCACAGCCAGCCAGGAAGACACAGACTCAGCACCAACTGAAGGTTTGAATCCGCTACCCTGCACCTTACAGCCCACCAAAGACTTTGACACTTGCTGCCTCAATGTCATGACTGACCTGCAGCGACATGACCTCATTCAAGCCATTGCCAAGCCTGGTGCATTAAACAACAAGCTGTGGTCACTTTCAACCCACCCACCCACCCTAGAGGTTGAAGAGCTTACACACAGCATAAAAACTTTACAAGCTCAACTGCCTACCTCAGAGCCGCTTACGCTGGCTCCGCTAGTTGAAAAGACAACCATAATGGACATGCGGACTTCTGTCACCTACATACAGACTCTCCTTATCCACCCTCATACGCCGTCTGACCCCACTGACAACCAGTGCCTCAGACCTGTGAATGACTCAACGCACATGCTGCGCGTACAGAACAACATTATGAGTTGTGCACCGATTGACATCACTATGCCAAGGCATGTAATGCCACGGCGCACAAAGGGGGATAAACTGCTAATGTTCGTCTATAACGCATCATGTGCTGCACACCGCGACACCAGAGACACTGACGAGACACTGAAGCAAGCGACAAGCCGACAGCAAGATGTGGCAAAACATGGGCCAAGGCGAACTAAACCCAGTCGCCGCCCACGAAGTAAAAAGACTGCCCTGTCCAATCAAAGACAACCCTTGCTGGCTTCTTCCTCCCCTTTCTCTCTCTCTCTCCCTGTTGTCTGTACCAGGTTGCTGCCGTGGTTCGCCATGCTGTACTGTCAGCCAACCAGAGGACAGCTGCCACTGAGAGAACAACTGAGACTCCAGATCACCGACGACAGGACCTACCCCCAGCAAGTGCATGTTCGACTCATCCAGCCCCGCCCGGTCTACAGAGCACACTACCCCAGCTCCGTAGCCCAATACATCTGGACAAGTGTCCGACGGACAGAGGACTCCCTCTCTCACGCCGAGGCCAAGGTCGAACACATGTTCAACCAACTTGAGAAAGTGACTGTTGCACAATCAGGACTCCTAAGCACCAACCACCACTCCAGCCGGTTTCTGGGAGCGTTGCTCGAAGCCGTAGCTGCCGCCAGAACTCTGTTTAACATTGGTATGTCCAGTGTAAATGCAGCGAACCAGACCGCAAACTCCATGAAGCCGCGGTTTACTGTCTTACAGAGTGACTTTGTCCAGACTCAGCTGGTTACAGCGCCAACGACAGACATGCTGTGGGAGGTTAGCTCCTTCAATGACAGCATAGCCACAGGTGTAATCCCACCGTACCTGATACTAAGCCTGATGCTAACTGTGCTGGCTTCCGCCATCAACACGCCAGCTGACCTTCTACAAAAACACCTGGCCTACTCTCTGGGTAGCGCCATCTCACTCTGCGTCGATCCCGAGCAGAGAGAAGTGTGCTTTCTCCTAAATCTGCCTATCATCGAGTCAAGCCAAGTCTACAGACTTACAGACATTTGCAAGGTCAGGTTTTGGCAACGCAACACCCACATCAAGATACGCACTCCAGACGTGGTGGCCTACCACGACAGCGACACACAACGGTACCCAGCTCCAAACCTGCACCTGTGTACTATGACCAAAGACATTCATTATCTCTGCCCTGCCGAAGCTAAGCCTCACACACAAGTGACAGAGACGCAAGCAGAGATTGTAGGTGAAAGTTGGCTTGCTAACACACCTGTGCACACAGCCACTGTCACGCACGACCAGCATGACACAAACAGCCGTGTCAACATGCTCAACCAGAATACGGGACTTCAAGTATCGAAAGGTGTCACCCTACACCTTGATGGCTTGGCATGGTACCATCTTCCGAGCGAAGAGTACCAGACAGCATTGGAACTCCCATCCTCCAAGAACTACAACCTCACCTTAGATCCAGAACTAGAACCCCGTAGTGAGAAAAGGGGGTCCCAACTCAATGACATTGCTCCTGCCAACAAAGCCCTCCGAGCACCGGCTCGACGGCCCGTTCTGAACACTTCATCTGCGGTTCGAGGCTGGAACGCTGCCGACATTGTGCAGTGCACCTCTGCAGGTAATCAGCCACACCCTAACACTAGGTTGGCCTCCATCCTGTACAGAAGACTCAACAAGATGCGATACAGCCAAGCTCACGAAAGCTGTGTCCGAAGGTCTCAGATGGAATCCCCGGAAAGGGGGTGTCAAGTCAGAGACCACGCCAAACCTCAGCGAGCTGAAGCCTCAGCTCCAAGAACCACCTGCCTTCCCCCATCATGATCCACCTGCTACACAACCATCATGATCCACCTGCTACACAACCATCAGGATTTACCTGTCATCAGCCCATCGTGATGATTGTCGTCCGATGATGTCCACACAGGGACTTCATCCGACGAAAAGGGGGAGATGTAACGACACTGACAGTCTATCCGGCCAGATGCTCTGAATTAGCGATTCCTGATTGTTTCTCTCATGCTAAAACACCTATGAGCATATACCCAGAAAGGCCTAGTTGACTAGCTTTCTGACACAAGTGTCTACAAGCAGGCCCTGGTTAATGTTTTACACGACTTAATGAAATAAACGAACAGGCCCCTGTTTGTTTCTCATACTATCACGTGCTGCGACCACAATTCCCTTACTGTGTCTAACGTTTGTCCTTTGTGTACTGAAGGCAAAATTACAAGACTTACCCCATTCAGTTGTTTTGGACAACTAGGACTATCTTGCTTCTCTCAGCAAAATTATATGACGCCTCAGGCTGTCAAGTTAGTCTGCCCACAGAACTACCTTTGTTTTTGCCGAGTAACACATTTTCAAATAGCCCCAACCCCTCACGTGGTATGCACCACGAGATGCAACCGATGCTGACCTCACAGATACACGCAGACACGCACACTACCATATATGGACTTCCACTAGTAAAATCTCATTTTACCAACTATTACAACTGTGTAAAGAGTGTTCTGGGTGATTTGCATGTTCCCCAGAATGATATTAGAGTAGTTGTGTTTTTGAATTACCGTAATGTAATCTTAAACTGCCTTTGTGTCCACAAATAATGTATCTCTATGTTGCTATCCTTGTCAATAGTCGTTCTTAGTGTTATTTTGATCCCCTGGGCATGAAGAAGAAGATTTTTGATAAGAGACTGTGATAAACGTTATGGTTCCATGCGTTTTAATTCCCCGAGCATAATATCACATTTTGCCCCTCGTGATTCCACACGAGGGTCGGGCGGCATTAACACACCAGGACAATCTTCCTGCTCTAAACTGATTCGTCATCCAGAGAAAGGGGACGGTACACGGGACACTGATAAAAGCCAAAACCTTCAGTTTCTTTATCTCTCTTCTCCCTCCTCCAAAACTCTGGAAACCCAAGTCCGGACCGGCTTCGGCCTGCTTCTCTTTTCTTTTCTTTTGTTTCTTTTATGTTTTTCTATAGTCTAGTTTCGTTTTCCTATTCGCCTCTGTTCATTCACGAGCTGAATGACCTTAGCCTGAATCATTCCCGGCAACTTCACCTTAAAGAAAGACTCTTTGAAGCTCCCGCGCTCGCGCTCGCATGGAAGACACAGCACGCGCACGCCTCCCCTCACACGACTCACGCTGCTCTTAAAGACACGCAGGACCCTGCCTTCCTTCCTCATACAAACAGAACCATATGCAAGTATCGATTATTGAATTGAACTTTTAATGTGATTTCTTTGTTGTGTCTTAAGGGTTACTGTCTGTGTTTTTGCCATAGCCAACTGCGATCTCTGATCGCAGAGATTTTTGCTTTCACTTCCGATCTCATCTCCCATCTCTCTCTCTCGTCCGCTCTCTCATCCTTTTATGTCATTCTATCTTTCTCTAAGTCTGATCATTCTATTCTCTCTCTCACTGTTATTCGTTATCTTGTATTGTTTAACTGTATTTTATGTACATAGACATATAATCCGTGTGTATTGTGTAGTTTGATATATTCCTTAGTTCGATGTATTATTAAATTCCATATGCCCTTGACTGACTCTGATTTAATTACCCATATTACTTAGTCCCTGAAATGTTCGATCTTAGCTATATGCTTTATCTTGGTACGATTTAAGTAACCTAATTTTACAAACACAGAAAGGTGTCTTTTCAAGGCCTGGAAAAGATACTCTTTCTCGTGGTTGTAAGGATAATTTTCCTTGAGAGTTAAGTTAATCTTACGTTCAATGTTTGCTGGACAAACAGATTGTTTGATAACTAAATTAATTCCATTAAAGTTATCCCATAACTTCGAGCTGAAATAAGAACAATTGATGTATTAATGACGAACCATAACCCGTTATGGTAATCATTCATATATCAATCTAGTTCAGCTGCGATAAATTAATGTAACTGTATATGCAAAATATTAATCATATTCATGATTAATTATTAAAATTCCCTATAAATCATTTGAGCTAATATTAATATTAATGTACAACCCATTGTTCTTACAGCCTTCAGACAGACAGAGCAGCTCTTTGTCTCGTTCAGCGGTCGTTCCAGAGGAACGGCTGTGTCGAAACAGAGTCTATCCAGATGGATAGTTGACGCCATAGCGCTGGCTCATACTGCCAAAGGCATTCAATGCCCGTTGGGAGTTAGAGCGCACTCCACGAGAGGCGTTGCTTCCTCGTGGGCTTGGTCTAGCGGGATTCCCTTACAAGATATATGTATGGCGGCAGGCTGGGCCTCTCCGTCTACATTTATTAGGTTTTATAACCTAGAGGTTCCCGCCCTGCAGGCTAGGCTTTTGTCAGTGTAATCTGCCTACAGGCGCTATGCGCTGCCGATTCTACTGGGCAAACTACGTAAGACCCATGTTTTCCCGCATTAGTGCAGGCTCCCTGCCCTGGCTATGTGATGACGTATTCGTGTCTTAGGACATGTCTATATAAGGACGAAGGGAACCCCCTTTCGTCTTTAGACTTTCCCCGTGAGGTAATGTAGCCCACGGACGCTATAGTTTAGGGAATTTAGGCTTCCTCCCTTATTCCCTGACTCTGTGTGAGTCTATCCGGTGATTATGCACTGTATGCCTGAACTAGCTTCCGGTGATTGGTGTTTTTGTCCCGGCACGCACGGCGTTTTGCAAGGGGTTCCCATAGCGTTTTTAGCAAAACGCAGTACGAGAGAACTCTCGTAAGAGAACGTACTCGGTTACTAACGTAACCTCGGTTCTCTCTAGAAGAGGGAACGAGTACTGCGTTCCCTGCCGTGCGTTTGGTTTGCTCTGGTTCGCTTCAGCGATCAAAATTGAGTGAATCAGCCTTTTCGAGCTCCTTTTATAGGGATAAGCCACGCCCGTTTCGGCGGGAAGTGACGAGAAGGGCGCGAAGCGCCCTCATTGGCCTGATGTTGCATCAGCCTGCGCTCGATAGGCTTATGCAGTTGCCGCAGAGCAGCCAATGAGCAGACAAGCCGTCTTGCTTCAGCTGTCTGCTGCTGCCGCAACGCGTTTTACATATATGAAAATTAAGGATAATTTTTTGCTTCAGTGTTTTCGCGAAAAGAGACTTTTCCCATAGCGTTTTAGCAAAACGCAGTACTCGTTCCCTCTTCTAGAGAGAACCGAGGTTACGTTAGTAACCGAGTACGTTATCCATTACGGACGTGACCGCTCTGAAAGCAGCACTAAAAGACTGCTTTAAAACTTTCACAGAGACCTCAAACAGAAAGCACAAAGCCTGCCTTTAAATTTTATTTCATTTTGTATTAATTGTATCTTAATTTGAATCAATGTTTCATCAACCAATTGCCTGGATAAGTTATATACGTATATATATACGAAAATAGATAATCACGACACAGAGGCGCCGGCGCGTGAACTGGAGCTCGTCTCATAAATTAACCGAAACTCAGTGATAAGGTAGCCTACTTGCCTCACAGACCTGAGACATATATAGAAAGCTTGAAATGTCTACTTTTAAACAGAACAATTCAAAACGAAAGAAAACTGACTGTTCTCTGCTTATGTAATTCGTATGAAATCTGCATTTCTCTCTGGCGAGTCAGCATCGTCAACTTCATCTTTGCAGCCGACACTGACACAGAAAACACTTGTTTATTATTAAACAATTCAAATGTCTCCTATATTTTACATATTCATAATCATTCATTTTGCCGGTTCTTTGTGACCTCTTTTAGGTGCTTTATTGGCAGCGCCACCCTTACATGTTACATGAACGCATCAGCACTGAAAACATGGAGATTTTTTTTCTTTTGGGGGGCATTTTGTTTGTGTTCAGGCTTTCTCAGTTGTCTTTAGGCGCAATGTTACGAGGGCGCTGCTAATAAAGTTGCGAGTAGGCCTACACATTGGATTCACGTTTATTATTATATTTTTAAAATTCTCCAGTTTTTAATGCCGGTCGTATCATTTTATTTTGTTGTATTTATCCGCCACACCTTAAAGGCCGGTCCGTGAAAACATTGTCTGATTTTAAACTGGTCCGTGGCGCAAAAAAGTTTGGGGACCGCTGATCTACGGGACAAGCCGGATTCCACCATATCTTTATGTACACAATAATAATCTTTTACATTGTAATCATTTCATTTTAAATATTTGGCATGTTTGTGTTTGCTGCTGTGCATCCCTGTGTGTGTAATAAGCAGAGTGTAACCGCATTGTGGACCTGCCTATAGGCGCACATTACTAACGCGCTCTTTAAATAACAAAGAAAAAATATTGCGCCATTGACTTTAGACCAGGTTTCAGTTGGTCAATGGCTCAGTCTATTTCGGTTCCTCAAAATAGCAACGTGCCACAATGTGCCAGAGCACACCTCGTTTTCAGACCAGCATGCCCATGGGCGCACAGATGGATGCAAATGCATTTGCTATTTAAACAACATGGCGCAGGACGTGAAAATGATAACTGTGTCGGACTGAAACTAGTAAAAAACACTTGCGTCGGTCTTGGCACCGGGTGTAAGATAGGGCCCAAAGATTCTTTATTGGCATTGATGTTTCCATGAAGAACCTTAAACATTCATGGAACCATTATTTTCTACAAAAGATTATTTATATTGGTAAAGGTTGTTTAGATTATTAAAATATTCTTCACACTATAAAAAAAAAAATATATATATATATTTTTTAGACCTGTTCACTGAAAGTTTCTTTGGGGAATATAAATGATGCTTCAATCGTGCATGACTGCCAAAACACCATTTTGGAACCTTTAGTTTTTATGTTGCTCCTTATATTTAGTTTTTAATGGTGCTCCTTATATTTTTTATAACAAATTAATTAGCTTCTACTTTTTTAGTGACTTGAAGCATAATTACATTTTTCATATGGGTAGCTTCACTGTAGTTAAGCTAATTTGAATTTGTTACCAAGTGCCTCAAACAAGGATTTGATGACACCAACCTAGCAACTTAGGTCCTCAAATGAAGTGCTCATGGCAGCCACAAGGCATCCAAAAGTTGTGTAGCTGCTCTTGCCAGTTCTGCTTGCAATATACATCAGACGGTCAGGGAGCGGGTTTGTGGGCACGCCATGTGACTTTGTGAATGTTAATACCATACTGTGCTGCTTTAGTCTGAATTTCTCCTTTTTCTGATCGGAAATTAGTGATGCAACTTAAACATAAAAAGTCACAGTTTCACCTAGACATGATTGTTCTCTGGAAGGTCCCCGGACTCCAGCAAACGTGTAAAGGCTTTATTAGCCGCAACCAGCTCCGGTGCCGAAAGAACATCTGTTCGCTAACTGGCAGCATTGTTACCCAGTGGTCTTTGTATGCCGTACTGCCAACACACTCCCCCGTCTGCTAATAGATTCCTCATTAGACAGCAGGTTCTTGATCAGGAACAGCACAGCTATGCAGTTCTTCCTCTCCCATCGGTGTCTATTAAACGGCATTGAAAAGCCACAATCCTCTCCTCGGACAACCAAAATTATCTCACCTTGACCACGATGGGATGCAGAGAGAACATCCTATTGACCTCACCTCTGAGAGTTTTGTCATCTTTCCTCTACATGCCCCACTATCGATTGTCTTCTTTTATGTATTAGGTCACTCGCTTGCTCAGACCCAAAGATAATAGTCTCTGACCAGAAACAACACTTGCTCGGTCTCAGCGAGAAGGTCAAAGCTGTTGTTTTTCAGTTTAGTCCAGAGTGTGGATTCACTGGAGCGTTCAGAACGCACCTCTATAATTTGATGAGAGCCACTGCAAAGTCCATTTCTCTGTGTCAAAACCGATAAAGTCCCGATGTAAACTGAGCGAAGGGGGCACGAAACGAGGCTGCTCAGAATGCATGATCTCCGCAACACTTCATCAGCAGCATATGAAGCTGTTTAGCTGGAGACTGGGGAAAAAAACAGTTTGGGCAGAAATGTTACAAGGTCAAGTGGACCTCTGAAAGGCAATTATGTTCTTGCATAATGAAGCTGATAATCAGTAAGTCTGTTTCGCCGCTTCTCCGCGGATGGTCGGGCTGTAAGGGAATTGTGTGGCGGCGGCAGGGTTTTTTCTCCCATCAGCCTCATGGGAAGTTGGATGTTTGGATTTTCATAGAGGAAGCACACCTGCCCACTCCTTCATGTTGCCCAGCCGCAGATGCGTTAGATGTAATGACGAACCAATTCAGTCTTCTCTGTGTGGACGGACAGACAGACAGACAGATGGTTATTACAGTAGATTTAGTTGTTATGAGCTTGTGAATGGTGAGCCATTAAACAGATTTTACACAACAAAAGCAGCACATCCAGCAGCAAGAAACTCTTTTCTTTTGCTGCTGCACAAGCAAGCGCTGATATCTGCTTTAATGTGGATGCAAACTGTGAACGGATTCGTCACTCCCTCTCCCTCGATCCCGGTTTTGATAATGGTGCCGTTGTTTGCATCAATTTCCCAACATGTTCCTGAAGTCTTCCTGACAACCTGAAGTTTCCCTGCAGACACCAAACATACAAAAACAAAACGCATTGAATTCCCAGAATCCGAGAGGGGTATTGGAAATGGATTTTTTTTTTGCCAGTTGCTACAGCTGTGGCCCGAACACACAGACTGCATAACACTCCAAATGTGACATAATATCCGGAGGTAGCAAAGCTGTCACAGTACATTTGCTTTCTGGTGCAAAATAAATAAATAAAAATGAACATTTGACAAGCAGTTGGCACATTAGATTCCTCTGTAGACTAACTCTCTAAGTCTGTAATCTGTAATTTAGGGCTCTTTAAACATCAATATAGTCCATGATTACCATCACTCTAATTACCTCCAAATACTTTGACGGATCTTGAAGTACGTGTCATCAGAAAACATGCTTGATAGATGACATCTATTGAATTTGTTTTAATTACAGATGCATTCAGCATGGCAGGTCACACTTAAGACATTCATTCTCACCATTTGATTTGGAAAAAAGAATACCTTTTTATTCTAGATGGACAGATCAGCCAAAACCAAATACTCTGAGAGACCACTGAGTGCCCTATCATGGAAATCAGATGAGCTAATGGCCTGAGAGACCTTTGCACGCATTATTAGCCCATGAGCCTCATGTATATAATGTGTAAAAGCATTTCCGCCGGAGGGCATTTGGTCCTTGTTACATGTTTGATTTATAGCCTTATTTTATTCAGACAGTCAGTGCATTGCATATATAGAAGCCCAGGCGCTATAGTGTCTCTCTGCGAGCGTTGGAATCTGGGGAAGTTATTTCTGGCGCCGGCTTGACTGCTAAAACTGCTGCAAAATGTAAGAGTTTGACATGTGAACACTTCAGGGGAGTGAAACTGGATTTTACAGCTGAATATTCCTCTTGTTTCTCTCGCTCAGTGGATGTGCTAGAATACCTTGATATTTGAAAAAAATGAAAAATAATGCATACACTTTTAGATTAAAGAGGAAACACATTTACACAACGCATTTACAGATTTAGTTGTTCATACTCGCAGTTGGGTATTCGAACATTTGCATGATTATGCCATGGAAATGAAAGGACATTACAAATATGAATAAATTTTTTTCAGATCATGATCATTTGATCGTTTCTCACCAAGTGGATGATAAAACAGACGCTACAATTCCATAGACTTACTTTAAAGAAAGGACCTGAACCTAGAGACCAGATTTTTGGTCAGGCTTAAAAATAGGCTATTTAAATGGCCCAAATTAAGTAACGACGTAGCAAAGCTTAAGCAATAACCCCAAACTATAGCAACCACATATCAGTGTGCTAAAAACACCTAAGCAACTGCGTATCAACAGCCTCACAAACACCCTCGCATTTCTAACATTTTCTTCATAATTTGCAAAAACTCTTGACATTAAAATTGCTTCATTCTGGTCGACTTGATTTTTAAACACTCAGTGAAACAATTAGGACCTTTACAAGAGCTCCATCACAGCTGTGCACACACTGTGTATCAGTAAATGACAGTGAAAGACTTTATTTATGGTTCATTTATTTATTATCCAGATGGGAGTTTTAATACTAAGTGAAATCTGTTGCACTTTTGTATGGTGGAATTTAATTAAGGATTTTAAAGCTCAACAACTAAAAACTACTGTGGCACTGGCTTCATAAAACACATAAAACATCTTTGAGACATACTGTATTATTTTGAATGAATATATATGAAGAGTTCAGATGCAAAAGCCTCTAAGTGCCATCTGAAATTTTCTTCTAGAATGATCATTTTTATCAAGCTCGTATATTTAAGTTCAATAATTTCACTTGAATGGCAATGCAAATTACCTATTAATTGTCATTTAAGTGAAATTACTTAACTTAAAAGTTTTATAAAAATGTATTAAATTTATGAATTTTATGAAAATTTCAGCTGGCACTTAGAGACTTTTGCATCTGAACTCTTCATAAATATATATATATATATATATATATATATATATATATATATGCTATATATGTTTAGCACAGGGGTAAAAGATATTCTCATTTATTCTCTTTTAAACCACAAGCACATTTCTTAACATCCTCTTTTCAAGATGCACGTGGAAATTCGGCTGATCCATGACACGATCGCAGGCTGTAGCGCAAAGTTGCTAATTTGATCTTAATATTTTATGTTTAAAAATGCTGTAGATTTATGTAAAATGAGAATCAATACATTATTGAATATATTTTGAGACAAAGGTCTTGTCAATGATAATGTAATTAAAATGATTTTATGAAATTAACGCACCCGTCCCACCCCAGACCTACATAGGTCGTCTTGCATTTCATACAGTGATTTGTGCCGAACATGAAGCGGGGCAACAACTCATTGCGTGATGGAGCCTATAGAAGGCTGTTAGAATGACCCTGAAATTCTATAAACTGGGAGAATTATTTATTTATTTATTTTTATTTTTTGCTGTTTTGCCTGCTAGTTTTCTTAGTTTTTGACGTTGGTATTTTCTAAAATATCTCTAGTATCTCTAAAACAAATAATTCTGCTTTTCAGTGAAAATTACAAGACAAGCGCTTAGACATATGGTACAAAATAGCAGCAATATTGTCTCAGAATTGAGCCCTCTTTTGACTCTTCCCAGATTGCGTTGTCTATCTGATGCATGGGGGTCTGGCTCCGAGGCTCCAGGGCCAAGTTTCCACTCTCTGCTGGACCCGCATGCTACCAGTCAGGGGGTCAGAGTTCCTCAGAGGCCCATCAGATTTGTGTCCCTGTGCCATATGCCTTGCAGAAAGACTACATATGGCTCTGTTTGTCAGGGGCCTGAGGCATGTGCGCACCACATGAGCTTTACATCAGTGATGACAGGTAATATTAATAATAATTGGTAAAACGGTGGCGGCAGTTACTGATAAAGGTTTTGCTTATACCGCCACACAGTATCTGTGCCATTTTTCAAGAATAATGCCATTGATGCGTTTGATCAAAGGCAGACGATCTGTAGCAATGACTGGAATGAGTACAAAACAACTTTGGTTATGGCTTGGAGTTGCCTATAACGAAATACCGTGACTCACCAAAGACATTGAGATGCCCGAGTGTGTGCGCTGAGAGGAATGCAAAATCAATTTTGGCATTTGGGCCATTTTTTTTCCCAGCCCACAAGCAGCCTTGGCCTGTCAAGAGCTGGCTCACAGGACTGTGACTCGCCGGAAAGAATTCAAATAGCATTTCCTTCAGTGAACTGCCACAGTCCCTGGCAAAGAACAATAATTGTATTGCACTCCATTTTATATTTCTAACATAGACTGCACTAGAAGAGTAAAATGGATGGGAATAGTATATTCATGTGATCTGAACTGTGACTTCTTGTCAGGAGTTCTAACACTGTTTTTACTCATTTATCTGCAATAGAAATGCAATTCTGTTACATTATATGCTTGAATTCTCTTTCGCTCACTAATGTCTTGGTTTCCAAATAAGCATGGCTGTGTTCAGAATGGAGTGTCACTGCATAGTGTGTATATACAGTGTGCTACCATTATTATTATTTTATACATTCATTATTATTCAAGTGTTCTGTTATACTTAGTGGATATTATCTGTTAGCATTCCTGTTTTATTATTATTATTATTATTATTATTATTATTATTATTATTTATGTACTTTATTATATAGATGAATTACAAATTAACACTTGGCAGTCCAATCTAATATGCTCTGCTTTTGTATACTCTTTTATTGTGAAATGTATAGTAGATCCTCCAAATATTCTATTCATACAGAGATTCATTATGCTGACACATTGTGCATGTAGAATGTATGCTATTTCCAACATGGCTGAATTATTTTCTGGATATTTGAGCCTAATTACAGTATAGAAATCATTAGTGATGCACTGAAATTAGATTTTTACCAAAACACTGAAACCAACTAATCAATTAATTAATACAATAACATACATACATACATACATATATAAAAACATACAATAACACCCATAAAACTGAATTTCATATAAACATTTAAACTGTATCCTGACATTAGACAGTTTTTATATGATATTTTAAATGACGTTTCTACTCCAATTCGTTGTTTAAAATATTAATGTAAACACTGCTCGTAAAAGATTATTTATTACAGATGTATTAAAAAATAGATTAAATAATGAGGACAACAGGTTATGTAAAAATATAATGAATATGTAATATAGTGCATATATTTATCAAAATGCTCCTCTCTAAAGTTAGTGTCATTTTTAATGTTTCTAGTACCAACTTCAGAAAAGGAAATTAAGGGACACTAAAAATATTTGTACTGTACCACACAGTGTATGTCATTCCAGTGTCTGCAGTTTAGTGTGTGTATTAAAGGTTCTCAGATATAAACACATTTGTTTTGCTTCACCTATCAATGCACAATTTAATCCTAAAAAGACTTTTAACATCATAGAAGTAAATGCCAATTGTTACACTCAAACCATCTACAGCTTTTGTAGCATTATACCGTTCTAAAGTTTGGGATTAGTAATAATTTGTTTTAAGAAATGAATATTTTTATTCAGCAAGAATGCATTAAATGTGTCAAAAGTGACAGTACAGACATTTTTATGTTACAAAAACGTTCTATTTCAGATTAACGCTGTTTTTATTTTACTTTCTATTCATCAAAGAATCCTGAAAAAAATGTACACAACTGTTTTCAACATGGATTTCCTATTACAGTATCACCGTGAATATCATAATGATTTGTTTGCAATATAATCTACAAATGCATGTACAAACAGATGTTCCTGCCGCAAACTAAACGCTCTCGTGGCGTCTGCCGTTGCTAAGCAATCATGAGCCGCGTTCTCCATGATGATGAAGAAGTGTCAGAAAAGGATAAATGGATTTCGAGCCCTTGCATTAGCTCTACTGCTAGATATATTTATGGAGATGGGCAATAAAACCCCTCCCTTGTACAGCTATGATCAGCTGTTCGTCCATCTTGGCTGAGCTTTCAATGTTGTTACGGAAAGGCCAAAGCTGATCGGTTGGTTCGATGTCACATGACCTGCTTGCGGCATTCTGAAAAGTTGAGATTTTTTCATCTCGCTGCGGCATAGGAAAAAACGAGCGTCGCAACGGCGTTGCTGTCTATTTGAGCGTGCTTGTAGCGCGTCTACCTTTAAAATAACAAACTTGAGCCCGCAAAAGACACAACAGATGTGAAGCCCCTTAGTTAGTGGATAGATCAGAGTGGATAGAAGGGAGGTCACGTACAGGACAAATCATTTAGGCCCAATATATGGGATGTCCCAGCTAATACGGGACAGTTGGCAACCCTAAGTGTGAGCCATGGTGTGAATAAAGGCTTTTGTAACTTTTTTGGACTGGAAGAAGTGGATCTTTTTTCTAAAAATATATATTTCATTCATGTTTATTTGGTGCTGTATATAGCAGTAAAGCGGAAGAGATGATCAGTTCAACTGCATTAACACTGTGCCACATTAAAGAGCACCAACATTTTGATTTAAAATTGACAGAATTTAAAAGCTGAGACTATTATTAGGACCAAAGCACAAAGCTTATTGTGATTATTGGATGGGAGGAGCGCTACAAATAATGTTTAGTGAAGTTTTGTGCACGCATCAACTGAAAACAAAATAGACAGAATGATTTTGGTTCATCAAAACGAAAGAGCAGATATATAGCGTCCACACGGCTGACGTGTTCACCTGTTGTAGCTGATCCATGGTGTGGCACGAAATAGACACGGACACAGTCAAAACACGCCATCAGAGAAACGCTAATGAACCTTCGGCGTTCCGGTCAATAACTTTGGCCCTCCAAAACTGTTTCGGCCGAAACCGATGATTCATTTTTCAGTTGCCTGAAATTATCCATCATTATAAAACATTGCACTCTTAAACATATGGGTGAATATAGCTTCATAATGATCTAAAGTGCTAAATCAGTGTGAACCTAGAGCGACCGCATCACGAAAGGGTGGAGAGGAGATTTCAGTGACGATCTGACAGACGCACACACACACACACACACACACACAGACACTCATCTCTTCTTACAGCAGGTAATCTCTCTGAGAGGAGCAGAGATGGAGGTACCAATCCCATCTTTGCGGTTCACTTTCAATCTTTAATGCGTGTGAATGAGTGAAAACAGAGGGGCTATTTTCAGTTGCGTGTTTACCGAGAGTGTCTGCTCGCATTAGCCAGAGCATGTGCACTGTCCTCCTGCAGGGCTTGTTATCGCAGGAGCCGGGGTCCGGTAAGTGGGCTGGGATGGATCCGTTTGTGCCCCAGATGGACGCCATGGTAACAGCGACTCATAAGGGTGGGGGGTGGATGTTTGCGCCCTCAAGTTAAACATTTACCTAGCACTGCCTGTCCAGACATCACTGCTTTTTCTATTTTTAGCCTGTGCTTCAAGGGGGAGTTTGACAGCTGTTTTGCATGACGTTCAGGGGATGTTTGAGCGTCTGTTATTTCCTAGAAACACAGAAACATGTTGCTTTTCTCAGTAGCGACGGAGGGAATGTTACGCATGCTGCATGCTCTGCATGTGGTGCCTAATGAGGAAGAACAGTCAGAGAAGAGGAGGATTTGTGAGGAGGAAGATGGAGGGCGAGAGAGAGTGAGAGAGCAGCGAGAGGGCACATATCACAGTAATTGCCCAAAGGTATTTCATTGCATTTGCACAGAGCGTAAGTGGGCGCAGATCAGCCTGAAGAAGTGTTTGACATGTGATGTGAGTGTTTGTGTGTAAGTGTGAATTTGAGCTATTTTTCAAATATCCGCATTGTGTGGGATAGACCTGCAAACTCGACAGTCTTTATATAAACATATAGAGAATATGTAAATAATAATATTTTTATAAAGATTATAAACTAAGTAAATTATAATGAGCCAAGTGCAATGTAGTGTTGTCAAAAATTGATTTTTCGATACTGAAATATCTGAAATGCTTCCAATAATCATTTTCTGCAGAATACATTCTCTCTCTCTCATCTCTCCGACAGCGAGTTACACACAAACCCTCCTCTCCTCACTCACTCACTCACTCACTCACTCACTCACTCCATTCATTTGCTCCAGATTAATATTGTTGCTGTTATAGGGATTGAATTTATGTGTGGGATTAGGCATATTGCACATAATTTTACTCATTCATGCACATAAAGCCGCCTCTCAGTACTAAATTGAGTTATTTTGTGCTGATTATTGCGCTTAAACAGTCAAATACACACACAATAATGTCAAAATGTTAACAATGTCTTGGCGCGGAGTGAACGTAAACAGTTGAGAAAGAAAACGCACGTGTAACAGTATAATGGATCAGTGCGTCAGCTCTTAAAGTGACAGCAGCCTAATAAACCTGCTGCCAAATTATAAGATAATATTAAAAATATCTATATGGCAAGTTTTTCCCATCGTATCGACGTGGCCAGTGAAAATGCTGAGTGACTAGTTAATGTCAAGCCCTATGTGTTATTGAAATGCCTATTGTCAGAAATGTCACTTTAGTCAGTTCATTGGTATTTAACAATTTTGTTAAATTCAGTCTTTTGCTGCAAAACCAGCTAAGTCATTCTCTTTGGACAACAAGACATAGTAAACAGTTGCAAAATCACTAGAGATGCAACTGGAAACATTGCAAATGATGAAAGCAGAATTCAACGTGTAACACTGAAGAAATCCACACAGTACGGGGAGTTTCGATGCAAGTGACTTCCACATGCATTTCTGTCAGAGTTTTACAGCAGCACAAGGAACACTGTTGTGTTTGCTTGCTACTCACAAAATCATGCCATTGCCACTAACGATAGACAAATCATGATACAAACTTGCAGCTCGGCAATTGAAAGCCGGCTCATACGCATTACGTCATTCATCTTGAAATCAAATAATTTGATTTGCATCTTCCGATTGGTTCTTCTGTGGACTTAGAGGCTTTTTCTGATAATGGGAAGTGGCGTTTTGCGGTTTGCCAGCGAATCTGTATTTCTGAATGGGATTTAGCGGATTTGAAGTGAAAGTATTTGATGAACGTCTCAAATGCGCAGAGCATTCACTCATTATTGACGGAGGCAACGTTTAGCGTCTTTTGCATCTGTACTCTTCATATGTATATTCGAACCGCTATTGTCCGGAGTGGGCGTGCTAACAAGGCTGCTAAAGACCACAGCTCCAGCTCTTACTGGCCTAAGTCTGTAACAATAGCATATATTTACAAGCAGGATTTGAAATTAACTTTTTCACTCTCTGGCCAATTTGGCTACCAAATTTTCAAGTTACCGCCCATTCAGAACTTCTACATATATATATTATATATTTATATTATTATTACTATTATTTTTCCATATATATACACTGCTCAAAAAAATAAAGGGAACACTTAAACAACACAATGCAACTCCAAGTCAATCACACTTCTGTGAAATCAAACTGTCCACTTAGGAAGCAACACTGATTGACAATCAATTTCAAATGCTGTTGTGCAAATGGAATAGACAACAGGTGGATATTATAGGCAATTAGCAAAACACCCCCAATAAAGGAGTGTTTCTGCAGGTGGTGACCACAGACCACTTCTCAGTTCCTATGCTTCCTGGCTGATGTTTTGGTCACTTTTGAATGCTGGCGGTGCTTTCACTCTAGTGCTAGCATGAGACGGAGTCTACAACCCACACAAGTGGCTCAGGTAGTGCAGCTCATCCAGGATGGCACATCAATGCGAGCTGTGGCTAGAAGGTTTGCTGTGCCTGTCTGGTATGAGGGCCCGACGTCCACAGGTGGGGGTTGTGCTTACAGCCCAACACCGTGCAGGACGTTTGGCATTTGCCAGAGAACACCAAGATTGGCAAATTCGCCACTGGCGCCCTGTGCTCTTCACAGATGAAAGCAGGTTCACACTGATCACATGTGACAGACGTGACAGAGTCTGGAGACGCCATGGAGAACGTTCTGCTGCCTACAAAATCTGTGAAGAGCACAGGGCCCCAGTGGCGATTTTGCCAATCTTGGTGTTCTCTGGCAAATGCCAAACGTCCTGCACGGTGTTGGGCTGTAAGCACAACCCCCACCTGTTGACGTTGGGCCCTCATACCACCCTCATGGAGTCTGTTTCTGACCGTTTGAGCAGACACATGCACATTTTTGGCCTGCTGGAGGTCATTTTGCAGGGCTCTGGCAGTGCTCCTTCTGCTCCTCCTTGCACAAAGGCGGAGGTAGCGGTCCTGCTGCTGGGTTGTTGCCCTCCTACGGCCTCCTCCACGTCTCCTGATGTACTGGCCTGTCTCCTGGTAGCGCCTCCATGCTCTGGACACTACGCTGACAGACACAGCAAACCTTCTTGCCACAGCTCGCATTGATGTGCCATCCTGGATGAGCTGCACTACCTGAGCCACTTGTGTGGGTTGTAGACTCCGTCTCATGCTAGCACTAGAGTGAAAGCACCGCCAGCATTCAAAAGTGACCAAAACATCAGCCAGGAAGCATAGGAACTGAGAAGTGGTCTGTGGTCACCACCTGCAGAGCCACTCCTTTATTGGGGGTGTCTTGCTAATTGCCTATAATTTCCACCTGTTGTCTATTCCATTTGCACAACAGCATGTGAAATTGATTGTCAATCAGTGTTGCTTCCTAAGTGGACAGTTTGATTTCACAGAAGTGTGATTGACTTGGAGTTACATTGTGTTATTTAAGTGTTCCCTTTATTTTTTTGAGCAGTGTATATATATGTATATGTTATAAAATTTGGATTTCATAGCCTACATTAATTTCTTATTCAAACAAAATCCTGTCATCCAGCCATCTCATCCCTTCCTCTTTCATACTCATCACCAACAATGTGTTTTAGGTGGACAGATCAAAACAGTACAAAGAAAAATGTAGGATGTTGGTTAATAATAATGTCTTTTCTGTTAACCAAATGCTTTTTAATCAATCTTCACTATTTCTTCAATGCAAATAAACAAGCATGCCGTTATTTGTTGCGTAGTGACAGGCATGTTCAAGTAAGCCATACGCTGTATTTAATATATCATGATGACTCACAAGTTGAGTATTTGCTCTAAATCTGCGCAGATTTGGCTTACACAAACTTCCCCAGCTAAGTGAATAAACATCATAAGTAACACGCCAAATTGGCTCGTGATTTGACAGCGTTACCCTCCACAATTGATTTTTACCCGCATTTTGTGGTTTGGCGGGTGTTCATTTCAAACCCTGTTTACAAATATTTGAGTAGTTTGAGACCATAGGGAGTCATTCCCGGTGCTTCATGGTAGTGGGCGGAAACTAAAGAGCTCTTTTGGAATAATTTATCCATCAGGGGCCTTATTATGTATGATTTTATTTAAAAAAAAATAATTTTAAGTCCATTTACAATGTTATTCAAGGTTTATTGCACCAACAATTGCCATATTCTATTATAATATGATAATTTTTCAACCAAGAGCTCAAGGTTTTTGTGGATTTTAATTGTAATTTTAATGTCACTGAAACACACACACACACACACACACACACACACACACACACACACACACACACACGCACACACACACACACACACACACACACACACATATCACATTTGCTGGTGTAAATTCCAATGCGTTCGACACTAGTTTTCCGCTTGCAACACCTATAACTATGTAAGTAATGTGCAATACAGGGGTTGTGCAACAAATAACCATTATAACTTTGACCAATTTTCTAACGTTGTAATTAGAGATCTGGTCACATGTTTTAAAGAACAATATCACTTTAATTATCCCACCGCTTCTCTTTTTTCTCTCCCTTAACCCTTCCTCACATCTCTCCTTTCTCCCTTTTCCATCACCTCTTATCATCATCAGCATTCTTTACAGTGGGAATGTTTCCAGAGAAACACAATAGACTAGATACCTTGTTTTTATCTTGCAAAATAATGGAAATCATCAATCAGTGCTTTTATAATTTGTTAAATGACAATACGTTTTTGCTTAATGCATTCTTTCTGATGTAATACATTTCATTTTCCATGTTAGGTGAACACACTGAAAACTAAAGAGAACCCAGATACAATCCAGATATATGTTTAATGTCAAGTGTGTGTGCTGTGTTAATGTTCGGGGTGGATTGTGTCTGTGTTCCTCCATTCATTTGTCTGTCACAGCTTTAGCTGCTCCATACGCCTGAGCTCTCCATAGTTTAAACTGAGAGTCTGTCGCCCCATCTGTCTAAGAGTCACGCTTCAGTACAGGCTTGAGCTATTCAATCCTTTCCTGCTTCACAGCTGAATGCCCTTATTTGTTTGCAACTTGCAATTCCCTCTTGCGCTAGTTACATTAAAAATATGATTCATGCTTTGCGTACTACACCACAGTCCCACGGACGTTTCCTCCTCCTTGAGGCTGATCTGCAAGAATTGCACATCTATTTTGAGGCTTAGTACAATTCTCCCAGTCCTCGTTGGTTGTCTGGTGGAGATGTACATTCTGGTGAGGGTTTGTTCTAAACCCCAGACCCTTCTGTGATTCATTTGGACAAACCGCATAAGATACTGTTTTTTATACATATAATGTATGGATATTTTCATAATTTACATGTTTTTGTGAAAATAATGTCGACTTGTCTATTACTTACCAACAGTGACGCTTCCATTATAATATCTGCATACTACATTGTGATTGGTCTTCTTTCTGACCTCTTTGTTGTGATTCTTGCATCTAATTAACCATCTATAGAAACACGATTTTTTTGTTTGTTTGTTTCAAACAGATTCTCCCATGATTCTGAACAGACAACTATACAAAATAACATGTAATTTACTAGAGGTTCTGACAAAATGTTTATTTAAAATGTTTAACTAATCTGAATGAATTATAAAAAATTAAAATACAAATTTGAATAAATGATTCAATGACTCATAAAGACTTCACTTGTTTCATTACTGGAGGAATCAGCCTTTTTGAACAAATCTCTTGAATGAATGATTCAATAACATATACATTATTTAATAGTCACATGTCGCCACCTACTGGTGTAACAATGTAATCGATATAATCTGTATTTGAAGCGCTACAGCGGACATCACTGTTTATATCTGAACTATACACCTTTATCCCAGTACTTCTGTGATAATCTGAATGATTGTAAGACAGAAATAACAAAACTGTTTGGTTAAAAAGAATGTTTGTGAAGTTTTTTCACACCTATACATGACAACTGCTCTCTCTGGATCAGCAGCAGTGTCGACGCAGATTTGTTGAATCGAATGGTTGTCATTTAGGAATGAGATCACATGGGTGTTTGAATCGAGATCGCGACCTTTTAGCGATTAATTGTGCAGTTCTAATCTATAGCCACATTTACACCACAAAGATGTTGTGTTGATTCTCATACACAGTTGACAGAAAACAAGACAATGCTCTGATGCAGTATTTCATTTACACAGAACCGATAAAACCTAAACTTACATCAACAGTATTTTATTGCTGCCCATAAGCACTGCTATTTCTTTACGGAAATGCAAATGTATTTATTTTGTCCTCGACTAAGACTTGTTTTTCTATCAAAATATCAAGTGATTAAATTATTCCAAATATTTGTTTATATTAGTCTTCTCATGAATATTGAATTGGGATTGTATACAGATTTAAGCACATAACAAATTTCAAAAACGTTTTTCACTGGAAAATTTCATTGAGAAAATAAGGAAATAAATTAATACATTTTAAATCCAAAGTTTTTTGGTGAAAAATGGAATCGAATAAAAATAAAAAATTTCCATGTAATTTGTTCTCACTAATACTGGAGTGAATTTATTTATCTATACAGTGTTCATTAAGTTAAACATGCACACCACTAACACGTGTTTTAATGAGATTAGAAGAAGAATCGTGCATAGATATGTCACTGAGATAAACAGTCATAACCCAATAATAATTAATGAGCCCGATCATTAGCAGTAGCTGTAACAGTGAGGCTGTGCGGGGTTGTTCTGTCATTACAGCAGCGCTGGACTGAAACATAGAGCAGTGCTGCACACTGGAGTCTATTAGCACTTTATGAAAGCCAGTACAAAAGCAGAGAGAGAGAAAGCGAAAGGTGAGCGAAAGAGAAATGCATCAGACAAGGGGTGTGAGAAAGAGAGCTTTTGATGGAGGACAGGAAGCAGAGCGAGAACAGATGGAGAATGAGTGAGGGGGAAGAAATGAGATTAACAGGACTGGTGATTAAAACAATGCTGTGTGTGAATGAGAAGAGGTCTCGCTGGGTGGCAGAGGAGGCCACACTATTGACCGCCGGTGTCACACCATGATTAGTGGGAGGTATCAGCTGCAACAGGCAATACACATCGATCCCATGAGCCAGACCCCGTCGATCGGGTCATTCTTAGCCAGACCTCTCTTACTTTCATGAATTACTCCTTATCTGGACACAGCTCGCTCTCTTCCCTCGGCCCCAGGACTGTTGCTCCACTTTCCCCCTCTCTCCCTCTCTCTCTCCCTCTCTCTCTCTCTCCCTCTCTCTCTCTCTCTCTCTCTCTCTCTCTAGGCCTGTGCACACAGAACCTCTCTCACCGACTCTCACAGCTGTGGCTGGAAAGCACAAGCAAACGTGCAGTAACTTCAAATGGCCCCTGCATGCACTACCCTGAAAGCAATTAAAACCCAGGTCTATTTTAAGATGAACCGCAGAGGAATCGTGGGGAGTGCACTGCACTCATAATCTCCAAAGCGTTTTTGAATTATGAAAGAAAACACGCAGTTCACTCTGTATGGGAATATGTGCTGTGACTGTTGTTTATGCCTACATTAACAAAGTAGTGTATACATGTGCAATTTCACTTTTTTTTTTTTTTTAAGCTTTTGCTCTGCTTCTGTTGTGATCATGTATTCTGTTTGCATGTTTTGTAATTATTGCACAAAAAGCCTAAGGCCAAAATCGATGGAAAAAGCAGAGCCCCTAACACAAGGCTTGCCAAACCGCAGGGGGTGAGCTGATGAAAAACTGATCATTAAATTGAATGTAACATTAAAATAAACAAATGGGGCTGCATAATTAATACAATTAACACTGAAATAGCAATATCAAATAGTGAATATATTAAAGAAGAATATAGTCTTTTGTGCTGCTTGTTGCTTGTTTGCGTGTGTGTGTGTGTGTGTTTGGTGATAACTAACAAATATTGAATGACTACAACAGTAATTTATCTCTACAAATGACATCAAAATAAAAAAATGTACATTTATACGCATACTGACCACCAACTGTTAGTTTTCAGACTTTATTATATCAAATGCAGCGATGCATTAATCAATGTTGCCCTCAGAAATCGAAAAAGGAAGTGAAGCTAACACTGGATTCGGACGTTCCTACCTTGTAATGCACCCTATGAAGGCAGCGTTTTCAAGCTTTCGGTCTCCACTGTGTTAATGTACACACGTGCGGCTTCTCACTAACTCTGTGAGCCTTTGGGAGCGCATCGTGTACTAGGTTCACTTCATTTATATTCACATTCACATAGTTTCCACCATTCTTGTGGACTGAAGCTGATAGCATTTCTGCTAAAATAAAAGCCTGAGGATTTGTCAACGCTATCTCACGACCAATTCGTACGAATTCGTACGAATGATAAAAAGTTGGCTAATTCGTACCAAATCGTACGACCTCACTCGTCAAATTTGTACGATTTGTCTAAACCCACGTGATGGGTAGGTTTAGGGGCGGGGTCAGGGGTAGGTCATTCGTATGAATTCATACGAATTGGCCAATTCGTAAAATATGTACGATTTTGCAAAAAACGTACTAATTCGTACGAGTCAGGTCGTATGAATTCGTACGAATAAGCCACCTTGTAGAATTTGTACGTTTTCCCGTGAGATCGGGCTCGGATTTGTACATTTTGTAAGATTTAAAAAAATTAAGATTTAAATATTTGTATTGTACCTTCCCAGCAAAGAATAGCCGTCATTTCACAGTCTAGATTAACCCGATATAGTCTGGCTATGAGTAACCCACTTCTAGCCAAAATAACCTTGAATTTGGTTACATGTCGTTTTTGCTAAAACAACTTATGATATGTATGATATTCCATCATGTAAGCAAAGTCAACAGTGATTACAAGGTGTTTGGTTTCATTTCTTTGACATGTTATGTGTTGCCTGTGCGTCTATGGTTAGATTACATTTTCACTGACAGTCCAGATTTTGCCTCGTTTTAGCCTAGACGTCAGGGCTAAAATTGCTTGCTGGGTTGTGGAGTTAGTGAACTCAAGTGTGAACACCCTTAAATGCAATTCCCATTAGCAGAAGAGTCTTTGTTCTTTTTGTCTGCATGTCTCAGCAGCAGTAATGAGCCATTTTTATAAATAAATAAAAAAAAGCTAAAAAAAAAGATTCAGTATCACTTTATTTCTAATGTCTACTTTAGACATTCTATTAACTAAGTAACTTGTGAACTCCATGTCAACTATATCTGCTAATACTTTATTTTAATGCTCCCCAACAGACATTCTACTATTCTACAAGTAATAACACTAGAATACACTAAAAGAGAATAACACTAAAAACTAATAACACTAGAATACATTTTTTTTTTTTTTTGATTGATTGCAGTTTTGATTTGGAGAGGAGGGGGGCCTTGAAGTAAAAATGGTTGAGAACCACTGTCCTAGACAGTTACAAGATTAAATTGACAGCAAGTCTCCTACTGAGTTTCACATTAGAGCTTTTGGTGAAGAGCGAGTCCTCCTGGCGTCAGAGTTCGCTTCGTTTGTTTGCGGTGAAAGCTGTTTTCCAAAACTCAAGCGTGCCTTAGCAAACCACCCCAACTTGGAGCTGTGCTCTGGGGTACAGGTCATGTGGACATGATTCTCAAATAATGTGAACGCAGTCTAAATAATTTGTGGATGGGAAGGTCAGTCTGGTGACCTACCTACGCATCATAGAGTAATGCATTTCTCAATGCTGCTTGTCCATGCTGATAGTGCTTTTGGTGTGAAGCTCGCTCTTGCGATGCATTTGCAAGTGCCAATTTGTGTCCTAGCATATTTTAATTATGGCTTTATATCATATCTAAGTCACTTTGAACTATATTGCTTTATTTGTAGCAGAAATAAACTGCTGCAGAAAAAGTTAGGTGCTATGCAATATGCAACGAGTAATTGCATCACTCATCAGAGATGTGTTGGAGTAAAGCGTAAATATACTTATTAAAAAATGTAATCAAGTAGAGAGTAAAAGTTGCTAATATCTTTGATACTAAAACTTTACAGTAGCTAAAAAGATGTACTTAAGTACAGTAACTAATTACATTTACTCAAATACGTTACACCACTGTTAAAGACATCTAATATAAAGTGTGATCTTTAAATATTCTAAATTGCAAATTCATCTAACAAATGTGAAATTACAAATATTTAAATACCTGACATACATCATACAAGTTTAAATAGATGATAAATATAATTTTACTTTTGTTCGTGATTTTGGCTTCCAGCGATTATGAAAATACATTCCGTTCCGTTCCAGGTTAGGACCCCCAGAAGTCTAGAACCAGCACTGGGTATAAGTCAATTAAGTGGGTCAAATAAAGCACTCTAAAGTATTTAATATGGATTTAAATTATTATCCACTTTTATTTAATTGCAATTACCAAGAAAGAAAGTGTCTGAAAACATTCACACTCAAGTATATTCTTTTAAAGTATATTATTTCTGTAATAGTTTATCTTTTTAAAGGTATGCTTTTTTTAAAAAGGGATCACACTGAGGCACACAATCAATATCAGAGAATCAATAAGAGCCAAAACATTTCTCATAAAAATGATCTCGGCTACATGTATTTAGTTATCCTCAGTACAGAAGTGCATGTTGATGTAGGCACCCTTATGCATATAACAGGTTACAGACTTCATGGTGCTGTGTAACAGAAGCGCTTCAGCGCATTATAACGCCCGGTCAGTTTTTGCCAAGCGTTGCACTGAATCCAGGCGTCTAACAGCTGTTCAGATCGGAGCTAAACTTTGGGGTTTGGGTTTCATTCCATGTAGATTAATTATCATTTGGCTGTAAATGTGATGCCCCTCCTTATATGTATATCAAGTTTGTATTTATACAAAAATAAAAATACCCCCAAAACTCTTGATCATTTAAAGTTGTAGAATTATTGGCTCTTATCAAAAATACTGACATATTATTATTAATAATTATGAAAATTATTCTTACCTTTCCTGTAGCTCAAACAGTAGAGTGTGGGCGCTTGCAACGCCAAGGTCATGGGTTCAATTCCCAGTAGAGATGCGCGGTTGGCGGTTACAGCCGCGGATTGGGCGGATGACATGACGAAAAAGAATATTTTAATTCAAATCGGGCGGGGGGCGGGTGGCGGGCGGTTGAACCAATCAAATTAAAAATATTATGTATACAGCAATCAGCGGATGGCGGGCGGGTGCGGTTTTGAAAATTGGTCAAAACGTTGGTGCGGATGGATGGTGGACGGATGATGAGTTTTCTGATGCGGTTGCGGATGAAGTAATAGCCCATCCGCGCATCTCTAATTCCCAGGGATAGCAAGAACTTATAGGAATGTATATGTGACCATGGACCACAAAACCAGTCACATGGGCCAATTTTCTGAAATTGAGATTTATACATCATCTGAAAACTGAATAAATAAGCTTTGCATTGATTTATAGGTTTGTTAGGATATGACAATATTAGGTCAAGATACAACTATTTAAAAATCTGGAATCTGAGGGTGCAAAAAAATCGAAACATTGAGAAAATCTCCTTTAAAGTTGTCTATTTATGTTCGCGATTGTGCTGCATTCACTCACAAAAATAAATGTTTTATATATTTACAGTAGGAAATTTACAAAATATATTTGTGGAACATGATATTTACTTAATATCCTAATGATTTTTGGCATTAAAAGAAAAATCTATAATTTTGACTCATACAATGTATTGTTGGCTAATGCCTCAAATATACCCGTGCAACTTATGACTGGTTTAGTAATCCAGGGTCACATATGAGTACCTTGAAATGCAATGTAAGTCGCTTTGAATAAAAGCGTCTGCCAAATGCATAAAATGTAAATGTAAATGTAAATCAAGCTTGTTACGCACTCTCAGTGTGAAAGTGTGAATCTGTGAGCTGTTACACTGCAGCTTCACTTAGGCATGTTTCGGAAAACACATCTTACTGTATGTCTTTAAGTGTTTCACTGTGTTTATTTCTATTTAGCCTACAGTATTTTTCCTCTGGGTTTGCAGATGTTATCTCTAATTAAATTTGGTGGAAGACACATGGGCCAGTCTGTGTTGGTATTGTTTGACTCTCTGATCTCGCTGATGTGTAACAGGTACTATGCAATGAGCAAATGTCTCTGGCACGTGTGAGTTGATCCAGCAGTAGCGTGTGTTTAGCGACCCGTTTGAAGCATCTGATGTCATGTTCAATTGTTTATGAAAGAGTCTGCTGATAGCACGCGGCATCAGACGCTCGTAATCCCCTAGCTCATTTCACACACACACACTGCAGCCCAGATCCCAGATGAGATTGTAATATTCTATAGCACTGCCAATGAAAAAAAAAAACAGTAAAATGCTATTTGGCCCTTGTGATTGCAATGGAATTGATTTGCAGCCAGCCAGCTCTCCTAATCTATACAACGTCTTGCTATCGTGAGGAAAACAAGGGCATTATGGTATTTCAGAAATCGGCCTGACCCTGGAGGCAGTTTGTTGCATTATAGGCATCACTTGGCTGCCTCAGAAAATGAACTCCACAAAACCTCAGCTGCTACGTTCCACGTGTTGCTGTCGCGTGTGTTGTAGCTATGGCTACGGACGTTTCTGAGTCAGAGAAATGAGCGGAAATAAAGAGGGACTTGATTGTCACTTGTAGGACTGACCGCGTCTTTCGCGTGTGGCGTGGTGACAGTAAACTGTGTTGATGAGGACGACTCTGCTCTCGCGGTCTGTTATGTAAAATCCATCTGAGCGCTGTAGTGGCACGGCAAGAAAAGAAGAGAAGGGGAGGCGGTAATGACATGCTGGGCATAACCAGAGGCTGTCCCGCCGAGGGATCCCACTTTACAGAGGCTATAGAGAGACGAGAGGGATTTGATGGTTGGGAGGGATTTTTAGCTGTGCTGGAGAGACGGCTCAGGAGAATGAGCCCAGAGCACAGACGGGCTAAAACACATAATCAGTGTGTGTGTGTGTGTGTGTGTAACAGCCAATGGATATGAAAGTGGGGCTTATGATGAGAGATGAGAAAGAGCAATAGTCCAGCCCGGATGGATGGATGGATGGATGGATGGATGGATGGAAAGACGGATGGATGGATGGAAAGACGGATGGATGGATGGATGGATGGATGAATGGATGGATGGATGGATGGATGGAATTGAATCATCTTTGTCTGGCCAATAAGAGATGGGAGGAAAAATATTAAGTCAATACTTTTGTATTCTCTCGCAAAAGTTTTACATTTCCCTGAGAAACTTTAGCCTGGTAATACCAGACTCTGCTACTTCGCTTTGCTTCGTAGAGAGAGTCTGGCGTTCTGTAATAGAAAAATGTTTTCTTTACCGCCTGGGGGCGCTAGTCTGAAGCTTAAAATCATTGGTTACCCGTAAGCCAATGCGCATGTGTGTTATGCGCATGCTCAGCCACATCTAACTTCCACTGTAAACACATGTATGATGCGAAAACAAAACCATCGAGCGAAATACCAGAGTGAACATGGCTGTAAACGACTTTTGCAGATTATGTGAAGTAAATCTACGCATCCACGGTACAATCAGCGTCTACGTCACGGCTCTCAGCCCGCCCTCTGTTCGTTGATTGGCCGGCTGTTTTCAGGCCGGAGGAAAACGGAAAGCTATGACGCGGTCTGACGTAGTCAGGCTAGAGAAACTTTGCGTTTGCTTGCAAACCTTTTGAGTACTTTGCCAGCGAACGCAAAGTTTCTGGATAGAACACAACTCTTTTGCAAGAGAACGCAAAAGCATGGAAATATATTTTTCCCTTCCATCTCGTATTTTTTTCCATCACCATGTCACTTTAGGGGCTTCGTAAGGCAAGGTTAGCTCAAGTTGTAAAATATCATTTTAATGCAACTCAAAAACTTAATGAAATTGATAAATTCATTTTTTACATTAAGCATTTTCGAAAATAATGATTAATATGTGTATAGATCTACATCTGTTCAATATATATTAATGACCAATGTGAACACAAAAGAGTGCCTGGCTATTGTGTATTGTAAAACTCTTTTTTTCCTTTACTTAATTGTGGACACTTATTTTGTCATTGACCCTTACACTGTAATGATAATTTAAATTTAGTAGAATTGTAGTAGCAAATCTAAAATCAGCATACTGTTACACTAAGGGATCAACAGTTTTCACCATGGCCTAAAGAAGAGCTATGCGATGTTTGCCACAATGAAAATGAAAATGTTGTACAATCACAGCCAGTCAGAACATAAGTGATGTTTTATACAACGCCACAACTGGATTGGGATTCCACTACGGAGCTACAAAACGTCACAGAAATAGGAATTACGCATTTTGGATATAGGAATAGGAATTACCCTTTATTGCATTACGTCTGGTTAGGTCACGTCGTAATGAACTGTGTAAAATAAAGATCCCCCGCAGCCTTTCTTTGCTTATAAATTGGAAGTAGTCCATGCTGGAAATGTATTGAATTCTGAGTGACCCGTCTCATGAGTGCAGTAATGATTATTTGAAGGTTGGTTGTTACGGTTGACGCTAAAAAATCCATCGGAAAAGTCAGGCGCTCGTCATTCCGCAAGGTCAGTGGTCACGGGTTTGTACCTGAAGTGAATAATCCCCAGCAGCCCAAGCATGTTCTGTGCTGCCGTTTCACCGCTGTCTTGAGAACAGTGGCAGCTGAGGTCGAAAGCACAGCAAAGCAGCGTGTTTTAGCGAGGCCAAATGAGTGATTACCTCCAACTCCTATCATAATTCACCATGACCTCAATCTGCCACCGGAGCCTCTCCCTGACTGATCGTAGTTCAGGTGCTCTGCTCTGGTGTTAAGTGTAGTTAGACAGAATTGCCTTTATCCGTCGCCTGTACAGGGCTAACACAAATATGATGTGAAATGCTAACGGTTCAGGACGCCACTAGGGAGACCTAATTATGCCTGTAATCAGTTTGCTGATGTGTTGAGTTGCCGATCTGCACCAAATTTTGTACTTGTTGGAATAGGACATACATTCAACATCTGTGACAATAAAAGTTTATGTCAAAGTATAAAAAGTAAGCACAAAATGATTAGCACAATTAGCTTTTTTGCCAGTATAAGCAAGAACCCAACTATATTTTTGTCCGCACAAGAACTTGAAAATGGTGACCTTCACCTGAAATAATTTCTTGAATCCAGCATATGATTCACCGTGTTGACCCTTCTGCTGATCTAGGATCAGCCACCGAGACAGAATTGTACAGCATATTTATTAGCACTCTGACAGTATGTGTGGCCCAGATTGCATCGCTAACAATAGTAATACATGCTCGTGTTACTCATGTTTCTCTCCTCGCCCTGGAACGAATGCAGCATGTCAGCAGTACAATCAAACGTCGGATATTGTTTGCTGTTTTTAGCCTTCCACCATCTGGCTGATCAGAGGATGTGCTAAAGGAGGAGTGATATAAAGTTAAGTGATTGTGCAACAACAATATAAAACAAGATCTGTGTGTTGTGCATAAACGCTAGTCATCCAACGAACTAGCTTTCCTCCATGTTGAGATGCTGTGGTGTTTCTGTGATGGCTGGTAAGGTCTTAATGAAAGGAATGTTGCGCTAGTCTTTTCTTTGCTATCGTGAACTTTAGCCAAGTGAATTTAGGGCTGAATTTTTATTGGATGGTTGTGGTTTGCTATTGGTGGATATAATGTGAGTGACAGGTTGCCCAGCCCTCGTCATCAGAAAAGAGAAGAGATGCTGCAAGAGGCAGGAGAAGTTATTCTGATTCAAGATCAGATGACTAATAAAAATCATGACGTGCACTGTTAAATAATTTATTATAAACACTGCAATAGGCATATTCCATAAAAAACAAGAATTGTCCATTTTAATTTCATGGTGATTGTGATGATTATGAAGAATATGGTGGATATAAATGTATTTACGCAGCAAGAAGAAAATGTCTTGCTATATCAGTGCAAGTGAAAGTTACAGTAGTAAATATGGTTGATAATAGGTATACAGAGATTTGAACATGGCTTAAAGCTTTTTCTATTGATTCTAAAGCATATATATATATATATATATATATATATATATATATATATATATATATATATATATATATATATATATATATATACGTTATCTGAATGTATTTGTATACATTTAAACTAAATGCTTAATAATATAGAAATTACATAAAATAATTATAATAAATAATCATCGCTAAAAGCCAGACGATTTTGTCTCTAAAAATCTGTTAATATGTAGTGTGACCTTTAATTTGGAGGCATAGAAATAGAGGGAGTGACTTTATTCAGAGATGTGTGGCTTTGCTCACAGTTTCTATGGCACTGAACACCGCTAAAAGCCAAACCACTATCTAAACCTCAGGGTAGGAACAAATTAAACTGAAACATACCTGACTTGCCACCTACACCGCCTCATGGTATAGTCCCCAGGTTGGGCACAGACATTTGAAGGAAACTCTATCGCCCCCTTGTGTGCTGAAGGTTGTCATCACCACAGAAACACAAGCACACATTAAAAGGATAGTTCACCCATAAGAGAAAATTCTGTCATCATTTGCTCACCCTCATGCCAATCCAGACTGTGTATGACTTTCTTTCATATGTCTCTTTTATTTCATATAATGAAAGTCATTGGGGTCCAGTGTGGTTTGGACAAATACATTCTTCTTCAAAATCTCTTCTGTTGCATACTTAACATCAGTATATGTTTACAGTATTCATATGTTGCTAGCCTAATAATGTACTGCGTGTTGAGAGCTCAGAAAAGCTACGCATTTGGGACGAGTGGAAGTGCACAGATAGAGTCTTGGCTTCTCGAGCCCCAGGTGGCCATCTTTCATCCCACAGCCACCCTGTGAATGCTGTGAAGAGAGAGAGAGAGAGAGAGAGAAAAGAGAGAGAGTCGATATCCTTGACATCTGCTCCCTCGCCCTGGGAGTCTGGCCACTGTCCTGTCCTGAGCTCTGCTATTCACAGCCACGCACACAAATACACATGTGTCATGTGTTAACAGTATACCAGCACTGCATCTGACAGCACACCACCAGCACATTTCCCCAACCTCTTCAACTGAAGAGCAATTGCAAAGAAATTAAAGGTTACGCAGGTTAGTTGGATTGGAAATATCACAGCCTGCCCATCTGCAAGGTGCGAGTCCACGCTATTTGAACTGCCTTGGACTCTCTTCATCGCTTGGCCTCCAGAAAGTTATCTTTGGGGAAATGAGGAAACCTAAGTAGTGGGTAAATTTCCTTAGTGTGCAGTGGGCCAACAAAGAAAAGCCTCGCTGTGAATCAATTTGTCTAGTCAGGTAAAAAAAGTGCCCGGAGGAGGGGTGATGCAGGAAGTCTAAAGAGAAGCAAACCTGGTACGAGCACAAAGGAGAAAAAGTACTAGCCTGAATATATCTCCTGATTATCTTATCATTCATGATCATTGAACAATTGTATGTACATGCTAGCTCACTTGAGTCTCTAGCTGCGGTGTGTTTCACTGCAGAGGGGTGGTAATAGTAATATTGAGCGGTCATAAAGGTGGGAGTGAGGCCAAAAGCGTTCTCGCTGCTGGGATGTGTGGTACGTTATGCTACCTACGCACTGCTGAGCCCGGGCTTCTTTGTTGTTGATAAAGAAGGAGTAGGAGTGTAAGTGTAGTTGAGGAATTAGATCCCGTTAGCATGTGCTTATCGCTGATCTAAGCTTTAGAGAGTAGAGGATTCGTTGAAAGGTTCGGGTATTGACTTGTTTGGTTAAATAGTGAGTTGTGGATCTCAGCACATTCAGATACACATCTAGACACAAATGTGGGCGTAGATTATAGCTGTGAACGTTTCAGCGGAGTGGATGAAATTGTGTTGCATTCCTCGGCCCATGGCCATCTGTGCCCATGTTTGTGTAATGATTAGTTTTAATCATATTCTGCATTCTGTGTTGCTTTGGCAGGCGTGATTATCTGAGATCAATGCAAACAAACTCTGGGAAAATATTTAGACCTTTAAGCTAGTTATTAAAGTATTTTAATTAAAGGGTCAAACTCTAGATGTTCACCATCTCCAGATAATAACACAAGGCTTCTCGTCTTTTTTAAATGTGACTTCATAATAAGGTTGTCAATCGATTACATTATATTGATTTACATACATGGAATACTGGTTAATTAATCAAATTAATCACAAATAAACTTGTATATCAATATTTGCTAATAAAAGATCCTAAGTGAAGACATTGTTGTGGCAGACAAATAAATAAGTAAAACATCACTGGCCCAAAGTCTACAACAATCCATTTTGTTTAAAAAATGTTTTATAGAGTTAAGTGCCATTCGTACAAAACACATTCTTTCATATGCACTACTTTTTTGATTAATGGCCTTTGTATGTATGAGTCAGACTGATGTCTTTGGTCAGTGTGTTGCGTCTTGCTGTTTTTCAGCGTCTCACTCCATGAGCATTGTATTTTAAGACGCAGTGTCAAGTTTAAATATATTCTCAATACCTGTGCTTTGAGTTTTTGTCTTTTCATTCTGGCTTTGTTAAGCTGTTTTTGATTACAAGAACACATCACAGAAATGAACAGCAAAGTTCATTAAAAGTTGTTTATTTCGCCATGTTAACCATGAATATGAGTAACTGAGCTAAATAAATCTGATTGGTGGACGGACATTTGCTGCATCTGAAATCACTCACTAATTCACTAGTTTTTTATAGTGAATGCTGTATAGTGCAAAAATTCGAATTTTTGAACAAATCTCTTGAATGATTCAAGTAATACATTTTAACAGTCACTTGTCGCCACCTACTGGTATAACGATGTCATTGATACAATCGTTATTTGAAATGTCACGTTACTTTCTCAAGGCAATTTACTCTTTTGATCTCTACCATAGACATCAGTTTTTATCAGAACTATAATCTTTTATACTAGTACTTCTGTAATAACGTGAATATTTGTAACAAAAATAACGAAACTGTGTGAAAGGGATGTTTGTGAAGCTGTTTCACACCGATACATGACAACTGCTCTCTCTGGATCAGTGGCAGCACAAACACAGGTCTGAATGTTCTGGTGTGATTTTGTCCAAGGTTTAATCGACATTTAGGAGTTAGGTCGCATGGGTGTTTGAATCGAGATTGCGATCTTTTAACAATTTATCATGCAGCTCTATAGTGATAGCTAGTTGTAGTAGTACTTTATCTTGTTACAGCCTGTTTTTTGTAGCCTGCTTTCTTTACAGACAGGATGTGATTTTACTGTTTTACTGGTATATCTTAATATTAAATACCGTTTTGGAGACGGTTAAAACTGGCTTAAGCTGGTTGGCTGGTCTTTCCTGGACTCCCAGTCTGGTCAGGTTGGACTGTTGGCTGCTTTTAGTGGGGTTTTGGGCATTTTTCAAATGGTTAGACTGGGAGTCCAGTTACTATAAGACCAGCCAACCAGCTTAGACTGATTTTCAGCAAGGTAATCATTTTGCACTAAACTAGCAGGCAAGCTTAGTTTAGCTAACACAAAAAAGGGAAGTGTAATTTTGCCTTCTATAGCCTTTTTCAGACTATTTGGTTTATTTTTAAGACATTAATGTACATATTTCCATGAAAACACTATTCTGTCCTTGATTCGAAACTTTAGTGTGATTTAGAGTACCCATAAAAAGTTATTTCCCTTCTTTCTAATCATTGATCCCTGATATATAACCTTGTCTAAAATGCATAATTTTTTCTCCTCTTGCTGCAGGACTGTTTCATCGTGCCATAATCCAGAGCGGCTCAGCGTTGTCCAGCTGGGCCGTCAACTACCAGCCGGTTAAGTACACAAGGCTGCTGGCAGAGAAAGTGGGCTGTAATGTGTTGGACACTTTGGACATGGTAGATTGCTTGAGAAAGAAGACAGCTCGCGAACTGGTGGAACAAGACATCCAGCCGGCGAGATACCACGTAGCCTTCGGCCCGGTCATCGACGGTGATGTCATTCCCGATGATCCTGAGATCCTGATGGAGCAGGGCGAGTTTCTCAACTATGACATCATGCTGGGTGTCAACCAGGGTGAGGGTCTGCGCTTTGTGGAGAACGTTGTGGACTCTGAAGACGGTGTCTCGGGCAATGATTTCGACTTTTCTGTCTCAGACTTTGTGGACAGTCTGTATGGTTACCCAGAGGGAAAGGACACTCTACGAGAAACCATTAAGTTCATGTACACAGACTGGGCGGACAGAGACAACCCTGAGACGCGGCGCAAGACTCTGGTGGCGCTGTTTACTGATCATCAGTGGGTGGAGCCCTCAGTGGTGACGGCAGATCTTCACGCTCGGTACGGGTCACCCACCTACTTCTACGCCTTCTACCACCACTGTCAGAGCCTGATGAAGCCTGCCTGGTCCGACGCGGCCCACGGAGACGAGGTGCCCTACGTCTTCGGCATACCCATGATTGGCCCGACCGACCTATTCCCCTGCAACTTCTCCAAAAATGATGTCATGCTCAGTGCTGTTGTCATGACCTACTGGACAAACTTTGCCAAAACTGGGTAAGTGCATACCTTGCGGTCTGTGGTAAACTCTAGTTTCCATATTATGCTCATATACATGTGTGCTAGAATACATTTACATGATTTAAAGTTTAAAACATTATTTTTCTCATACAGTACATTTCTGCAGCAGCTCTTTTCACTCTCTGTGTTAGTTCCTGTCTCTTTAAAGCCCCTCCTTTCAGAAGAGCCCAGTCTGCTCTGATTGGTCCGCTGGCTCAGTCTGTTGTGATTGGTCAACTGCTTAGAGCGTGTGTTTAAAATGTAAAAGCCCCCACCATAATCATGTTTCAGCTCCCAAGGCTTCATGAGCAGCTGTAAACATATAGTATATAAACAATATTTTATGTATTGCAACTATGGTGTCATTATTGAAAGTCCATACAATGTTGTTTGCTCTTGCAGCAAAAAACAGCATCCTCTGAACATAGCAAAATGACTTGGCCATCTTTTCATGAGGGCGGGTCAAAGTAGCCAGTAGGCGGGCATTACTGTATGTAGATGTGTTACATGGTGAAATAGCAAAGTCACAGTAATAACGGCAATACTAACCATTTCAGGCAGGTGTTTTAATACCATGATAATACCAGGATGCCAATAATCGGCAGATAAATCAGAATGAATATGTTTGATATTTATGTACCACTAATGTGCAACTGAAAGAACATACATTGCACAATAGGTACCACTCATTAAGTGCAGTGGTGCTTGAAAGTTTGTGAACCCCTTGCAGAATCTGTGAAAATGGGAATAATTTGAACAAAATAAGATAATCTTTAATATAAAAAATTTAAAAATTATAATCTAAAAATTTAATTTTTATTTCTATTAAAAAAGGTTCAAACATACGCTGATGCCCTTTAATACATTGTGTTTCCTTCTGGAGCATCAGTGAATGTTTGAACCTTTTTAATATTTGTGTTTGAGCCCCTCACTTGTCCTCAGTGTGAAAAGTTGGATCTCAAAATCATACAGTCACTGCTGGAAATAGTTTAAATATGCAAAATATGTCGGAAAACTGAAGAATTTGCGGGACCTGGAGGATTTTCCTGAAGAACATTGGGCAGTTTAACTGATCAGGTCAACAAAAGTTGTGGATTATCCAGGTAACGACACACAGCATTAATAATCAAGGGTACGTAAACCTTTGAACAGGGTCATTTTTATAAAATCAGCTTTTTTTGTCTTATGGACTATACGCAAACATCTTTTATGTAAAATATTGTATTCAGGAAAATGCTAAATAAAAAATAATATGCATTTTGTATGATTCCTTTTATTTAGTTAAAATTATTCACAGATTCTGCAAGGGGTTCACAAACTTTCAAGCATCACTGTATGTCTGTTGTTTTTTGCCTTGAGTAAAATCTGTTTCTGAGTAGCATTGTTTACAGCATTCTGTATGAATGGGGCTTGAGACCCTGTGCAGAGAGAATTATCAGTGGAACTTATCGCATTTCTGCCCCTCAGCAACATCGATCAAAACCCCTCTCTTGAGTTGATCACTGCCGCCCCAGGTGAACGCATCCCCAACAACACCTCCTCCCTCGCTCCCCCTCTCCATCCTGCTCAATCCTGCCCGGAGCACAAAGCATTATAGATCTGTATGAGGAGTGCTTGTAATCAGCTCTAACAACACAAATCTAATTTGACAACTGCTGTTACTGAGAAAAATTGATTGGTCATGCTGCTGCTTCTCCACTTTTACCAGTCACAATAAAAATGACACCCCTTGGCGTTTATAAATCTTTCTTTAACTGTTAAGTGCACACTAGGTGTAGCCAAAAAATAACATACAAAAAGTGGAAATACTAATGGCGGAATACCGCAGGCTATTTTTATTTATTCTTTGCGCTGAATGCTCAAGTCAACATTCTGCGAGCATATCAGAGAACATTTCAGAACAACATCTGTCCAGAAAATGTCAAATTAGCTCAAGGGCATGGGACATTTGTACGCTAAACTCATTTCTCCCCATAGGGTAATATCTTTCTCAGTGAGACTGCCAGATTTTCTGTTTTCTCAGTAAAAACAGAAAGAACTGAAATTGTTTGACTAGTGCAATTTGTTGTTTCTGTGTTGATGTATTACCGTTTTAAGTTGATGCATGAACAAAACACGTCATCCAAAAATTGCAATAAGCTTTGTGCTTTGTTGCATTCGATATGAAACGGTCTCAGCTTTCAAATTCTCAATTTTATCACAAAATTCAAACGTTGTAAATGTGGTTTTGGTGCTCTTTAATTTGTGCTGACAGATGGCTGTAGCACGTGAATGATCATCTTTTACACTTTACAACTAGTTAAGGCACGAAATAAACATGAATGAACATCAGAAGGTATGTTGAAACACACAGTACAACTTACTGAAACAAATCATGTCTCGTGTAACCATGTCAATAAAACAGCTTGTAAACAATGTCACATAATGTTACATTTACCTTAAGAAAAGCCATTCAATGTCCAAACTCCAAAGCTTAGCTAGACAAATAACTCTATATTGGAGCACTTGGCTAAATATATTACACTTTATTTATATTTTTTACTGTTAGTCATGTGTTATTTAATGCATGTTTGAATACATCTGTCATGAAAACAAGCCAGTTAAATGTAAAAAAAAAAAAAAAAAAAAAAAACTTATGTGCAATTTAATTTAGTTTAGTATATATTAATGTACCGACTGACAGGGTACACTAGTTTACAGCTTTTGTTGAAAGGTTTTGTTTCCTCTGGCATGCATTATTCCTGATATATTGGTATCGAATCGAATCGTGAAATGTGCAAAAACCCAGCATTATATCCTATACTGAAACAGGAAAAAGGTTTGTTTCTTTTTAAAATAGCCAAGAGCCAAGAGTTAATGCCATGGCCCAATCAAATCACGCTTGACTTGTGCCATGGATGAAAATAATAAAGAATATTCAAATCAAAGTTCTTTTGCAACCACTTGATGGTTGGAAAAGGAAATAGAGCACAACTGAAGACAGACCAACCACCACTAGCTACTTCCTACTGATTTTGGAAAACAGATGGTGTTTTCAATTTAGGGGACAGGAACATTCTCATTCTAGAGAACATTTTATTGGATAAAAAAACAAAACAAAACACAAGCCTGCAAGATGAGTCACTATTTTGGTCTATTTTGTCATAAGAGAAAGACTATGATTTGAAAATGTATATGCCTGTTTATGTGCAGTATTAGTGTACATTGTCCATTTTAATCCATTATTATATCGATGACTTCAAAGCTAATTTCCAATGCACACAATTTCCAGATTTCAATTTTACAATGTTTTGAACATATTTTAACGTGAAGACAAAACCATGCCCTATCAAGCCTTAAAAACACACTGCCTATAAATAATCACTCACAGCAGAACAGCCAGCCCATTTTAAAAGCATCCTCTCAGAAATACTATTATGTAAAGATTATTTATTACATGACAAATAGTGTATCCTCTTGCAGTCATTCATCTAATGGCTCTCAATAGGACTGGCATTATAGAATCAGTTTCAGGCCGTATTGATGTGCTGAGTTTCTGATATTTCAGCCCATAGAGTTGCTCCATTTGTGTGGCGGATTATATAGGATACTGCTTAGCAGAACAAAGGATTAGATGCAAGGATAATAAACCTCTCAATCACATGAAATATACACAAATCATTACTTCCATCTTAACTAGCAAACTCTCTGGTTTAGATCTAAGGAGACAGCCACAAATGTGCACTACAGCATGTGAAGTGTGCTTACAGCTTCTCCATGTGATGACCTAGATAGCGTTCCCTGCCATCTCTCTAAATTGGACACTTGTACCTGCGCCGGATACAAACATGAATATGGAACCTCGAGTGGACTGGGTGAACATTACATTAAGCTTGTGCTGTTTAATGTCAACCGTTGTATCATTCCCCAAAGCTAAATTCCTCTTTCCGCTTCATGGTGCTTACAAGCAGTGTTTTTCCCCCTGCAGTTGGAATACAACATAAAAACAACCATTAACTGTGAAATCTGGGTAGAAAGGCATGTTTGACTAGCCTGACAAGCCAGACCCGCATCAAGATGTTGGGTCTGGGAACACACCATTGGCAGGGCTCAATCCGTGGGCCGGGATAAACGGTTGTCTTTCAAATTTCCTCTGCACGCAATAGGATAGCGCTACAACCAACCAGAGCGTTTTCCCACCAGCGGAGCTAGTTGATAGATTAAACTTTTGCCGTATCCAGTCGACAAAACTACGAACACATCTTCCTTTTTAGCAATTTTCCACCGGACAAAATTGCGATTGTTAACTGATAACTGATTTCTGTTCTGTCTGTGCGCACCAATCTTGCACTTCTATCTACTCCTCAACCAGACCACCTAGAGACTTCGGGTTTTCGGCATTATGTTAAGGAAGGTCTAATCTCGGGAACGCACAAAAAAAAATCCAGGAAAAGATTTACTATCTCTTAGTGATGTGATCCCATGACGTGAGAAAATTGCGCTAAAACACTCACTGAGTTTTTATTACTTGTTTAAGAATGACTTCAGTGCCGTTCTTTGCTCTTTTCTCAAAGAAAAGCTTAACTCCAAGTCTTCCAGAGTCGCGGCAAAGCCGATTCGAAAGACTGCTGTTTAAGTCGCAGGGAATTCACGCGGAACCGTCACAACTCTGTCGTCATTATGTTAAGCCCGCCCACCGACTCTATACGCGATGTGATTGGCCTGACTAGAGTTTTGTTTTTCCAGCTCGCAAGCCAACGGAGAGTTGCTAGACGACACTGGCTGCAAATTACATTTGCTGCCGCTAGGGTGCATCTAGATTTCTAGGCCAATGTTTGACAGAAGACTAGGGTAAGTGAAGTGACAAAGTAAAATGTTTCTTTATTTGATGCCATGCCTGAGTATGATGAGCCCCTCATTTACAGTTACATTTTACATAAATATGTGTTTGGTTCAATCTGCATGATCAAATCTATTAGCTAATAGAAAAGAACAGAACTTCAATAGAGCCTGAAAATACCTGCATGTCCACAGGCACACTTTTAATATTTGATGACATAATTTCAAATTTCACCAGAAAGAAAATGTATTATCCTGATTTTTATGAATAATATTTGTTCAGGAATTTAATGTGTAGCATTTCAGCATACATGTCTCTTAAAAATAGGTTCCAAAAAGGAATTTTCATAGTGTTTCCATAGAACCTTCAAGTGAAAAGTTCTTAAAAGAACCCTTTTTTTTATTTCAAAAGTCAAAGGAACATGTTTCCAATATAAAGCACCTTTTGTAGAAAGGAATTGTTCCATGGATGTTAAAGGGTTTTCAAAGAAACCAATAGAATGTTTAAGACCGTGAGTCTGGCAGCTCTACATATTTCATATTTCAACAAGTCTTTTTGAAGAAAAGTCCACATAGACATTTTATCTGTCTTTGGAACAATTATTAAAAATCATCAGGCTCTGAAATAAATGGAAGAATAATGGTAAACTGCTTCCAAACGTAGTACCATTAAATTGAATTTGAATCTCCAAGGCTTCTGAGACATTTTCTCAGCTGGTTTTTAACAGTAAATTAGCACCCTAATTAATTTCTCAAGTGTTAACCAGTGGCCATCGGTCCTGCAGAAGAACAAAAGCATCCGAGAACCTTCTTCACACTTGATAAGTGAATTGTTTGCGCATACCGCCTTTGTTCAGGCTACAAATGGACCTCAAATGCTGCCGTCTGCATTTCTTTAGAGATTGTAGCATTAGCATTTGATGGACAGGGACTGTTTCCTTGGCATTCTTCTACGGTGTCATTCAGCCTCCAGTCAAACAGCCCATGCTGTGCCGAGCCACAGACGTCGCTGAGCAGAATACTGTTGTGCTTTTCCTTTTACCCTCCTCTTTTTTCTTCATGCTTCCTTGTAACAAGAACACAAGACACTCTCAGAAATGCGAAGGCCTGCTGGGATGAATCCAGATATTTCTGTTTGAAAAGCCCATGTTTTTTCATGATGCTGTCCCTTGCGGAGACATTGGCTATTCCACCCCAAGAATAAAACATGACTAATCAATAATCAATAAGCCATGATTAATAAATAAGATTTAGCTGCGCACATGCCAGCTCGACTGTAATCACTCAATGATTTGACACAGCCTGCATTTCGTGTTTTATCGACGTATTTATATTGACATCTGTCTTATTGAAATTCTGTTGCCTGTACCTCATCTGAATGGCAAGCAGATGCTCATTAACTCTGTCTTGTCGTATCTGCCTCGTGATTGTGAAAACAAAAATAATAATTTCAATGCTGCATGTTAATGAGCAGTTTCCCCTACCGCTACACGCAGACGAAAACAGTCTTTTGAACATCAGTTGACCCTGCACCAAAGGCCAGGCCAATCTCTTACTGAGGCTTTGAGATAAATTGCTTCCCGCATCTGCTTCTTTTGTCTTTTCTAAGACTACTGCGAGTCCACTCGGGAATTAAAAGGGATTGAGTTCCGTTTGTGTAACAGTCTCACAGAGCTCTCAATTAAGTCTAGCACTTGATTCTGTAGGACAGGGGTTCTCAGCTTGGGCCCTTGAGATCCACTTTCCTCCAACCCTGATTAAACTCAGCTACCTGCAACTTTCTGTTAATCCTGAAGACCCTGATTGGCTTGTTCAGGTGTGTTTGATTAGGGTTGGAGCTAAACTCCTGCTGAATATATATATATATATATATATATATATATATATATATATATATATATATATATATATTCCAACGTTTTTCAAGGAACGTACTTCTTGGAATCTATTTCAAGGTTTGCGTTCTCGAGCCACCAAGTTTCAAGTTTAAGTTTCAAGTTTACTTTATTTGTATAGCACATTTAAAACAGCATTAGACTGACCAAAGTAAACTAATATGCCAAAGAAAAGAAATGGGTTTTTAAGAGAGACTTAAACATGGTCAAACTCGGAGCCATTCGAATTTCCACAGGCAAGTCATTCCAGAGACGCGGGCCAAATACCGAATAGGCACGGTCACCTCTACGTTTGACTCTAGAGTGTAGAATTGAAATAAGATTCTGGTCTCCAGATCTTAAACTTCTTGAGGGGGAATACTGATGCAGCAGATCAGATAGGTAGCCAGGCACCAGGCACTGTTTTGTGCGGATGAGCGGGCTGGAGCGCGTTGAGAGTTTTCTGTTAGAACGGTGTCGTGTAAGCGGCCCCTAAGTTAATAACTACTGATCTTCGCAACGAAAGTGAATCAATCAGTCAAAACTAACTTTAGCTGGGCAATAACTTTATTCTAGAGCTGCTGTAAAGCCTAAACAATCTCTGTTACTGTAATTTCCTATTATCACTGTAAAGCTGCTTTGAAACAATCTATATTGTTAAAAGCGCTATTTAAATGAAGGTGACCTGACTTGACTTGACTATATCTCTGAGATATGCAGATTTACTTTAGAAAAGGTAAGGAAGCTGCGCAGGATCTTGAGGGGCCCATGCCATGATAAAGAGGCCGTGCTGCATGTCGAATGTAATGAGCACCATCAGAGGAGAGCGAGAGATCAGGGCCGGACAGCAGTCAGGACACATGTTGACCATCACTCACCCAATCAATAGCAGTCATAATGAAGAGTGCACAGGGGTCTGTGTCCTCCAGATACCCATATTACTTCAAAAGCATCGCCTTCTTTTTGGCTTACTGGCCGAAAATCTCACTAACAGGTGCTAATACATGTCAAGAACGTTTTTTTTGTGCTTAATGGTTCAATATTTGAGCCTAATTTTAAAAATAAATAAATTAATATACACTTTTTTAAAAAGTGTTGAGTGCTAGTGGTGTGGGATATTGACAAAAAATGATGTCGATATTTTCTCAATTGTCAATATTGTCGATATTTTTTCAATGATTTTGTCAATAACGATGATTAGACGATATTTTGCCAAATGGGTGTTATTGTATTGGTACAGGTTTAGGATTGCCGTGGACAGCTGAGTCCTAAAGATTTTGATATTCTTCATATTTTGTGCGGTGGTCAGTTTGCAGCAGTGACAGAATTAAAATTTTGATGACGAAGATTATTAAAACAATGATTTAAAATTGACTTTAAAATAAAACTTTAATTTGACATTTTCCCAACGCATACTTTTTAAAACCGTACTTAAAGGTACAATATGCAAGATTTTTTTTTGCCGCTAGAGGGCGCTACATTCCAAACAACAACAACGGCATAGCTTGATGACGATGTGGAGTGTGGAATGATGGGAACTGTCATTTTAAATTCCACTGTGGATGTAAATCAGTCAGACGGGAATCGAAAAATCATGGATGAGGTAAAGTTCTATTTTTATAAATGTTGCGTTTAATGACATGCTTTATGTGGCGAGGGGGGCGTGGCTCAGCGTGGTCTGTCATGGGAGAGAGAGAAACGAGACGAGCGGGACGTAAGTAGGTCAAGTGCAAATGACGAACACCTGTGAAGTATTGCAGTATTATTGGCGTGGAGAGACCGCTTAGCCTAAGCCGCACTTTTGTTTGTTTTGTTTTATTTTAATAAAGTCCCAGTCACGCTGATCCCTGTCTTCTTCCTTCATGACTCTTGAACCTCATCACACTTTTATTTCATTAAAATGAATTAACCGCAATAAAAGTAAGGTTTAATACTATTGGTTATCATAGATGTTACTGTATGTCAAATTCATTGTTGTGATAACGCGGCGCAGTTTTACGTGTTCTAAACAATTGTAAAAGTACATTCGAACATACCCACATCATTTGTACATTGTACCCACATGTATATTGTAGTTGTACTCACACATACTGATTAATCTTTATGTATAACACATGCTATATTTATTTACATGGCCATAAACACCAGATAAACAAAGTCAATAAACTAATGTTAAACACAAATCTAAAGCAATAATACTTTCCTTACATAAACATAACTATTACCGAATGCTACATTTGGAAAATATAAAATTAAGCATGCTTTGTCGACAGCACGAAACAAGCTAACGTTGCCTGATAGACGCTACAACTACAACTTCCACATTTTGTCCAGGACTCCACGCATTACGAACGGAAACCGAGGGTAACGCGGATATGACGCAATTGACTGGCGACTCCAAGCTCCCCCCTGCTCTAACGCCCCGTTTCCTTGGTTAAAATCGCAATTTTCTCACGATTTAAAAATAGTTGGAAACATTTGGGATATTGTAAGTAATCAACTTAACAAAATATGTAACACTGGTCTTGAGATTTGGGGATATTTTAATGCAAAATTCTTACATATTGTACCTTTAAGTTGTACATTCAATACAATTAAGTGCACTTCTTTTTCACAAGGGATTATAATTGAGTCATTGAATCATTCACTCAACCGATTTATTAAAAAATTCTGATTCATTAAGAAACGAAAACTCATAACTGTGTATTGCTTAGAGACACGGTTGATCCTGCTTTGACTTTGTTTGGAACTGTTTTCATTGGCAGAGCAAAGATAAAGATAAGGCAGGTAATAATTTAAGTACCTGGAAATGTTAGGTCTAAAATTTTATTCCTATCTATTCAGGTCCCTAAACATAAGTATGAGTAATTGTAGCCATATCAAATAACACTAATTATATTTTTGTTCTTGTTCTGTAAGGAATTGAGAAAGTAATGTGGAGTTAAACAACACCCAGCCACTTTGTGTCTGAAAAATACTTTAAACAACAGGAGTTTAAATGTTTAGCCTTAACAGCAAGGCTCTTTAAAAGCATTCTCTCTCTCTCTCTCTCACTCTCTCTCTCTCTCTCTCTCTCTCTCTCTCTCTCTCTCTCTCTCTCTCTCTCTCTCTCTCTCTCTCTCTCTCTCTCTCTCTCTCTCTCTCTCTCTCTCTCTCTCTCATGCTGTTTTATGTTGTATATTCTATCTACTGACCTTGAGAACAGCAATGAAAGATAAGAAAATCTCTAAATGTAACACTGCATCTTTCAAAAGCAAAGCCAGTTGTGTGTGGACCTTGAAATGTACCGTAAGATGAAAAACCACACAAATCAGTGCACACTACCTCCTGTACTTATAAATAACTCCAAGATAGAAAACTTTAAAATTAAAAGTACATACACTACCTTAAGTTGGAATCAGTGGTATTCGGTTGAAGATGGTGTTTTCATTGAAATAAGTGACCCTGAGCAAAGTACTCTAAGACATTGAAGTGGAAATAGAGGCTTTTATGATGCGCCATCGGATTTGGCGTCTCTGTCCACAATCATCCAAGCGCTGCCAATTAGACTGATGAATAACCAATGCAGCCCCATCGAATTAACTCGGACTCGTTCTCACCTTGTCATATTCATTAGATTTATTCTGCTGTGAAAAAGACCTTTCTATAAAAAAGACCTTTCTCTATTCATATATTTTGTTTCTGCATTTTTCCATTTATTTTGCATGCATTTTTCCAAGAGCAACACTATTTCTTTCTTTCTATATGTATGTATTCATGTATGTAAAGGTGAGTTCCCTTTCGTAAAGGGAACTCCCGCTGCATCGATACTCGATACTTTGGGGAATGCCTTCGGCATGATGCGTCTGAAGTCAACTATGGAACTATTCCAATCTTGATTGGTGCAACGTCACCCGTGACGTCGCATGTGACGGTGATCCGGAAGCTACAAAAGGGTCACAGGAACCAGGAAATGTTAGCTTCTGGTCTTCAGCAAGCGCTCTATGTCATCTTGTCTGTTCTATTTGGTGTTGTTTGTCCCGTGAAAAAAAAAAAAAAAAAAAAAAAAAAGAAGCTATTCAGGCAGTGTGCGTCCCCTTGCCCACGTTATTTAAGCGAGGATGACACACACACGCTTTGTGTAGTTTGTCTGGGAGTGGAGCATGCACGGGCGGTGCTCGAGGGCGCTGTCTGTGCAAACTGTTTTCAATGAAAAAGCTCCGCTCCCGTTTGAGCTTGTTCGATCAATTAGATCAGGCTCGCGTTTCCAGTGCATCAGGTCCCGCGTCTGTTGAGGCAGCGCGCCGCTTGTATGCATGTGATTCGCACGTGGGGCTAGCATATGATACTGAGACGGTTGCGACCCTTTCTCAGTGTTTATTAACCAGCTCCACTGGTCTCGCGCACGGTTCGGAAGCCCGCGCTGCGGCTTCTTCCGACCGTGTTAAAGACACAGCGTTTGATTTATCTGGCTCCGAGGAGTTAGATATTATCTATTAACACTGAATCACGTGGATAGGGGGATTCGCCACCCCATATTCCCGTTAGTGAGGAGTTGCTGGAGGTTGTAATCAGGCAAGAACCGTTGTCGAGAGGCTTCAGGAGGCAGAGCGACAATCAGCTATCCCCAGTTGTCAGTCCAGGTCTCATGGGGTTGCTGCCAGGGGGCAGCCTCATGGGACAGCCGCCAGCTCCTCATATTTTGAGAAGGTTTCCTCTCGTGCCCCCCCGTATAAGGCTTGGGGCCAGAAGAAACATTCTCGCACGAAGCTCTCCATACCGAAGACAGGTATGAGGACTGTCTCTCGGGCTAAGAAGGCTTCAACTAAGAGGTCTAGTCGTAACACGCAGACCCTTATGGGCGTTCCCCCAGGAGAGCGAGTACAGGAGTCTCGCCCCCTTATGCAGCCCTCAGGAAATCGATGTTTACTTCCCGCCGCCGATGGCGCTTCGGGACACATCGGCTTCCAGCGAACACAAATCGCAGTATCTGCCCGAAGACGTTGCGGCACTGTCGAGTTCGCCGCCTCTCAGGAGGTCTGTAGAGAGCATATTTCGGTTAGTTCCTGCCAGTTAGCTGCTTCAGGTCACCAAAGCCATTTGGAAATTTATAGCCGAGGCCAGTCTAGAGGGACTGGTCCCCATAAGGGCATATTTAGACACCCCGAGGGGTCCTCAAAATATAGCCTAGGGGGTCCTGCTTATGGTGGAGCTAATATACAAATATTATCTACTAAGGGTGGTTCACATGTCGGCCAGCCCCGAGCAGGGTCGGTTTTTGGAACAGGAAGTCTAGTCCCTCTTAACACAGGAAACCTCAAAGTGGGCTCTTTCTTGGTTACGGGAGCCCGGGTTCTACAGCTGGCACTTCATAGTTCCTATGAGGGGGGGAGTTAGGTCTTATTTTGGATCTCAGGGTACTGGATCAACCTCCGAGGGGGTTCAGATTCAAGTTACCGACTGTCAGTCAGACCAGCTCCGAGGACTGGTCTGTCTTGATAGATCCACAAGCTCCTTAACTCCTCTTTCCCTTCTAACCCCATCACAGGAAGTTTCCGAGATCCGCTTTTGGGGGGAAAAGCGCATCAGTTCTGGACTCTTCCAGTCGGCCTAGCCTTATCCCCTCGCACCTTCACCAAATGTATGGACACGGCCCTTGCTCCATTGAGACTTCAGGGGGTCCGTATCTTATAGATGACTGGCTCATTTTGGCTCAGTCAAAAAGAACTAGCAATTCAACATCGAGATGTTGTTTTGCGCCATCTGAGGTGCGTGGGGTTGAGACTCAATGTCAAGAAAAGTTCCTTAACTCCTCTTCAGAGGACTACGTCCCTGGGAGTAGAGTGGGACTTAGTCACAATGCGGGCACAATTGTCTCCTGCTTGTATAAATACTATCTTAAACACAATGAAGAGTATTAGGTTAGGCCAGGCTATCACTGTCAAACACTTTCAAAGAGTTTTGGGTCTTATGGCTGCAGCTTCCACGGTAGTACCCTTTGGTCTGCTCCATATGAGGGCCTTGCAGTGGTGGCTCAGGAACAAGGGATTTTCTCCTCTGGGAAACCCTTTTTGTACGATCAGAGTTACGCGCAGATGCCTTCGTTCTCTTGTCGTATGGAAGAAACCATGGTTCCTGTCTCAGGGCCCGGTTTTGGGAGCACCATGTGAGAGAAAAACTCTGACCACGGATGCGTCCCTCACGGGCTGGGGTGCGGTTATGGAGGGCCGTTACACCCGAGGTACTTGGAAAGACCATCATCTCACATTGTATATTAATCGCTTGGAGATGTTGGCTATATTTTTTGCCCTGAGGCACTTCCTTGTAGACCTCAGAGGCCATCATGTTCTTGTTAGGACAGACAATATGTCGGTGGTCTCTTATATCAACCGCCAAGGAGGTTTGAGATCTCGCCCTCTTTGTAGACTGGCGCATCAAATTCTTCTTTGGTCCCAGGACAAATTTCTCTCTGTCAGATCTATTTATATTCCTGGGGTTGAAAATATGGGAGCAGACATCCTGTCGAGGCAGGGGCCGAGGCCCAGGGAATGGTGGCTCCACCCTGAAGTGGTTGAGCTTATATGGAGAGAGTTTGGCCGGGCGGAGGTTGACCTGTTCGCTTCTCATGAGAACTCTCATTGCCCGCTCTGGTACTCTCTCTCACATCCAGCTCCTTTGGGCTTGGATGCCAGGGTACAGATGTGGCTAAGGTCACATCTGTACGCTTTTCCCCCGATCGCTCTGCTCCCTGGGGTTCTAGAAAGGGTCAGGAGGTATGGAGTGAGACTACTCCTTGTAGCTCCGTACTGGCCGGCCCAAATTTGGTTTTCGGACCTTATTAGTCTCTTGGAGAGTCCTCCATGGAAAATTCCTATTAGGAGAGATCTTCTGTCTCAGGCTGATGGTATATTATTTCATCCCCGACCAGAGTTATGGAGACTATGGGTCTGGCCCCTGAGGGGGTCCCACCCATAATTAGGTTGCCCTTTCCACCGAGGTGGTCAGGGCATCCATACTAGAACCCCACTATACTAGGAACTAAACAATTAAGTTAGGGAGGGCATTGAACCCAGTTTATTACTGCCCACTGGCTTCAGTACTGGTGTTCCATCCCGCTCTCTAACGGGATCTCCTGTTCATGCTTAGGGCCTCTGTGGCGGCCTCAGTGCCCTCCGCAAGCCTCTAAGGGTGTTCTCGAAAGGACGTTCCCACTGAAACTCCATGTTCCTGTAGATTGGAGGATGAATCCTGTCATCCATCCTATTGGCATCAGGCTGATGGGTTATCCCTGGCACCCATCATGTCCTGTGGGTGAGGTATACAAATATATATTTGAGATATATAAGTATGTATAGGAGAATCTTTTGAGTCTGCTTCCTGCTCGTCTTACTCCCTGGAAGAGTGGTGGTGCTGCCCCCTCTTACTTACTAGCGTGGGAGCCACTCAACGTTATTTTTGCCCGGTACTGAGGTACTTGTAGGCAATGTTAAGATTCTTCAGGTATTCCATCCTCCATCGCATGTGTCGGATGGTCAAGGTCGTAGCCTTTGAGGTTCCTACATTAGGACTCAGGCTGAGAGGAGTCAGTCCATCTAGTTTATGCATCAAGGGTTAGGAGCTATTCCCTTTATTAAGAGTACAGTTGGTTATCTAAAACCACTCATATTTGAAGTACAAGGTGCGCTTCTGCCTTCACCTCTCATCTAATATTTTCAACTGTCTGGGGCTCCCAGCCATGAGGTCAGTCGAGCCTCCGGCTCCAGACCTCCCCTTCTTGCACCAAATCTTATGACAAGCTAGTTTGGATCTGCCCTCTACTCATTCTATCGTCCGTGAGTGTACCAGATGCTTTATACCAGGGCGTTTTTTCTCTCAGTGTGGCGGCGTGGGGATTCGTTCCCCAAAGTATCGAGTATCGATGCAGCGGGAGTTCCCTTTACGAAAGGGAACGTCTCGGGTTACGTATGTAACCCTCGTTCCCTGAGTAGGGAACGAGACGCTGCATCCCTCGGCCACACTTTTCGCGCCCCTGAGAACGACTTGCTTTGACCAATTAGAAGCTAACATTTCCTGGTTCCTGTGACCCTTTTGTAGCTTCCGGATCACCGTCACATGCGACGTCACGGGTGACGTTGCACCAATCAAGATTGGAATAGTTCCATAGTTGACTTCAGACGCATCATGCCGAAGGCATTCCCCAAAGTATCGAGTATCGATGCAGCGTCTCGTTCCCTACTCAGGGAACGAGGGTTACATACGTAACCCGAGACGTTTTTTCAGTTGTTTTTAGCTTGTTATGTGGTGGCTTACTGGCTCAAGTCAATAGATCCTGCTATGTCTCTAGTCTCTATGTATTCTTATGGAAGCTTATATCCGCCACAGAATAAAACATTTTAAAAGATAATTGCGACTTTTTATCTCACAATTGTGAGTTTACATTTCAAAATTCTGACTTTATTTCTCAGAATTGCGAGATATAAAGTCAGAATTGCGTGATATAAAGTCACAAATCCGTGATATAAAGTCACAATTGCGAGATTTTTTTTTTCACGCAATTGCGAGTTTATATCTCAAAATTCTGACTTTAAAACACGCAATTGTGACTTTATATCACACAAATGCTAATTTATATCTCACAATTCTGCCATCTTTTCTCAGAATTGTGAAATATAAACTCGCAATTGCAAGTTATAAAGTTCAAATCTAAGGAAAAAAGTCAGAATTGCGAGTTTATTTCTCACAATTGCGGGTTTATATCTTGCGACTCTGACTTTATAACTTGCAATTGCGAGTTTATCTCACAGTTCTGAGAAAAGATGTACAAATAATACATTTGACAAAAAAAATAAAAAAAATGCAGTATATCTAGAGGCCAGAATGTATAGAGGCTTGTTTCCACCACAAAATAAAAAAATACAAAAAGTAATTGCGACTTTTTCTCTCACAACTTTTTCTCTCAGAATTGCTCATTTATATCTCACAATTCTGAGATAAAAAGTCGCAATTACTTTTTGTATTTTTTGATTCTGTGGTGGAAACAAGCTTCTTTATATTCTGGCCTCTAGATATACAGCATTTTTTTTTTTTGTCAAATGTATTATTTGTCAATTAAAAATGGTAAGACTGATCACTGATCCCTAGCTCACCTCTCCTCAACAAAAAAAAAAAAAAAAAAAAAAAAAAAAACCTGATTTAAGGTTACATTCATTTGCATATATAAAGGGGAAATGGTACAACGCAAGCACTAAAGTTTAATCCTGCAGGGTTTAGAAGTATGAACAATGAGCCTTAGCAAGCACTACTAATTAAAATACTAATTAAATGACCATTAACAGTAGAATTTTGTCCAGACTTAATTTGCAACTATTGCACTGCTAAGGATGGATTGTTTGATGGAAATATCTTCAGACAGACCTCTGCCTTCGGTGTTAATGTGGTGTTTAGGAAGTCCAGCCTAGTTTCGGAAGCTCAATGTTCGTCGAGTCGTTTCCTCTCAGGGCCTGAGATCTGAATGAGTGGCGCTGATAGAGGCTGAAGGACTGCTTCACTGGGCAAGCCCAAGTGGCCTGAACCGCAGAAACATTCGAGCGGTTTAGGAACCCATTTGAGTGGGCGACCTTACAGAACGCTGTCAGCTAATTCACTGCCTCCATCTGCACACACTCTACACAGACTGTGGGTTAGTGGGATGATCGGGGCACAGGGGAATGAAAACACTCATTATACATTATTGATATTAATATGGTTACCGTAACAAAGACACTGAACTGGAATTGGGGTTTTATATTCCTTAAGCAGAAGTTTATTAAAAACATACAAAGTTACATTCCGATATCCGAAAGAGTAGTCATACAACGGGCCATGCTCAGAATTCAGGGTTATTATTATTTAACTAAAACTAAAACCATAGAAAATCGTGACTTAATTAATTGAAGTCATTTTTAACTGAAATAAAATCAAATAAAAATTGTATCATATCACATCATAATTTTTACTTGGCTTAACTTAAAAAACTATATAGATATATTTTTGAAAAAAAGTCAAAATATTAACTCTTTCCCCACCAGCGTTTCTATCATTTTTACAAACGTTTCATGGCCCCCAGAATATTTCATTGTATGAATATCTGAACATGCAATAATCAAAAGAAAGAACAGTGTCTCTGCTTTCAAACAAAACAATCCGGGTTTTTTTTTTTTCTAGCTTCATGCATTATTTATTTATCAACACTTGAATGTGGGTAAGTTTCATAAAAAAGGGACATTTTGAGCAAAAAGCTGAGAAAAACATTTTTGTTAAAGACCACATCTGGATCAGATTCAGAACGATGATCAAAACACAGATGGAGTAGATCGAGTCCATCAACACCCTCAAAACTTCACAGTCCTATATGTCGACATTTCATTCAGTAACATTAGGCAGTTTTGATTTACAGGTATATGCTGTTTAATGTTGATGATCGCGTTATTTTACATATGCATATGCTTACATATGATATCGCTTGTTTCTGCTTCTTCTTCGCCTGTGTTTTGATCAGGAGATTCTGTAATCTTTCTGAAGATGTGTAATAGCGCCACCTACCGCATTACAGTGAAAATACGGAAAGCCAGAAAATCCTGTCAATGATGGGGAAATAGTTAATAAAAACTATAATAGTATCTCAATTACACTAAAATAACACTGCTTCGAACAAATCCAAACTGACAGGCCAAACATGCAAGAGGTCGATAACATGTACTAAATATAAACAGCCATAACTGCAGGATAAATGAGACTTCACAAACACTGAATGACTCACACTGCCTTATATCAGAGTCTCTTTGTTATATGCTTCTCTTTGTTAACCTTCAAGGTTGACGAAGAGAAGCATAACGCTGCAGTGCATTGGCAAGGAGACCAGAGGCCTTTTTAATGGATGTCAATGGAGAAGAGGCTTCAGTACACTGAATTAAGTGCTTTTGTAAGGAAACAGCTAATCACTATCTGCAATCGGCTTTACACTAATTGTTCATTTTGGATGTATCTACTCTTGGAGTTTCAACTGAAAATGCGGTTTTATAAGAATGTAGGATTCAGTGTATTCTCATTCCTTTCTCTATTTTTCACAAGCATGATTGACTGTCGTACAACCTTGACAGCGATTCAATGATGTAAAGGCTATAATGTGATTGGTTATCAGGAAAAACATCCCGCTTTCTCTCTTATCATCTGCAAGCTCGCATTCACATGCCTCCATCCAACAACGAACGGGTGGATAAGATCGAGCTCCCACCATTTATTATTTTTTAAATCATCCGTTTCACTCAGATGTACGTAAGAAAAGATCAGTCGCTCCTTCCATTACTTCACAACTTTAAGTGAAATATTTACTCTGGCAAATGAAATAAATCAAATATGCTGCATTGGGGTTAGGGTTGACTATGAGTAATACCTCAAAGGTAACTGCCCAGTTTAAAGTATGAATGTTTGTTTCCACCCCTATGAAATGCCAGGATTTGAAATTCCTCCCTTTGAGATTTCCTCCTCATGCCCCTTAATTAACATGCGTATGTAAATCAAGGAGGTGTGCTTTTAACAACTCATGTCTGTCCATCAATCATGAGAGTGATACTGCTGTCGAGTAAGTCCATCTGACATTTTTCTGTTACCTTAATGTAGACAAAAGCTGTTTTTTTTCAACAGTCGGGCCAAACCGTTCTCGTTGCTTAACCGTTCTATTCCAGCCCAGCTGGTACGGATATGGTTTCAATTTTCACTGTAGCTCTTTGGAACGTCATACAAATGCGTCCGTCGTGTTGCAGACGTATGAGATGTTAATAGCAACCACGTTATGGAGGATGATCAGATCACAGATATTTGAACTTTTTTGATACAAACTTCATTTGCTAACCTCCAGAAATATAATGGCTATGTTCAGACTACCAGCAGAATTCAGATTTTTTTGCATATCCAGATTTTATGAAAGTCTGTAAAAAAACACTTAAATCGGATTTGATCAAGTCTGATTAAAACCACATTTAGAGGTGGTTTGAAATGTGATTCCAATCATATTTTTACAGATGTGTCTCAGTCTGGATGTTCTGGCTGCTCAAATCGATTTCAAATAGTCTTTTGCATCACTCTAAATGCGACACACAATGATAACGTCAAAATAGGGGACGGAAACCAACGGAATCTTATTTGATCACCTGCAATTAATAGTGCTGACAGTCTGCCTGAAAAGATCTGATTTGAGAAAAAATCTCATTTTCCTGCCATCTGAACAGCCAATGAGACATAAAAGATCTGCAAATGCTATTTCATGACTCCTTTAAGTGTGAGCTATAGCAGTAGTGCCATCTGCTAACTCTTGAGGACAACATGTCAAGTCAAGTCAAGTCAAGTTTATTTATATAGCGCTTTTCACAACACAGGTTGTATCAAAGCAGCTTCACAGTAATAAATTAGAACAATACATCAATGTTTGTTTCTAGTGGAACGTCTACGTTCGGTAATGCTGATCAATAGTATCGTTGATTGATTAATTCAATTAAATATCCCCAAATATCCCCAACTGAGCAAGCCAAAGGCAACAGTGGCAAGGAACCGAAAAACTCCATCAGGTGACCTAATGGAGAAAAAAAAAAACCTTGGGAGAACCCGGGCTCAGTCGGGGGCCAGTTCTCCTCTGGCGTTTATGAACTAGAGGTCGGATTTAACTGTAGGATTAAAAGTATTATATGAATGCCTGGCTGAAGAGATGCGTCTTTAATCTAGTTTTAAACTGGGAGAGCGAGTCTGAGCAACGAACAGTATCCGGAAGACTATTCCAGAGTTTTGGTGCTAAATGTGAAAATGCTCTCCCTCCTTTGGTGGATCTGGATATCCTAGGTATGACCAAAAGCCTCGAATTTAGTGACCTTAAAGAGCGCGATGGATTATAGGGCGATAGAAGATCGGTTAAATAGACTGGAGCTAAGCCGTTTAGGGCTTTATAAGTCAGTAGCAATACCTTGTAATTAATACGGGACTTTATAGGTAACCAATGTAGGGATGATAAAATCGGTGTTATATGATCATATTTTCTTGATCTAGTTAGAACTCTAGCGGCGGCATTTTGGACTAACTGTAGCTTGTTTATTAAGGATGCAGGACAACCGGCTAATAACGCATTACAGTAATCTAGTCTCGAGGTCATGAATGCATGAACTAACTTTTCTGCGTCAGAAACTGATAGCATATTACGTAGCTTAGCAATGTTTCTAAGGTGGAAAAAGGCTGTTCTTGTAACATATGAAATATGATTTTCAAAAGACAGGTTGCAGTCTAATATAACACCCAGGTCTTTTACTGTAGAGGATGAAGTAACAGGACATCCTACTATGTTAAAGTTGTATTGTGAGAGGTTTTGTGGGTGGTTTTTTGAACCGATAAGTAGTACCTCTGTCTTGTCTGGATTTAATAAAAGAAAATTATGCGTCATCCAATCTTTTATATCTTTAACACACTCTGTCAATTTGGATAATTTAGCGTTTTCATCTGGCCGTGATGAAATATAGATTTGAGTGTCATCAGCATAACAATGGAAACTAATTCCATGTTTCCTTATAATATTTCCAAGTGGTAGCATATATATTGAGAATAATAGAGGGCCTAACACAGATCCCTGCGGCACTCCATAGTTTACTGGAGTTATGATAGATTTTTCTCCATTTAAATAAACAAAATGGTAGCGGTCAGATAAATACGATCTAAACCAGCTTAATGCTTGTCCTTGAACACCAGTATAATTTTGTAGTCGATCTAAGAGTATTGTATGATCTATAGTATCGAACGCAGCACTAAGATCAAGTAAAACTAATATTGAGATACAGCCTTGGTCAGAAGCTAAAAGTAAATCATTTGTGATTTTAACGAGCGCAGTTTCAGTGCTATGATGCGGTCTGAATCCAGACTGAAACTTTTCATAGGTGTCATTTTCTTGTAAGAAAGAGCCCAGTTGAGCGGACACAACTTTTTCTAGTATTTTAGACATAAAAGGTAGATTTGAAATGGGTCTATAATTTACTAGATTATTCGGATCTAATTGTGGTTTCTTAATGAGAGGTTTTATAACTGCCAGTTTAAATGTTCTTGGAACATGACCTAAAGATAAAGACGAGTTAATAATATTGAGGAGAGGCTCTTCCACTACAGGTAACACTTCTTTCAATAGTTTAGTTGGTATGGGATCTAATAAACATGTTGTTGTTTTAGAGGAAATGATAAATTTATTTAACTCTTTTTGTTCTATAGTTGAAAAGCACTGTAATTGTTCTTGCGGCGTGATAATTGAGGCTGAATTATAAGGCGCGATTGAGGATTGAACGTTTACAATTGTGGTTCTGATGTTTTCTATTTTCTCAGTGAAGAACTTCATGAAATCATTACTACTAAACTGTAATGGAATACTTTGTTCAGGAGACATCTGTTTATTTGTTAGTCTCGCCACGGTGTTAAATAAGAACTTAGGATTGTTATGGTTGTTTTCTATTAGTTTGCGTAGATGCTCAGCCCTGGCCGCTTTTAGGGCCTTTTTATAACGTGACATACTGTCTTTCCATGCGATTCTAAAGACCTCTAAGTTGGTTTGTTTCCATTTACGCTCTAAATTACGGGTTTCTCTCTTTAGAACACGCGTAGTACTGTTGTACCATGGTGCTTTACTTTTCTCTCTGACCTTTTTTAATCTAATGGGCGCAACAATATCCAATGATCCAGAGAGAATGGTGCTCATAGTGCTAGTTAATTCCTCAAGTTCATCTGTTTGTTTGGGTTCACTGAGCAGCTGAGACAGATCCGATAAGCTGTTTGAAAAATTATCTATGGTGGATGGAAGGATTGTTCTGCCTAATCGATAACGCGGCGCAGCATGATATATTACAGGAGTACGTAATATGCAAGTTACCATGTAATGGTCAGTGACATCGTCACTTTGTGGAATGATATCTATATCGGTTGGATCGGTTCCATGTGATATAATTAAATCGAGTGTATGATTAAATCGATGAGTCGGTCCGGTAATGTTTTGCTTGACCCCAAAGGAGTTTAATAAATCTGTAAACGCAGCCCCTAACGCATCATTTTGATTATCTACATGGATATTAAAGTCTCCAACAATTAATGCTTTATCGAAGTTAACTAATAGGTCTGAGAGAAAATCTGCAAACTCTTTTAGGAAATCAGCGTAAGGCCCAGGCGGTCTATATACGGTAGCCAAGGCTAGAGATAATAGGGATGTTTTTCGAACATCTAAGAGCGTAACATTTAGTACAAGTACTTCAAATGAAATAAACTTATAACCCGTTTTCTGAGTAACATTGAGAAAATCTCTATAGATTGTTGCAACACCGCCGCCACGACCATTCAGACGGGGCTCGTGCTTATAGGAGTATCCTGATGGAGTAGACTCATTTAAACCGAAATAATCATTTGGTTTAAGCCAGGTTTCAGTAAGGCAAAGTACATCGAAGCTATTATCTGTGACTATTTCATTTACAATAGCTGCCTTAGGTGTGAGTGATCTAATGTTTAGAAGACCTAGCTTTAAAAATTGTTTTTGATTACCAATAGCAACATTTTCTGGTTTAATAACAATTAGATTTTTTCTAGATCCTGCAGTAGATTTATGATTTGATCTCACTAAACGAGGAATAGACACAGTTTCTATGCAATGTTCTACACTATTTATATCAGTTAAATTGGTGCAGCAGAGACTATGATTTGGACTTTTGTTTACTAGTCAAAAGGTATTTAACATTTTGGAGATGTTATCTGACAGAAGATCCGATCCGAATCTGCTTGGGTGTAAGCCATCAGCACGGTAAAGCCTAGGACGCTCCCAAAACAGATTCCAATTATTTACAAAGAGAAGTTTCTGCTCATTGCACCATGACATTAACCATTCATTAAGCGCAAATAATCTACTAAACTTTTCATGACCTAGTCGATACGTGGGAAGCGGTCCTGACACAATAATCGTTATATCAGGCGATGTGCTGCGTACCGTATCGATCAGATTCCTGAAGTCTTTCTTCAAAACCTCTGTTTGGCGCAGTCTGATGTCGGCCCCTCCCGCGTGCAGGACAACGGTTCCGACGCGCTCGTTCAGAATCTCGGGAACGTGAGCAGCGATTTCAGAAACACGAGCACCAGGAAACATCACTAATTATTCAATCTTCACTTACATCAACACACTATATCTCGAGCTAAACCCTTACATGTGAAACTCTCACACTAAATATGTCACTGCTGCAGATCACTAGCCTCGGCGGACACATACAAAACATCACAACTGACCTCAGATCACCAGTCAGTGGCATTGCAAGCCCAGCCTCTGCACAAATATGCTGCGTCATGCAAACTGGTTGATTGGCAATTATGAGAATGCATGGTGATATTGAGATGCGAGCGTTTCCTATTAACCGCGAATGCCCCAGGTACAGCGACTGCGACTCGCATGCCACGCTGCAGGAATTCATATATGCGGTGCGGCTGCGGACTCATTGATGTCCTGTTCTCTGCCATGTTGCGCCGTGGCAGATCAATATGACCTTACCTCTGCTGCCTGCTTCTTTGAAACTTAATTACTGATATCCAGCTACAAAGTCATCATGCTTCGGCTGCCAATATTCATTGGGGATCATTACCAGCTTAATAAAACCAGTTATTTATCGGCTGCTGAGCTGACATTCAACCTATCTCCATTTACTTCAGACCAGGGAGAGGGGGAGCTCAAAAAACATGAAAGTGTGTGATTTGTCTTTAAAGCTCGGTTTCTCTGCCCTCTCAGATGCATATGCTCTTTTGCACAGGTGTCACTGCATAGACCAGTGGCTTTCCAATCTGTTGTGCATGACATGACTGTTAAACACGACACGTATCATTTTTTTTAGTTATATATAATTTAGTGCGGGGCAACGATTAATTCACATCCAAAATAAAAGTTTGTGTTTATGATATATGTGTGTTTACTGTGTATTATTATTTAGCATATATAAATAAACACATATGCATTAATATATTTAAGAAATATTTATAGTTATAAAATTATATTTATTTATATATGTATATAGTGTATATTAGGGCTGTCACTTTTGAGAAAAATCAAATTCGAACGGATATTGAATATCAAGCAATGTATTCGGATATATTCGAATATCTACGAGTAAAATGTAAAATGAAGTTAACGAACAACCTCGATCCATCAGAAAACGCCACATGGTCGCTGAATTTCACTGCGCTTCATGGAGAGTTTTTCTTTTGCGCGAAAAAGCCGTTTGCCGGAGATGTGTTAAAAGATAGCGGAGTGCATTCATGATTAGGCTATCGGTATATAATAATCCTCCTGGCGCCGGGTCTGAGTGAGTAAATTACTCTCTTACCTTTGTTCTTTGATTAACATTAATGACACTTTAAGACCAGCCGCTGCGGACAGAGACGCGATCTGACACGCGTCGCATTTTCTCACATCTCTACGTTCATTTAAAGGTGCTGTATGTAGCTTTTCTACCAAAACGAATCCTTTTTTTATTGCCTGTGTGTGAAGGGGTTGTAATCTCACATTAAAATTATCCACTTTGCGGGTTTTGTTATTACCTCTGAAAGCAAGTATTCTTATTTTTATGTGAAGGTCCCGGGTCGGATTTACCGCCAGTGATGTCACCTGCACGCGCGCTCCCGAGCCTCTCGACTCGTCTAGCCTACTGACTTTGCACTCAACAGCGACGACACTGCAACTTATGACATGGACTTATGACTTATGCAACTTATGACATGTCTGATAACACTAAGAAACGACCTGCTCCCAGCACAACAAAGACTCCAACACAAACTCCACATATTGATAAAAAACAAACAAAACAATTGTTTCTGCTGAAGCTCGTAAGGCCAGACGTGAATCGGATGAACTACGGGTAAAAAACACGGATCAACATCGGCAGGGCATTTGAATAATGGAGAAACCTTATCTACAAACCTAGAATGTACATTTCCTGAAGAAAATGTGAAGTGGTGCTTGCAGTGACAGAATTCGTCACGGTTGATAGGGTCCGTACTTATCATGGTACGAGCATGGAGCATTAGTTCAACGTCAAGCTGATAAAAGTAGCCTATTATTGTAACATTGCAGTGGGAGTTTACCTGAGTTTCCAGCATGTTGTGGGATGCTTTGTGTGTTACGTCCGGTTGCGTCTCAGTCTGGCCGGTACACACAGTGCTCGCTCATAAATTCGAGCACGCGTAAGAGCACGCGCTTGTAAACTTATTGGTTGCAATCTGAAACATCACCGCTAGAGGCCGCTAAAAACTACACACAGCACCTTTAAGACTTTATTTAAATAATTTAAGACTGCTCTTATGAGGACACTCGACAAAACGTACATTTGCCATAATTTGTGTGTTGTGGTTTGTTCAAGCCCGAAAGAGAAAAAATGCACAAAACATGGCACTTTAAAAACCGGATAGTTTATTTATAGTTCAATTTCGGATATTTCATGTGATATTCGAATGCATATTCGAATATCGAATAAAAAGTGACTGCCCGAATATATATTTAAATATAATTTATATTATACGTTTTTATATTTTATATGTAAATAACACACTTTTCTTAAATATATACATGCATGTGTGTGTATTTAAATGAACAAAATGATTATACACAGCACACACACATATATTACGTAAACACAAACTTTTATTTTGGATGCGATTAATCGTTGCCCAGACTTGTTTCTTATCTATATATAATTTTATTAGGGGTTTAACAGTATACACAAAAGTCATGGTTTGGTACATACCGCGGTTTTGGGGTCAAGGTTAGAAATGGTATGATTTACATGTGCAGCGTTGTGCGTAGACTATGCTGTCATTTTCTTTGCGCGGGAGAGTTTATTAACATGCGGTGACAATGGCGGATGCACAAGCTTCAATATTAAGCTTTTCAAGAAATCACGGAAAGATGAGCAAGAAGGAGAGTCCCATCTACTGTACATCTGAGTCTACTTCACCTTTCCATGAGGAGAGAGTGAGTGAGTGAGTGAGTGAGTTTTCCCATTTCCAGGACATGCATATTTCATCACTGGACTGTAGTGAGACTTCCACGACACAAATCGGCACAATGCCAAATGATTTTGTCTCATTATAAGAGCGGAAACAACTTAATATACTCCGTCATTTATGTCATACAGACAAGAGTAAGACATCATTCTGTACAAACTGTAAAGAGTCTATTTTTATTTGTGTACACTCACAACAAAAACAAAATATTGTGCTTTTGTAAAATAAAGAAAACAAACAGGATGCCGCTTTCTGGCATCCCGGTGTCCTTTCTGTGAAGTTTGTGGAGCACTTCACAAAAAATAATTGAAACTCAGCGTATAGGCTACTAGCAAGCTCTTGTTTTGGGTTGATGTGTAGATCGTCTCTTCTTCTGCTCTATTTCCTTATGTGGTGGTTAGCAAACAGCGTTGCATTTCCACATGCCCCCTTCTGAATTGGAGTGTGGATCGCCTGTGACTCACTGTATTCATTGTCTGACTGTATGCATCGAACCGTGACGTGCGTACGGTGACGGTTCAGGACGAATACGTAACATTACACCCCTAAATTTTGATATAGCTTTGTGCATCTAAGACTCTTCTGCAATGCAATAGTTGTTGCTGCTCTGCCGTGCCGATCGGCGCGCTCGTAACAATTTAATACCGCACAAGAGAGGAATACTGCAGTACAGACAACTAAAGGCCAGAAATTGTCCTTTTTTATCCTTAGTCTGGAGAGGCATTAAGATGCTCAATTTCATGAGGGCAAGCACAATGTTTCAAACATCATTTTGATAATGTAACCAAACCACGTTGTCAGAGCAGTTCTAGACATACGGGGGCAATTTTATGATCAAATTTTAAAATGTATTTAATATTAATGTGTTTGAATTGAACTGCAACATTTGAATAATAACACACACAATTACAATGTCATCCTTTCTGAATGTTTTTATAGGTTGTGTGTGTATTTTCTGATAGGACTCTTGCTCAGATAATGCAAAAGTAGTACTTGGCTTAAAAGTTTGCAGAACCACTGGCAGACAATATTAGTGCGATATTAAACAACATCTTTCTTGAGTTGTCATGCACTGTGAATTACAGAACATTAGTGACTGGGACCATCCCGCCAACATGGAATTGAATGACTTGCTCAAGAGCACACCAGTGATACCTGATACCGTTTATTTCATGGTTTTCTCTTTATTAGATCAAGTCTGCACTATTGTTACAGCCTCATCTTGCGGTATTTTAGCCCCTGGTTGTTAAACTAAGCCATGTGGCAGCATAAAACATATTTCTGTGTTGATGTTCATACAAAAGTGTATTTCTGATGAAATCATTTGTTTTGCAACCAAATATTGCAAGTATTTCATTAGGCTATATCATAGTGTATGTTTTACCACTTTGAATATCTCTTAAAAACACACCATAGTCACTACTGGAGCTACAAGATAAGTAGATGTGTGATTATTTACATGGCATATGTTAAAACAGACGATAAATCACTAGTGTCACAGAGGCTGGATGCCACCTTGCTTTGCCTTATTGAGCTTGCAATGTCAGTTGGAGAAACAGTGACCCCCAGAGGTTAAAGGGTAGTACAACGCACACACAGGGCCTCTGCCAGCATCCCTCCTTTAACATTTAGATTAATATGGTTCGCTTTCTATCAGCACACTCGCTGTTAATGCAATCTGCACTGCTTTCCCAAAGCAATTAACGAAATGGATGCACTGCTGTTGTTTTATCAAAAACAAGTTGCATCCTGAAGCACATCTCAGCTGTTGATTTATTCATTTGTTTCACTTTAAAAGCCTCAGGCACATCTCTTTTTTTATACAGAATGAGCCGAGGATGCGTGAAGCCCAGCAGGCAGAGGTGCTTAGAGATATGAGCTGTAACGTAATGTCGCATGAGGGAGAAATAGAAAATGATGATTTGGAAGAAGTACCTGGTATCTTTATACAACAAGAAGGTGCAACAAGACCGATAGGAGTGCAGTTACGATGAGGAATGACTATGGATGTAAATTGTTTTGTTGATTGGCGTAAACTCCAGGGGTTGATCTGAGAATGGGCGCAACCTCTTTGTGTCTTTATGCGTGCTTAGACTGCCCAAGAATAAAGGTAGTGTTTCGCTGTACAGAGAGAATATAAAAAGGCAGGGTGGACAAGAATGAAGCATGCTTGGAAACTATGATAATGATGATATTAAGAAGCAGATGCCTTTATCCAACACAACTTTTTCTAAGAGAGTCCGTCTCCTTAAAGCAGGGGTGTCTAATCCTGCTCCTGGAGGGGTCAATATCCTGCTGATTTTAGTGATTTTACCCAAATTTCTAGTAATCCTGAACACCTTGATTAGCTGCTTCAGGTGTGTTTAATAAGAACTGAAGCTAAACCCTGGAGGATAGTGGCCCTCCGGGAACAGGATTGGACACCCCTGCCTTAGAGTTAAAGTATCCGCTTTTAGACATATATTCACAAACTTTTCTAAGGACTTCCCCTTGTGGAAATCCCCGCTGCCATTTTGAAGTGTATTCATTCAACTTTGTTAAGTGGACGAGGGAATTTTATTTGGACAAATCCTTGACCCCTCAATTTTGACAGAGGGAGCGAGTCTACTCATATGTACATTTCAGGCAGATCTATAGACCACAATACAACAAGATTTTGACGTCATAACAGCAAACACATTTCTTGCATTTAATTTACCCACAAGTGATCAAGGGTTTAGGACGTTCCATTAAAACATTGCAAGGGTTCCGCCAGTACTGGGCACTTGTGCAACTTAATCACTTATCAGCATAGTTCATGAGACGGTGTTTCCCAGAACCATTGGACAACGAACATTCGCAAACAGCATCGCAAAGTTGTGTAGTTGAAATGACAGTGGTTAAAGCATAGTTTATTGTTTGCATGGCATGTTGACTTAATGAATCCTTATCTTGAGCCAAATAAGCAAGCTGACATTCAGTAAAATCTATATCTTTTATTTAGAATACATACAAATGTCATTTATGTCTTTTAGCCGTTTTTTAAGAGTGCGCATGTGCGTACAGTACGTGCTCTATGCAAGAACAAGCAAAAACACTTGCATTAATTCGATCTCAAACACATTAATTATAAGAGGTTATTACTCCACCATCTGCGTGACATCATTAACCAATGTGGTTGAACGACAAAGTTGCTACGATGCGGTTTCGGAAAACAGTCATAACTAGCTAGTTGATTTCTTATACGATGCATCATACTGTGGTAGTTAAGCAGCGAGTTATGTTGTTTAAAGTAAAAGCATGTAATGACGAGGGGTTGTCAAGGTCTAGTGAGGACAAAAAGCACCATTAATGTGGTCCATACAACTAGGACTCTATGGCTAGTCTCTGAAGCTTTTCTGTTAAAATGAGAAATAATATTTGAGAGCTTCAGAATATTTCATACATTGATGGTACCTTAGTCACTGCATGCATTCCATCGTTTTGCATTCCATGAAAAAAATAATAATATGGGTTTGGGACTATTTCTTAAATTCTAGCACCCATGCCTAAACTTAAAAACCGTCTCAGTGTCATTTATTAATTTATCTTTTATTTGTTTTGCAGAGATCCCAACAAACCAGTGCCTCAGGATACCAAGTTTATCCATACTAAGGCCAATCGTTTTGAAGAGGTGGCTTGGTCCAAATACAATCCCCAAGACCAGCTGTACCTGCACATTGGCCTAAAGCCACGAGTCCGTGATCACTACCGTGCCACCAAAGTGGCATTCTGGAAGCACCTGGTCCCTCATCTGTACAACCTTCATGACATGTTCCACTACACCTCCACCACCACCAAAGTGCCACCACCCGAGACGACTCAGAATTCCCTGTCCACCAAACGTCCCAATGGCAAAGCCTGGCCGTTCAACACCAAGCGGCCACCAATGTCTCCAGCATACAACAGCGAGAGTGGGAAGGAACAATGGAACGGGGAAGAGGAACCAGGCCCTCTGGTGGTGGAGAACCCACGGGATTATTCCACCGAGCTGAGCGTAACCATCGCAGTGGGAGCTTCACTGCTGTTCCTCAATGTTCTGGCGTTTGCTGCTCTGTACTACCGCAAGGATAAGCGGCGGCAGGAACAGCACCCGCAACCCAGCTCACCACGAGCCACCACCGCCAATGACGTGAACCGCCACGGCCCGGAAGAGGAGATCATGTCTTTGCAGGTGAACCAGACGCACCACGAGTGCGACGCAGGGCCTCCCGGTGACCCGCTGCGGCTCGCTTCACTTCCCGACTACACGCTGACTCTGCGGCGCTCGCCTGACGATATCCCGCTCATGACGCCAAATACCATAACCATGATCCCCAACTCGCTAGTGGGCATGCCGAATCTACATCCGTACAACACCTTCACAGCCGGCTTCAACTCCACCGGCCTGCCACATTCCCACTCCACCACGCGTGTATAGCTTTATGGAGATCCAGCCAAGGGAGGGATGGGGGAAAAGTCATTGGTTTTAATGAAAGCGTCACAGCGAGAGAAGGGGATTCAGGATGATGACAGAAACAAAATGATTTGAATAGACAAAAAGCAGTGACAAGTTCTTTCCAGATGTCAAGTTGTGCAAACCTGCCAAAACAGAACTGCTCTCTTTCCTTCGAAAAAGGACGAGCGTTTCAAGCAGTATTTTTTCTAATCATCGTTTAAAAAAAAAAAAAAAAACGCCTTTCTAAGCAGAAACGGGCAAATGGAGCGATCGCTTTTTTTCTTGAATAAATAACAAAAAAAAACAAAAAAACAAAGGAAAGTGCATTTTATTTCCCATCACAGTCTTTTGTGGGAAAAACGTTTCGAAACAGTGGCCTCTAAGGTGACATCTGCATAATATTGTTTGCTTTGCTTTTCAATTTCTTTTCAATGCCTTATAAAGAGCTGTTTTTTTTCTCTTAATTTGACGATCTTTCCCTGAGATGAGTTTGTGTGGAACATAGTGATCTGACTTGAGTGGTTGGATTTTAGGAAGCCTGAGACAGATGACTAATATGGAAACCGGTGGATTGAAACGGTAACTGCAACTCATTTTCCAGTTGCATAACCTCACATGTGGTTTTTACTTTTTTCTTCTTGGTTACACTGAAAATCTTTTGTTTGGAACTTTTCCACACGACAACACTGGAGATAAAGACTTCTAAAGTTACTGTAATTGTTTTTGTTTAAAGAAGTGCATCTTTTACAACAAAATTATCTATCAGCTCCTGCGTCAAATTCCCATGAAATGCACACTTACACACAACGCTCAGAGCACTGTTTGACTGGTGTGCATGTGTGAGTGATTATGGGTACGATCGGGAATATTTGAGTCTGTGTGTGTGTGAGAGTGTGTGCGAGCGTGTTTGATTGCCTTTTGCCATGTTTTTTTGTTAAATATTTGTGTGATGAGGGTGGGGGGGGGGACTTATTTACCACTGCGTTGATTTTCTTCACCACAAGTAGTCTTTCAACTGCGTCTATTGTCGTCTGTCTTTGCGAAATAGAACTTTTTGTTATTTTAAAAAAAGTTACATATGTCTAATTTTGCTTAAGAATTACAAAATAAATCTATTATTTTACATGCAAGAGAAAACAATAGCATAAGATTGAACTGAACTAACTGACATGATTCCATTGACTTTGTAAGCGTTCCTCTTGACTGGAGACAGTGGCCTCTTTACACTGAATAACCACGGTGTAGAACTGTCTTTCTTTAAATATATATATAAATATGGGCATACATACATATATGTATAGGGCTTTTATGAAGATTTTGCTCCCATTGACCTGAAAGTGTAAATTACCATTATTATCAATTATTAGGCTGAAAGCACCCATATTCAGAGGGCAGAGCATTTAGTGTCTGTACTTGTTTTATTCTCGACACCATAATCTGAGGCCACAACAAGTGTCTTTTTAATAGCTCTATATGTATATTTATGTATAAATATATTTAATATTTATTTATGTATACCAGATGTATACATGCTGATTGTGCCATGTGCCAAATTAAACCATAAAACTGGAGAAGAAATGTTTCCAAAACACTATTTATTTTTATTTTTGTACTACTCCATCACAGTTTAATATTAATATTTCCAACCTGATTTATGTTGCTCAGAATTATGTGTGTAAGTCAGGGTAAAATCCTAAATCAGAGTCACCATTTTGCTGTTTGACAGCACAGAAAAAGGCCTAAAGACCCCATGAAAACTTCATTTTGCCAACATGATGCATGATGTCCCATGAACATTGTGTCACCCAGGGAGATTTAATGCTAAACAGTCACTTTTAAGCAAAAACCTGCATAAATGAGTTTGCAACGTTTGCAGAGATTGGTGAGTAAAAGACGGAAAATTATGTGTATAATTACACACCTGCGAAACAAAAGCTATCACAGCAAAGCATCATTCCAGGCAATGGAGCACCTTTGTGGTCGGAAACCAGCGTAATCGTCAGGTATGAATAAACCCACATCCCACATCGAATGCAGCTGCAAAAGACAAAAAGAATGAGGATTTCTGAAAGAGAGTTTGTTCGGACCACAATCGTTGAGCCTCCAGCATCAGTCCCTGCTGAAAATCCAGCTTAAACCAGCATGAATTACAATTTGGTCCAGGCTGGTCTAGCTGGGGATCAGCAATGCTGGATTTTTCAGCGGGGCTGGCCTGTGATTTCAGCCAGACTCTTGTCCCGTTTGACCTTCATCAACCCCCTGCCACGCTTCCTCACAATAACTCAAACCCCCTCCAGGACATGCACATTTATCTACAGTTCTGTCCTCACAAGTCTTTCAAATCAACGCACTCACCTTCACCTACAGTAGCAGGTTCTCCACAGGTATCCGAGGTTAAACCAGTCCAGTTGGGTGCATTAGGCCCCGAAACATAAGCAAGCACATACAGTACTGTAAATGTAAACTTTAAAAGGACAACAAACTCTTCTTCATAATGCATTTAGCTGTGATGAAGATTAAATACCACGCCTCTGTGATTAAAAAGCTCTTGAAACTAGGCTTGAATTAGAACTTCCAGAACCTGAGTCATCTGCAGATGAGAGTATTTATTACTCATGTGGGTGTTTAAGGATGTTTTGATGGCAGCTGATTCATCACTCATATTCAGTGTTTGATCCCTGATTGACTGAAGAAATAACACAACATTCATCATGGAGGTCTCACAGGAGCCGCTGGGTTTCCTCGGATGAGCGTGATGCAGACAAGGGTTATATTACAGACATGAGCAGATAGAAACTCAGAGACCCGGAACTCAGAAACCCTTGGGGACACATGACAGACACCTGCTTCAATATCTACTGACTAAAGTACTCGGGTGTCACGCTAAACCTGAAGAATAGGCATAAGTATGACATTAAACAAGTTTTTAGGCTGTGCAGTGAAGCAATTGGATTGTAGCTTTGTTCACTTGAGCGTGTACCTGCCGTTGAGGAAATTACTTTAGCTCCTAGGCTGGAAGCCGTGGTGCATAACATCTTCTCCTCTGTGTCTTAAGTGCTGCTCTCATAAATCAAATGACTTTTCGCGCTTCCCTCTGCTGCTTTGCTCCTCTGGCCTCCTCTTTTACTGTTTCTGGTCTTATGATGCTCTGAAGGGGTGTAATGTGCAGTAGAAACTAATAGGACATTTCCATTAATTAGATGGACCATTTTATGACTCTTGTAGTAAGGTCTACATGTTTTAAAGTGTTCAGCAATAGCGGTCCTCCCTATACGCACAGTACGCAAGTTGCGTAGGGCCCCCAAACCACCAGGGGGCCCCTTACTCTCAAAAATGATTGTGCTTTAGTTTCATTTTTGATTTTGGCTTCCAACTTTAATTAAAACATGATGCTGCTTTCCATTCCTTTCCTTTAAAGCGGTGCGCTGTCACCAATACATAACATCCAAATCAGTAGAATAATGTAATGTCACTTATTAAACGAGGCTTTCTATCCGCGTGATCCGAGATGGAGAGAAACACGGACAAGTACAGGCTACTCTGGGTTTCGGGTGTGCGCTTAAACTGACAAATACACGCAAAATATGTCAAAATATCCATCTTAGGGACTTTTTAACTTAAACGCATTCAGTTATGTCTTCAGTGAAAATAACAGCTGGGAAAGTAATCGAATGTTTGTCAGTGTATTACAGGGTTTCTCAAACTCGGTCCTGGAAGGCCACTGTCCTGCACAGTTTAGCTCCAACCCTGATCAAACACACCTAGCTGTGAGTTTCTAGTGATCCTGAACATAGATATCATATAAAGGCTAGATGGCTCGTCCGCGCTGCTGGCCAATGGAGCTCGACATCCGCACACGGCGGCCATCTTACGACAGGGTGCTCGCTCACTCATAACATGGTGCATGTACTTTTAAATAACCATAACTTGCTCAATTTTCTACCGATTTTCAAACGGTTTGGTTTGTTATAAACGTCAGAGATGTAGCTATTATACTGTATACATATGAATAATTATGTTCAAAATGTTTAAGCATTCAGAATTATAGCCACGTTAATAACGTTTGTAAGAAACCAAACCGTTTGTAAATCCGTCCAGATTTCAGCGAGATAAGAGGATTTGTGTGTGCTGCTCACTCACCTTAATTCACAGAGCACTGTCCTAAGATGGCCGCCGGTGATGCCGGAAGTGACTCAGCCTTGAGCCTTTATATGATATCTATAATCCTGAAGACATTGATTACCTTGCTCAGGTGTGTTTGATTAGGGTTGGAGCTAAACTCTGCAGGACAGTGGCCCTCCAGGACCGAGTTTGAGAAACCCTGGTGTATTAGGTCTGTGCATTAGGTTTTAAAGTGACAGCAGCCTAATAAACCAGCTGCTCTCTCTGTCATTAATGTTAATCAAAACAACAAAAGAAAATGAGAGAATCGTTCACTGCTCTTCACTGAACAGCATTAGAAACTTTAATAAGAATCAATGTACATATATGTAATTCATACAGTGAAGACAATGCAACGATCTATTTATTTTATTTTATTTTATTTTTACAGTTGATTATTCTATTTCTGTATAGTAGACTATTATTAGTACTTGGCTAAATAGTTCATTTCATGCATATCTTTGTTATGTTGTATTTGTCTTATTGTTTTTTATTGTATTAATGAATGTTTTTTAGTCACTGTTGTTGGTTGATAGAGAAATTGCTCTGAAAGAACAGATTAAGAGGTTTGGGGGTACTTTTGGGGGTTTTATGAACCCTCTGACAGGGTCCCCTGGACAACGTTTTGCTTAGGACCCCCAGAAGTCTAGAAGCGGCACTGGAGTTCAGAATGCTATTTTAATGTCTCCTCATGTCCGACTCCATGGTCAACAATATAGCAGAAACATTTTAGGTTTTATATTGCTTTGTCTTTGTATCTTAATATAGAGATACAAAAGGGTGTTTTATTCAATTTATCCCTCTTGTCAGGGTAACAAACAATAGCAATAATTTTCCATACTAGTACATCCAAATAATATGGAGGCTTCTTTGCACCACTGAATAAAAAAATGCAAAAGGTTATTGCAACTTTTTATCTCACAATTCAAACTAGAATTGCAAGTTTATATCTAGCAATCCCAGATTAATTTTTTTCACAATTGCAAGTTTATATCTCCCTCAAGTCTCTCTGATTTTCTGGTCTCTAGATATGACTTCAAGTTAAAGATAAAATAAGTGGATTTCACTCATCAGTTGTATTGTCAACCAAGTGGAAATGAAATCTTAGAATGCTAATATTACGTCTCTCATCAGCAATCCATGTCATTTCAGGTATCATTTGAGTCCATTGGACGAACCTGTGCAGGCATGTTTAATTTAGGTATAGGGGTCTGTTCAAATTACTGACTTCGAGTATGTGCGATAATAATAGTGATAGTCATCTTGGAAAGAACCACTTAAAAAGATGTGCTTGCTTTTAAAAGCTTGTGTAGTTTTCTCTTGATGATTGGAAATTTTACTGTGAGCTGCAGCTAGAGAGGTCAGAGATTTATTACTTTCTTGTAGTTGAAAAATGTTTAAATGAACTATGATTAATTGAGTGAACAATAGTTAATTTTTAGAAATAATACAAAGTTGGACTGGGGAGTATAGATGGTTTGCACTCGCTTTTGGACTCGAGGGCCTTAACTGGAAGGATTGGAGCATTTGAGCATATGCATTACTCTCTTTCTTTCCCTTCCTCCCTCTCACTCATTAAATAGTTTTAAAGATTATTAGCTGCAGTATTGCTTTGAGGGCTACAGGATCCATTGAACAGATGTGCAGGAGATTCACAGTAAATGCGCCCACAAGGTAATACACATTAAATAGAGCTAATAGCACATGCTCTAAGGTGGTGAGAAGCGATCTCAACCATGACAAGCTAACGGCGCATTTTAATCTTATTAACCTTATGTACTGTGCCAACCCAACTGCGACGACTGCACACAAACAATAAAATGATCTTGCAGGTAATTGCATGCAAAGGAAGGGAAATAACTGCATCTTTGAATGTTACATATTAATTGAAGACACTGAAGCGGTCATATAGAACTAATATGTGTTGAGTGATGTGTGGATGTAATAATTGTGAACGACTTCCCATGAGACACAGGCTTGGGTTTGAATTTTATCTTCATTTGAAAAGAGCTGGGGTTTTAAGATGAATGCATCTATCCACCTCACCAGAAAGTATCAGCACTCTCAATTTTTGTTAAAAAAATTACACATTATTTTTATCATTAAGTACCGGGGGTGTGTAGGCACCTATTGTAATTGTTATTGTCATTATTATTATTATTAGGACAGTCTGAACATTAACCACAGCAAATATTGGAGTATCTACATCAATCCTTCTAGCGCCACCAACTATCCAAAAATTGATCTCACATTTATGCTAGTAACTTTTGAACCATAAAGGTTAGAAAAAAACATATTTTTGTTTGGCTATATCTTTGCAATGCTTTAGTGTATTCAGACCAAACTTGGTGTGTGTCTTGACAACCATGACCTGAGTAAACCTGCACAGTTTCAGCACAGTGTCACCTAGTGGTCAGGAGAATTGAAAAAATGGCTATTTTTGCTTAAACCATTTGAAAGATTTGTTCAACAACAACAGCAACAACAAAATTTGCCATTTCTAATTTAGTTAAAAATAATAAAAAAAAAAATACTAATGTATTCTTGTATCATTACCAGTTGCACCTATTGGTCAAATATTATAATGAAATTTTGAAAAATGCTAATAGGTTTTGATTCATTTTGCCTATTTTATTGAATCTGGTCTTTCTTGATTCCTTGAGTCATGATAACAATTATGCCATAGTCGGTCAAACATTCTGTCCATCATTTTAATTTCTTTGAAATCATACTTTTTCTAATTCCTCTCATCTTCAGATCATCTTCAGACCACGCCGGCAAAAAAGTTATGGATTTTGTGTTGATAGACAAAACTGTCAAAAAACATAACGAATTTGATGGTGTGATGCCAAACAGAATCTGAGGCTGTATCTCTGCAAGGTTTTTGCTGTATTAACTCCAAAATTTGTGTATGTCATTGTCACCCCACGCTGACCAGACCACGTCAGTTTTGTGATAGCGCCACCTATTGGTCAAAAGTGATAAGCAATGAAATATTATTACAAGTGATTTATTTATGATTTTTCAACGATTTCACCTAAAATAGTCTACAAATGTCTTGAATTAGTCATCGTTGCATGTTCTTAGCCCCTTAATCAATTTTGCTACGTTCTGAAGTGTTCAGAAGAATTGAATAACAATTTCCATTTAAATCCTCTCTCCATTAGTTATATAACGTGTATATCTCTGACCAGGCCTCTTTAGCAGTCTCCTGCTCTTTCTTTCATTACCTTCAGATGGTGTTGTCTTTTTTCTTCAAAGTAAATGGAGTGAGATTAAATACCTTGAACAGACGGTCCTAACCTCAGTGCTATTATGCTAAAGAACAAATATCATTATCATCATGTCATTATCTCTAGTTTCAGGCGCCTTATAGCTGATTTGAGGAAGTCTTTCCTAAATGAGATCCATAGAGTATGCCACTGAAAAGAAATGAATTTGGCCCTAAGTAAAGCTACATTTTCAAGCGTGTTTTGAACAACCGAGGCTCATTGGAAAAAAGTGCCTGTGGCAACATTTCAGCAAAATAACATTATTTTATTTGCTTGTTGCACATTTGGTGACACTTTCAAATATCCAGAAAGTGGTGTTAAAACCGTTTCATTTGAAACTGACCAATGCAAGTCTGGCAGCTTTTATTACGTTGGTTGTTGTATGTATTGCTGCAATTCAGAAATGAAATGTCTGGTGAGTGGCATTTAAAGGTTAAAGCTCTATCACATTTGAAAATAACGTATAACCTCTAAACCTAACCAATGGTGTTAAAAAAAAACATATTTCCTGAAGCAACCATGCCATTTTAGCTCCAGTCTTTGAAGCCATTTTAGCTCTCGTGTTTCACGTACTCATACCCAAACACTTCGCATCTCATGTGCAATGCTGCACCAGGTAAGCTAACAAGCAAGTTTGCTCGGCCTATATCAGAAAAGCAACACGTTTGGAGCTGATTATGTGATGCAAACGTAAAAATGTGTTAGACATCTCTGTGCTTTTATTCCAAAATATAATCTGCTACAGAACAGATGGTATAAATATGCTCCCAGCTATTTGAAGTGTTTAAATAATGACTAGATGAGCACTACATTTGTTTTCATTGATCACAGAAGTATTCTATAAAATCATAATGGCTAAATGCACATAAATCCATGACTGACATTATTTACTAGGTTTAAATTCATGCTTACAATTTGTCCTTGTTGAAAGGACTCAGAACAGCTGCTCTCTGAAATGCATGACCACCGGCAATCAAAAAGGTCTAATAAATGGCACATGATATCCTCTTGTACCTCCAGTAATATGGTATGTATTGAAGAAAAATGGCAAGCTGGCCTCTAACCGCACAACTGAAAACTAGCCCCAATTTAAAATATTTCTCCTAATCTGGAAATGCATTTCTGTGGCCCTCGAGCAGGGGGCTGGATATGAGTCAAAGTCATCCAGACTTTCTACTGCTCAAGCCATTATTTTCACACTGTGTCACACATTGCAGTGCAGAGTCCATGGCATCTTATTTAAAGGGATGGATCACCCAAAAATGTCAATTCTGTCATCATTTACTCACCTTCATGTCGTTCCAAACCCGTCAGAATTTTGTACACAAACTTTCTACGCAACTACCACTTTGTCTCTTCAAAAAGTTCATAAAGTTCATTATACTTTTAATTGAGCGGTGTAGTCCTCATTTTCTGAAGAGAATCTATCGCTTCATATGATGAGCAGATTTCATTTCGATTTTATTCACATATAAACATTCATCAAAGAGCACATCAGACATGGTAAACGGAAGAACAAGCATATTCGCTTGACGTGCGAGAACCAATGAGCTTCATTCTCTTCTTGCGCGGTACGCTTGAGCTTCAACAAGAGCCATTCAAGTTCATTCTCGTGTTACGCAGCACGTTTGAGCTTCAGCAAGAACCAGTGAGGTTCATTATCTCACGTTAATCAGGTACGGTTCAGCTTCTGTTTTCGCTGATGAAGGTGTATATGAGAATAAAAGCCAAAAATCTGTTCATCATATAAAGTGATCGAGTCTCTTCAGAATATTTGGACTAAACCACTCGATTCATATGGATTAGTTTTACGATCTCTCCATGAACCTTTTGAAGTGAAGTTCAGAGGTTGTCCACAACGTTTTTCAAAAGCCTATGACTATTCCAGTTTGTGTGTGTGTGTGCGTGTGTGTGTGTGTGTGTGTGTGTGTGTGTGTGTGTGTGTGTGTGTGTGTGTGTGTGTGTGTGTGTGTGTGTGTGCGTGAGTGTGCTTATTTTTAAATCCCTGTAGGGACTTCAACCTGAATGCATACTCATGGGGACTTGTGTCACCGTGGGGACCTAAACTGAGGGTCCCATAAGGAAACAAGCTTATAAATCATACAGAATTTTTTATTTATTTATTTTTATGTCAAAATGCAGAAAGTTTTGTGTGATGGCTAAGTTTAGGGATAGGCTTAATGTAAGGGGATAGAATGTACAGTTTGTACGGTATAAAAAACATTACGTCTATGGAGAGTCCCCACAAAGACAGCACAAGACTAGAGAAAACACCTCCAATGTACATAACGCTTTCAGGTCTAGAAATCATACTTTTAAACATGTTTCCAGAAAGTTGAGAGGGCCATGCAGTTAGAATAAGAAATACCTTGATTTTTAGTTAATTTGCTTATTTTAATTCATTTTAAGTCATCTTGAGGCCCCCTTGGAAGTTTGCTGGGGCCCCTAGTGGGCCCTAGACCCCTGCTATAGATAGACTCTCCTGCAACTGAGAAACAGGAATATTCTCGTTTTATTAGAATTCAGAAAATCATTTTTATTTTTTATAAAAAACAGCTTTTTAGAACTGCATTGGCAAGTTTGGCCATCAGATGGCAGTGATACAAATGTTTTAAGAATCTAATACTTATCAACTGTAGTCACTACAGGAAATATTTATTATTCAGGCCTTTATTAGATCATTTAATCGTGTAATTTAAAATTTGCTTTTTTTAATATAATTTTTGTTATATAATATATTACTTTTATAGCTATCAAAATGAGTAACTTTAACTAATTGGTTAATATCTAAAGGATAACATAATGAGTACAAAAGACCAACATTCTTTTGTAGTGAAGTTTACCCAAAAGATTTCCTTGCTCTTTCTTGTTCTTCCTGTTCCAGATAACAGTCTTTGTGGGAGAGTGATTACACATTTCTTAAAACATTCATCTGTTCTCAGAGTAGCATTTCGTGCCAAATACCACTTCTGTTAATACTGAAGTGTTGACAGATCAGATCAGAACCTGCTCAACTGAACTTGTGTGCACTTCATTCCAGAAAAGAAAAAAAAGAGAGTTTGTACTGTTTGTTTTGAAATTACCCAGGCTTCCGTGGGGCCATTAATAGGTTTGGTTGGCATAAACAGAGAGTAGAAACTTGTTTCATGGTCTACTTTTTAAATCTTTTGTTGCATAAGCAGCATGTGTAGCGTAGTGTTGCTTAATGCAATCACTGCACAGTGCATCTCTCCAGGGTGTACTTCAGCAAAGCATTGCATCAAACAGATGTCAAGCCACTGTAAACAGAGGAGGAGGGGTTCCAAGATGCACAAAACACGCACATTTTCTTGCATACATTCTAATTAGGCAATCAGCGGAAGGATGCTTGAAAGCACCTGTTTTCTTCTGCTCAACATGCCGTCGAATCATTCCCTTCTGTGCCTATTTGTAATGCAAAACAGCAGAGGAGCAAATATGTCTGTTTTATATCAATAGAGGTGGACATTGTCACAGCAGTAAAGGGCCTATTCATGCTGAAATCCTCAACCGTCCCTTGCAGACTAATCTCTTTGTATATTCATAGATGTGATGATGCAGGAGACCCAAGGCTTCATCTGGGACTGTCAGCTGTCAAACTGTTTATCTAAGAACCAGATTAGAATGAACACACACTGTGCGCCATACATCTTTGTATGGACTACTTAACCATCTGACTGAAGGACAATCTAAGACAATCTGACTTACAATTTTAGAATGGTGGACAAAAGAGAGGGGTCATAAATCCCATGGATTTGAGCCATATCTAGGGATCAGAATATTTCTGTTGGCTCACAGCAATGTGCAAACACTTCCCATAATTTTGCAAAAGCAAGAAGAATTGAAACTTTGGATACTCTTACACCGGAGATACTGCCCTACATTTTAAACCTGTATAAACATACTATAAATGTTTTAATGCATATATACAATTAGAAGAAAATGTTCTATGTGGAACCTTGACGGGCTCTTCCAGGTTCTTCATGTACAGAAACTTTTTGAGGTTCCCATCATGGGATCATTTTATGGACCATTTTTTTTATTTCAGCCCTCTATAAGTTAAAAGACAAAACTGCATGCATTCTGCAGAAGAACATTGTTTTGGTTGTGCTTGGGCCCTCTCTATTTATGGATGTAATGAGACACGCACAGACAATGTACGCAATTTCCCATCAGGTCTAAAATATAAACACTTAAAATAGACTTACCATAGTGCTCTGGTTCACTATGTTAAGTCTATTATAAGTGTTTATATTTTAGACCTGACGGGTCATTGTGTACGTAAGACAAAAAAAAAAAAAAAAAAAAAAAAAAAAAAACGATTTTAGAAGAAGGATTGATGATGTAGTGACTATTTTTATTTTTAATTAAATTTTATGAATTAAACGGCTTGTAAACATACTTTATCACTTTTTTAAAAAATGAAATAATTTGCAATTAGAAATATTATGCAATTATTTAGGACAGTTCTCCTTATTTAACCTTTTTGGCATAAACGTTTCTTTCAAATTGGGTCAAGTAAGTACCCTATATCCCACACTTTTTTCTAAGAGTGTACACTTCAGCCAGTTTGAAGTGGAACGTGCAGGAAACGGTACGGTTAATAATTTTGCTAACCCAGTTTTCACTTGCAGTCTTTTTGATGTCACTTTTCTTCTTCACAGGACAAAGTGTTATTTATTATTTGCTCAGCTCACACACCCATCGCAGGAGGCTGTAAAACTGTCAGAAAGAGAAAGAGAGAGATGTCAAAACTGCTGTTTCTCTCGACCCTTAACACATCCACTCACACTGCGGTTTTGACAGTCAGGTCATTCTGGACCATGAGTCTATTACCAAGAGCATAATTGTGTCCCTCAAGGAAGGAAACAAACTGAACAAAATGTCTTCAGAAAAACATTTAACTGTCTCGAGCTCAGTCTGAAAGCAGACATAGCGTTTCATGACACTGTGGGAAACATGGAATTACACATTTCATTCTGATCAGGACTATTGACCTAAAATAACGAGATTTCAAAAAGGCTACTTCTGTTGGGAGTTTTAGATTCTTTAAATCCGTTCACTGGTGACTTCATAATCACATGCTTGGAGCATTTATTGTAATAACAAGTGTTCTCATAAAAGTCTTGATCAGTGATGTCAGCATTCTTCCTCAAACCGCATGAGACTTTAGATCAGAAATACCAGAGGCTGAAGTTCCTCTTTCCATCAGCACTGCTGCCCAGTTCCCACTGTGACCATAAGACGTACTGCTCCGTTCCACATCTCACATCTGCTCTATTATGTAACATGTGAGACTACAGTCTGCTAAAAATGAAGTTACAAAAGTACCCTGTAAGCACTTACTGGAATATAAGGGGATCATTTTTAATGTATACTAACATTGTTTGGACACTTAAAGTCCCCATGAAATCAAAATTGACCCTATTTACTTTGTTAGCGCATATTACTAGTCTTGTGGTGAACAATTAATCCGTGCAAGAAAATATTTTAAAAAAAAAATTTTTACCATGGTAATCTTTAATCAAAATCTGAAAATGCCCCTCCCCTCTGCATTGGAGAACCTTCTCTGATGACGTAGGTTTGAGGAATTGGTTAGGGCAACGCGTAACCACTCCCCTCAAACCGTTAGTCTGCTATGAGCAGAGATGGAGAGGAGGAGCGCTAGAGTAAAACCCTGCCCTCTGTTCAATATTCCGTTTCACTGGGAAATACGTCACAACACTGGAGAAAAGTCGTTTGCAACTTCCGGTTCACACGGACTTTAAAGGGATAGTTCACCTAAAGATATCAAGCCTGTCATTATTTACTCACCCTCATGACTTTCTTCTTCTCTGCAGTGTAAAATACACAATGGAAGACAATAGTAACTCAAATGCTTGGTTATCAACATTCTTCTGAAAATCTTCTTTATATGTTATGTTTCCCAGAAGGAAAATCATACAGGTTTGGAGGGTAATTTAGAGTAAATTATAAAAAATAAAAAATAATAATTCAAATGAAAAAAGCACGGACGTCAACACATTAGATAAGGAAGCAAGTCTAATATGCATCCTGTTTGATATTTCAATTCAAGTGCATTCTCTCTTGTGAAAATACCGCAAACAAGAAAAAAAAAACAGTGTTGGTTTCGACTGCAGAGCAGCTTCAACTTCCTCTTTCATTCGTTGCAGAGCGTCTGTGCATATCTGTGCATTTCCATGACCTGAATCGAGAGCGCCGCGGCAGTGGTACAGATACAACTAATAATGCATTTGAGATACAGCACACAGTCAAGCAAGAACTCTATGTTAGGGTTTATGGGACTGGGCTAAAAATATACATTTTAATCGATTTTCAGTTTGAGGAACCCGATATCAATCATTAAAGTCCCCCTGTAGACAATAATTATTTTAATAATTATCCCTTAACCTGCTCTTGAATGACAGCCACCATTTAAATGTTTATATTTAAAAAAAATGAGAAGAAACATAATTAAGTAATAAAAAAAATGTATTATTATAATGTGGTTATTGCACTTTAAACATAAGTGATGTACCAGCTTGTGTTCCCTGTTTAGTTTACAGCATTAGTTGAGAGAGATTTATTTCCTTGAGGAAATTTGCCATGTACTGTAGCTGATATAATATATCCCAATTAACCGATAATGGATCGTAATCAAAACGCAAGCTTGTGAATCAAAATCTAATTGAATCATCAAAATTTGTGTCAGTGCCCAGCCCTAGTTTATAGTTAGATGAATCCCAAAAAACTTGTCCAGGTCATATTTCACTGTATAAAAAAAAAAAAAAAAAAATATATATATATATAAATAATATAACGATTTTCTTGCATAATGACTTGATTTTCATAAATTCATAAAAGTTAAATGCTTTCTTTTGTCAGATATACCCAATTACCCTGAACAATTATAATGTAGTTATTCCCTACATTAAATACTTTTAGTTCCTGATATAAGAACAAAAAAAAAATACATTTTTAATGCAAAAAAAAACTTTATTATTTAAAAATTATTTACAAAGTAAAGTTAACATTACACATTATGTTAAACATGGTAACACTGATATTTTTACAAAAAAGTAAAAAAATAGCTATTTATCAACAAGTCTTTCATGAAAGAAATAGTTTTTTATGTAGAAAAAATATAGATATTAAAATAAAACATCTACTGAGAAACTTGGAAGTTTGTGACAAATGAGAAAGACACAGTAAGCTCTGTTTCCTTAGTGAATGTGGGAAAGAAGCCTTCAGTTTCCTAATTTCCTCATGTGGAAGCAGAGATTCTTCAGGTGCTCCGTCCTCTCCGATCACGCCTGTCCCGTCAGCTCACATCTCTGTCAGACAGATAAGATTGTGACAGCTCAGGTCAGGGGCGTGAGATATCATGGATCTGGGGAGTTATGATTCATGACTGTCACACTGATAGCGGAGCATGCTGGGAGTGAGCGCTGTTTAACCACTGGCCTTTGTTAGCGATTTAGCAATAGGCATATTAACATTATCGCACTGATGCACAGTTTGCCTTTATTTGTCAAGAATGATGTGATAATAGATTGGAGGTCTTTCACTAAGCACAGTGTGACAAACAAGATAATGGGTGTTAATGTGTAATGGCAATTGTTTTCTGTTATACTATCTACTAATAGGTAACATATCCAGTTATGTGGCAGAGACATATGAAAGTAACTCTATAGTCCCTTCAGGTACTTGTTATCGCCACAACACTTGGTCAAAACATTCTGTGCGTAGAGAATACTTTTGGATGTGTAAACAATTATATGATCAATAAGTTATGACAACATGTTTTAAGAAATAAGTTAAACAAATTTCCACTTTTTTTATTAGCATTTTATTTTTATTATTTATTATAAGCTGACAAGAAGTCAGTTTAATGTAATTTAAGTTGAAATTACTTAAACATCCAAGTTGATTGTACTTAAAAAAATTAAGGCAGCAACTTTTTTTTCCAGTGATATACTATAGGTGTTTTGATCTAGATTAATACAATTCCTATGTTTACGAGCTCTTTAATTCAGAAAAATTTACTGAAATTAAAATGAGCACAAAATGAATTCATTACAACTAAATCCGTAAAATGAAACGTTAAAAGGTTCTAAATGTGAAGCGCCTGACGGAACCCTTTGAGGTTCTATATAGAACCTTTTCTTTTGAAAGTTGCATTTTCAATTTTAATATAACATCTGCCTTAAATGTGACCAAGCACCAAACGGTGTTTATACCTGCAAGCTCTCTGTCCAGGTTTTCAATGAAGCTCTGTAGGTCGCTGGTGTCCCCGAGCCTGGCTGTAAAGAGCAGAGAGAGAGAGACAGAAGACGTGAGCACACTGGAACGCTCCAGACTCCGTGGAAAAGGCATTTCCTGTGGAACATTCCAGCCAGAAAGAAATGCGACCCTCTGAATTACGTAAGGCAATAGAGGGGGTGAAATTCCCTATGCATGATGAAAATGGTTTTAATAAACCAAGGTCACAGGTTTGAGTTTGATATTGGTGGGGACAAAAAAAGCTCTTATTTCAGTGTTATTGTTAATTTGGTGGATATTTCAGAAAACCGTTTGCACTCAATCTAACAGCAGAAAGTGTAGAAGGTGAACCTGCATTATAAGCTCTCACGTTCTGTTTTCACTCCATCCATTCCTTGAATGAGTGGGGTTTACTAGTGTATGTACTAAAACTTCTCCGGTAATGCCATTGGTATGACCCATTTCAGGTGTGAACAAAATTACAATCAGAGCTGTGGAAATGCCTCTTCATATTTACAAGTATCAACTTTCTAAGACAAGCCTTATTTAGAGGAGCATAAGAGATTGTTAATCTCAGTGTGGCCCAATAAAGGTTAGACACAGATGGACAACAGTGGTTATATATGAATATATTATAATTGTTTGATCAAAATGATTGCTGGATATTGGTATATCATCCCTAATAAAGCCTATGCCCTTGTAATAAATATAATAACACAACAAAATTAGAATTACACTAGTAAAACACATGCATAGATCCTCTTTACTGACCGATTGATTAAACTGGTTTTTAAGATGTATTTTCTGGTTCACCATCTTATTATCATATTAAATTCCATCAGACCAGCATTCATGCATTCTGTAGCCAGATCAAAAGCATCAAAGCAGAACAATCCTCAAACAAAGGCTAGAATAAGACGGGCAGAGAGAGCACGCAGGGGTTCGAGCCATGGGAGGAAACCCCAGTAAGGCCTGTTTAGTAAATGTGACGCTGTCTGCTGGGTGTTGTGATGTTAATACCTTTTGGTGCCGAGGTCATGCTTGCGATGTGGAGCTCCTCTTGACTGGCATTCAGACTGTTTGCCAGCGAAGCCTCACTGCCTGAAAAGACACTGAAGGGTTAATGTGTGCCTCATACATCTCAATGCAAGGGTTGCTGAGCCGCACAAGGGGATTGATATCACAAGAATAAAGCTTTCTTACGATCAAAGGTTGACTAATACATGTATTCTGTTACATTAGGATTGTGAGGAACAAAACCAAGAGAGATGTGAATCACATTAGCAAAGCTATAGAAGTGTCCCTGTGTGTGGGTCGGGTCTTTATAAGAGGCAAGACTGTCCACAGAGCTAAATCTAACAAAGACAATGGTTTCTCAAAAGTTAAAGGAAGTTTTCTTGTATGATTAAAGCTAGTCTGTATTAAATATATTTGAAGCTATTGAAGTCTATGGTTTGTCCTCATTTAGTGAGAACGTGGGTGTGTGTTTGATAAAAGCAGAGAATCATATAATCCGTTGAACTAAATAAAGTTATCTTTAGATAAAGAGTTTTTACTGCAAATTATGAAAATAATGACTGGTGATTGAGAAATATGAGGAAAACATCTAATATATTTTAGTACAAGAAAAGACTCTGTATGTATATGTACGTCCATTAAGTAAGCTGTGCAGTTTGACAGGTAGTGTACTTACAGTAGTCTGAATCATCTCCATCACTGACTCCTGTGTGTCTCTTCACATCTCTCAGCACGTGTTCAGAGCTCAACTCCTTCACAACATCATTAAACTCCTGCAGTAAGTCTCCCAGCTCCAAATCCAACTCTACAATTCACACCTTACATTAGAATTGCTGAACCAAATACTGAGAAATAATTTTCAACTATTTATGACTGATGTCTGTGACATATGAAGACTGTAAATACATACAATGAATAAACTCAAATAAATCAAATCTCCATATCACATTTGAAATAATATGGGATTCTATACAAGAAAAGCTTAATCTTACCAGAATTGTTTGGTGTAGACATCGTGAGGTTCTCTGAATAGTCTTGGAAACTGATGATTCTTGCCATGGGTTCACATGTGTGTTTATATAGACTCCACCCAGCACACAATGTGTCAACCAATCAGAGCACGGCTTGGTCTCCGTGGTCACAGTAAAGAAATTTCCCCTTACTCCTCCACACATGACGTCACATGCGGAACCAGAGAAAGCAAGTTTCCGACCACTCTTTTCACAGCATTATTCACTGGAAGAGAGCATTCTTACTCTCTGACAAATACTGTCCAATAAATCAGACAGGTATACTTTAAGATTCTACACAATGTCTATGCAACCAACTCACAAATTGCTTTTTTTTTTTTCTCTAACTTCTGCTTCATTTATTCTACCATTGCAATCCGGTTAAACCTCTTTGGGAGAACTTAAATTGTTAGCTTTTTCCTTTTATAAAATGTGATTTAAACTTTTCATTAAAATATACATTTCTTTATTTATTTTTCTGGGAGTTGAGATTGTTGTTTATTAGCCTACTTTGTGTTGCATTGTAAAAAAAAAATAATAATAATAATAAAAAAAAAGGTTTCTCAAGACTTTGCCTAGATGTGATGTCTTTATTCCTGATATTTCCCTTATTGTAAAATCTCTTAAACTTGTTGATACAAATAAGAACAAGTTTCTTGTGAATTAGCTAATTTCGTTACACGTCTTTCTTACTGATTGTGGTGACAGGTTGTTATTTGTCTATATTCATTTTCCTTGTTGATGTATTCGATGCAGTGCTGTTTCTTATAAGAAAAAAATAAAATAAAAAAAACATTTCCACTCACTCCTCCAGTCTACTCATCCATTTTTAGGGCACAGTTAAGGACCTTTAATCATTTCTGAAATGCAATGCCTCTTTAAGTGTTAATTACTTTCCTTTCCCCAAATTATTTGTTCTACTATAGTTAACTAGATCTAAAATAGTTGCCAAGTATTTTGGCAGAAACTGAGGTTACTGTGTTAGTAGGAGTATTTTTAGTAAGGACTGTCATCATTCTTATTTTATGCATATCACTTTTTATAGCTTTTCTTTTTTCAGTAGTTCCATCATATACCCCACAAAAAATTTATGCTGGCTTACAGAATATTAGAATATAACTGTATGTGGCTAGAATGAATATGATCTCTCGAGAGCCATCAGATAAATGTGATATCACTGGTGACCTCACGATGGCGTCACTGAGACATAATGACAACAGCAATAATACAAAACAAACAAAACAAAAAAAAACATAGCAATACAAATATAACTGTGCATTTTGTTTTGAAATCCACAGTTCCAATTCATTTTGGTTCAGGAAAGCAAAACTGAACATCAACAACTGAAATGAAAAGGTATAGCTATAATCTCTCTTATGCTATTATAATGCATTACAGAGAGTTTAGTGTTGAATGGATGGAAATGCTTAACCGCAACCCATCTATCATTAAAGGCATTCAGGCAGAAAAACATCCCGTCAGACCAGTATTTTTCGCTTTCACCCAACGGCTGAATAATCGTGGGTTAATCTCGTTCACCTGTCTCAGGTACGCGGCGCGCTCCCGACGCATTTCACCCGAGCTCTTGTCGTGCTCACAGAGCTCAACATGTTCCTGAAGAATGGACAGCTCAAAATCACCACATGATGAACTGGACTACTCTACAGGTCAGTGTCATATCCAGCACTTTACTCGCTATTATTATTATATTTCAGAAAGAAAATATTTCACATATTTTGGCGTTAAACGCCAAATCTGTCAGGCGTTACACGGAGGTAAAGTCCACAGAAGTCAGCCTGCATTCAGTGTGTCAGGTGGGGATTAACACGTTTCCAACTATTTCATTTAGTAGTTTCAAAGAGACAGACGAATTAGACTAGGCTGTATAAATAGAAAATAAACGTCTAACAGTTTAAAGGGACAAAGTCTAATAATGAGCTCAAAATGTTGCAGGCACTTTCCATGAATAGAGCACATGGTGTCCTATAACATTTTTTTAGAGCAAAAATAGGAAAAATTCCCATGTTTGTTTGGTTGTTTGTTTTATTAAAGAAAGCTATGTTAGATTTGTAGATATGTTAGATTGCATTTATTATATATCATGCAATTTTTAAGCTTAATTATTCATCCCTGTTAGTAATTATAATAATAAAAACGATCAAATAGTCTACATAATTAATTATTGGGAAAATATATCCTTATCAAACATACACATCTGTTGCAGAACCTGTTAAGCCCCTTCTTAGTGTAAATCTGTGAACCTGCCATTTCCCTTAGAACGATTAACCTTTGGATTTTATTAATGTTTTACAGGATGTTTATTTCTAGAATATTAAGAAAATAAACTATACAAACAAACAATATAGAAAAGGGCTGGAAAAAATTAGGAAATATATTTGATTTGATTTGATATATTTAAAGGTTACTAACACTTTATTTTAGTGTCTTTGTTACACACGTTAAATGTTAATCACTAAATTGTGCTTAACTACATGCATCTAACCGCACCCTAATCTTAAGCCTATAGTAAGTACATGTAGTTAATTATTATTACTCAGTACTTAAATGTATGATTACACTAACACGGACACCTTAAATTAAAATAAAAGTATAATCCTTTATTTTAAGGTGACGTAGTTACATTGTACTTACTCAAATAATTACTGAGTAATAATAATTAACTACATGTACTTACTATAGAGTTACAGTTAGTGTTAAGGTCTGGTTTACTTGCAATAATTATGCATAATTTACTGTTATAGTAAGTACATGTTGTAACGTGTAACTACATCACCATAAAATAAAGTCTTACCTATTTAAATTGTGGAAGAAGATGCATTGTTGGGGGATGCATTCATTTTTAAGAATTCAAGACCTATTGTGTAGTCTGTTTATGGAAAGTATGCAGGTATTTTCAAGCTTAGTTCAGATTATATATTCTAAAGTAAACTGTCTGGCTGCTGGAACATCAAGTAAGTCTAAAGTACAGCCTTTGCAAAAACGCATTCAACAGGGGAAAAAAAGACTGGCTTGGTGGTTAAGGATTACACAGTGTGGTTAAACTTTCATATGGAAAGAAGGGTGTTGCTTTCTTTCAAGTAGTAAGTTGCTTCTCTTGTTTTGCAGTGGGTGCTTCTCTTGGCATCTGCTGGGCAAATCCAAAGCCTCGGAAAACTGTGTTTTACTGTTCTGGAGGAGCAAGAAGCGGGTGTTAAGATCGGAAGCCTAAGCAGGAACTACTCGGCTCCATACCAGCTCCGCGACGAGACGCACATCAGGGTGGACGAAAGCACAGGCGATCTGTTCACTAAAGAGCGCATCGACCGAGAGACCTTGTGTCCGACACATCAGGACGGGGACTGCACTTTTCCGAACACTGCACTCGTGGGTCTTAATTTCGATTTGGTGCCGATAATAATTGTTGTGGATGATGTTAACGACAACGCTCCTTTTTTCGAGAGGAACGAGATTCATATACGCATACCTGAAGATGCATTAAATGGGACGGGTTTTCCACTGGATGACCAGGCACAGGATAAGGACACTGGCAATAATGGCTTGATACATTACCATTTAAAAGGCTCCAATGACTTTTTTGGCATCAAACAAAACGGGTATGAGCTTGAGCTGGTGGTACAAAGGGACCTGGACCGGGAAACTCAGGAAAAACACTTATTGGTTCTTGTAGCAGTAGATGGAGGTTCAGTGCCTCTCAGCGCTACAGCTAATCTCATTGTAACTGTAACTGATGTTGATGACAATTGCCCAGAGTTTGACGCCGATAGCCCCATTAGAGCCACTGTGGCAGGATTAGGAATCAAGGGCGCTGCGGTGGCACAGCTTAAAGCCACAGACAAAGACCTGGGCCAAAATGCCCAGATCACTTTCTCCTTCAGCCGTCAGATCTCAGACAGGGCCAAAACGCTCTTTCACGTGGACGGACACACAGGTCTGATCAGCCTAGCTGTTGACGTGCAGGTTGACAGTTCTGAAAAGCACATGTTGAAAGTCCTTGCGAACAGCCTGCTTTGCCCCCCTGCTCAAACTCAGGTAACCGTAGACATTAAGCCGCTGGCGAGTCCAGAGCCGACCATAAAGATCAGGTTTGTCGCAGAGCATAAAGACCAAGTGATCGTGTTACCAGAGAACGAGCCCCCCACCGTCTTGGCCCTCTTGGAGATACAAGACACCTCTAGTGATAAAGGTACTCTGTCCTTAGAAGCAGACAGCATGCCATTTTCTTTGAAACCGCAAACAGGCAGCTATTTGCTTTCAACATCAGAACCTCTAGATTTTGAGACGTGCAGGGAGTATGATGTTACAGTAGTTATTTCTGATCCTCACGGCACACGGCTGCATGGAAGGAAAGTCATAAAAGTGGTGGTTGAAGATGTGAATGATAATGCCCCGAAGTTTGATCAAACACGATATGAAAAGGACATCAAGGAGAACAACACGCCTGGAATGTTTCTGCTGAAAGTGCAAGCGACCGACGCAGACGCAGATCAGTTTGGCAAAGTAAAGTACAGGCTTACAAATGGGGGGCCTTTCAGTATTCATGAAGAGACCGGCGTGATTTCGGTAGCAGAGTCGTTGGATAGAGAACAGCAGGAGACGTACATCCTGACTGTTCTGGCCCGGGACGGCGGCGATCCTTCACAGGAGGGCTTTGCTGTTGTGTCCGTGAACGTACTGGATCTGAATGACAATCCACCGGCCTTTTCAACCCCGCATTTCTATTTCTTTGTGCCTGAAAGCATTCCACGACTTTCCCAAGTTGGGAAAATCCCAGTAAGTGATGTCGATGATGGAGACAACGGAAGAATAATGGATGTGCGTATTTTAAATGAAAAGGTCCCTTTTGCTATAGACCTGGTGCAGGGATCGCTCCGCAGCACTGATGAGGTCGATCGTGAGAAGCAGGATCGCTATGAGCTTCTGGTTGTAGCCGTCGACGGCGGCAGACCGGCTCTTTCCACTACGGTGAAAATGACCATTTTTGTCGAGGATGTCAATGATAATCAACCCCAGGTCCTTCTTCCTAGCAGCAACCTCTCCTGTCTGACCATATCTCCAGCTACCAAAGCAGGGAGCATGATAACAAAGATATACGCCATTGATGAGGACTCAGGAATGAATTCGGACATCACTTACCAAATTGTTGCGAGTGAACCGGCTCTCCAAAGCCCCTTCCAGATTGACCAGCACTCCGGAAACATCACGCTGGTCCAGCGCCTGAGCGGCGAGAACTACGGCATGCACCACCTCTTCGTAGTCGTTCGCGATGGAGGAAAGCCAGACCCGCTGCAGACCACCGTGTGGGTCAACCTGCTGGTCAACGAGACTCTGGAGAAATGTCAGGTGAGCGCAGTGCCAAAGTACCTGCCGGCGACGCTGCCGCCTCCGAAGCCACTACCTGTCAAAGACTGCAGAGGCGAATCAAATGCCTGGCTCGTTCTTCTCTGCGGCTTGGGCCTGATGATCGTCTCGTGCGGTGTTCTTCTGGTGCTTACGGTGGTGTTTATCAAGCACAAACACACAAAAAGGAAAGTGAAGAAAAATAATGCTTGGGAGACTGAAAATTTCGGTGAACTGAAACCTTTAAACTAAAGCGAGGAGGAGGGGGGGGCTTTTTTGATAATCTGCAAATAGTATTCATTGACTTATACTTTTGGTTAGTATTGTATAGTAAGCTTGTTTCCACCACAGACTAAAAAATAAAAAAGGGCGACTTTTTATCTCACAATTCTGACTTTTTTTTCTTATAATTGCGTGCACTAACAGCACATGGAGACTGAGACTGTACCAAACACTGTTTGGTAGTTAATGCTGTGGAGAAACCTCCTGAAAAAGGGTATGAAAATTGCAAGGAATTGTAGTAAAGGTTGTCAGACATCATTCATCTCATACCCGCAGGTTTGCTGACAGCCAATAGTGCCTTTCTCAGCCCATTCAGGAGGTTCAGAGACTCAATAAACATGCATGGAACAAGGAAACTGTAAATTATTCTCTTTTGAATGCTGGTGATTTGGATAAGATTATGCATGAAAGAAGGTTTAAGAACTTTGATTTTGACTTATGTTTCTTTATACAAGTAAAAATAAAAGAAGTGTTCAATAAAAGAAGTTATTAAAAGAAAACAAAACCATACAGTTCAAGAAGACATGAAAGGGTTTTTATAAATGAAAAAAAAGAAGAAAAAAAAAGGCATGTTTGAGCAGGTCTGCTGAGTGCAGGTGGAATGAGAAAGCACTTCCCGAAAGAAGATATGAGTAAGAAAACACCATCAGTTAACTGTCATGTTTCCGCATACAGGCTAGAAAGATACTTCTTGTGTGATTCTTAGATTGCATCAATATCTGTTGCTGCTCCTCTTCTTTATATGCCTCAAGCCTGTTTTTGATCCTTCCACTTTTTACGGCCACTGGAAGATGAATACTGTCAATTATGTTATATTTTCCAAAAGCATAAAGGGTTATGCACCTGCAAACAGTAACAATGTTCTAAATCAATGCGTCAGTAGAAAGATTTACTGTACTGTGTGTGTAGGTTGATTGGTATCAGATGGTAATGGCATAGTACTGAATGATTATCATTTAGCCTACTATTTATATGGTATATTTCAATAACACTATGACTGTCATAGTAGGCTACATGTCCAAAAACAAAAAACAGCACAATTTTTACTTATTAACTCAAATTCCCACAAGTTAAAATGTTTTAGCCTCAACATGCTATGATATTCTGTTGTGGCCACGACAAAAATAAACGAACAGTGGAATGTAAGGCATAAGAATGAATTTCACTAACACTGAACAATGTTTAGATTTTTTCACTAGCATTTGTTATATATTCTATTATCAGTGCTGGGTATATCTTAGTAGGCTACATGTGATCTGGATTATGTAATCAGATTCCAGAAATTAAGAACTTAACTATAGCCCCTTTCACACAGAGATTCCGGAAAATACATGGATAATGTGACCCGGGATTTGTCCCGGGATTGTTTGATTTTGCTACATTCACACTGCCAGTAATTTTCCGGAATCTGTGCGTGCATTCACACACAACCCGTAAAGATCCTGTAAAGACACGTGACATCGATGTGACATGTAATGTCTCTAGCGTCTTAAGTTATCTTATGAGCTGCGATTTCTCTCTCGCTAGTGCATTTTTTATTTGTATTTTTTTTAAGCGCATTATGTATCATTTCACTAGCTGGCGAACAATCCCAGCTTCAGCGTCATCACTACGACACGACACACACCTTATGGCATTGATTACGGCTTTTGTTCACACAGAGCGCATTCCGGGACTGATACCGGTAATGTTATTAGGTCCCCAACCCGGCATCGATCCCGGCATCAATCCCGGGACGTGTTCGCGTTCACACAGAAGGCACTCTGGCAATTTCCCGGCAAGTTCCCAGGATCAACGCACTGTGTGAAAGGGGCTTAACTGTAACTGGATTATATTACATTTTAAAATACTCGTAATCAGACTACAGTTACTTTTTTTTATTAAATTATTACATGTTATTCTTACAATGACAGTTAATTATTCATAATTCATTGATTCTCACTACTACTTATTTGATCTTCTTCTTACACTGCATCCATTCAGAAGCTCTTCCAGGTTTGTGAAACTGCACACACTGTGGTTGTAACTGGTCACTATGAAAAATACACTATTGTAAATGCAATACAATTCTCCTGTGAACTGTAACATGATAAATACTGTCAGGAACGCCACAACACTAGCTCGAGCGGAAACAGCTCGGATGAATATTATATTGTGACAGCATGAGAGGTTCAGGATCTTTAGTTTGTGCAAGTTCCCAGTAAACACCACTTCAACAGTCTCTTTCAGTATGTAGGTGTGTTTAATAATTAAACAAAAAGGTTTACAACTTAAATCTCTTCAGCTCAGAAGTAACTTAATCTTCTTTGTTTCACAGAGGTATGTGTCCTTTCCCCAGCCACACATACAAATCAACAGTTTCTCACACCCACTATTAGAGCCTGCTGCTGGTCTCATTAGCTGCAACTGTACTCTCAGGCAGCCTGGGTTTTGTAGTCCTTAAAGGGTTAGTTCTCCCAAAAATGAAAATTATGTAATTAATGACTCACCCTCGTGTCGTTCCAAGCCCGTAAGATTTCCGTTCATCTTCGGAACACAGTTTAAGATATTTTAGATTTAGTCCAAGAGCTTTCTGTCCCTCCATTGAAAATGTATGTAGGGTATACTGTCCATGTCCAGAAAGGTAATAAAAACATAATCAAAGTAGTCCATGTGACATCAGTGGGTTAGTTAGAACTTTTTGAAGCATCAAAAATACATTTTGGTCCAAAAATAACAAAAACTTCTACTTTATTCAGCATTGTATTCTCTTCCGGGTCTGTTGTCAATCCGCGTTCACGACTCCGCAGTGACGCTGCTGACGTAAGATGCTGCTGACGTGTTATCTGGTATATATCTGGTGATATATATATACACACAGATACATAAAGATATATATATGTGTGTGTGTGTGTGTGTGTGTGTCTATATGCTTGTGGGTTTTTTAAATTTCTATGATTATTGTACAGTAGTTATACAATTATACATTTATATCAATTTAAATAACAGCCTTTTGTGATAATGACTGAGTGAGCAGGAAAATCTGTCACAGATGCTGATTTAAGAAGAATTAAGATTCTTTTTAAATATGCCAGTAAAAATACTACCGCTTTCTTAAGGTCTTTATCACTTTATTAAAATCAAGCAAATAGACAGACAAATGTTAACTTTCACGAGCTGTCACGCATTTCGAGTTTGCAGTGGGAATCTCCTAAGTGAGAACCAGGGTGAGAATGATAAGTTTAAAGCTTACAGGCTTCTGTACGTCGACCTCCCGCAGCGTCTTCTGGGATTTTTATCAGTTAGATTCTCTCAAGTCTGCATTCGAATTGTTAAAACATTGATTAAGACCTTGATTATAATCACTCATTCATATACATTGAAGCAGCAGCGGATTCTAATCCACCCCCTTCAGAATGATCCTCAATATCTAGAACACATCCTGGCACTTTCATGCGTCCTCTGCGCTTGCGTTCTTGAGTATTGGAATTGAACTTCGAGGGTTGATAAAGATGTAGTACGATAACACAAGGACGCAAGATCGCTGAAGAACGCATATTGAGAAACAGCCATTGTTATCTTCATGGCGCAGCTGGTTCCTGTTGCATCATTCAGCGGCCAATGAGCTTGTTGTTCAACATATCAAGTTCCTTATCAATTTTCCTTTGACTCAGGGCTGTTGATATACAGTTGACTCTTGATATGAAAAGTGTATCTTCATAACCAGTGAGCAACTGCACAAGTCATAACTAGTTTTTAACTATTGTTTTAGTTTTTTAACCAAGTGTGGGCCGCTCCCAGTACAACACAATACAGATTGTTTCAAAGCAGCTTTACAGATAAACAGGAAAATAATGATCAATGATGCAAACAGAAATCAATTCTGCTGTAAAGCAGCTCTAAAAAGACAACAGTGTCATTGTTCAGCTGAAGTCAGTTCCATTATCGGTCGGTCACTCTCAACGAACGAATCTCGCTAGAGAGGCCAATCTACTTCGAGTAAAACTAAAACGAGCCAATACACATTGGCGTGCAATCATTTGCATCAGCTGTTCAGCCACACAGCGCAGGTATTTAATGAGCAGAAGGTGCGATTGCACTTCATCTTTTTGCTTCGGAGCCGAGCATTTCGATGCTGTTTAATCTACTGAGTGATCAAACAACGAGCAAGCTCTTCAAGATGATCTCTCGTGTCTGGTGCAGGCGATACAGTGCAGCAGCGGGGTCGACTTTCTTTTTCTCTCTCTTTTGTTTTTGTTTTTGTTTTACTGAGCAAAACAAAAAGGCTGTTTTCACAGCTGGTAAAGGTGCCCCAAGATCGCTGAATAGCAGGTCTTACGGCTGGTAAGACCGCTGTGAAGACAGACAGCGCAAGACAGGTTGCACATTCCTGTCTGTGTCCGCTGCGACCGTTCCCCTGCGTGCTTCAGTACCAAGGAGAGCATTCCCCTGAAAGAGGTTACATGGGTGTGAGTTGCGTCTTTCTAAAGATGACATTCCACCCATGTGTTTCTGGTTGCAGTCATTTCCTGTTCTCACTGACGGCCACCTCGCATGCCTGGGAAACATGTGAGACTGTGTTCGTGGGTGGTTCATGTTTTCGCATGGGAACATGACCACGTCGGCACGCCGGTCAACTCTTCTTTCTCCGGAAAGCTTGAGTCCCCTCTGTTGTTGGCCAGCCGCTGCTTGTGTGTAAAAGCACAGCTGCAGATCTGCTTGACACTCTGGGAGACCGTGGAGAGCAGCGAGAGCTTCCGCCGGGCATAACCCAACGGGTCTCTCGCTCCTCAGTGTGTCGTGTGCTGTCGAGCTTCTGGGCTGCAGCGCGGGTTGTCATGGGAACCCAGCGCTCACTCGACACTCTAGGTGCACGGCCTCCTTGTCTATTCTCCGTTGTAGCGTCCTCCCTGGTGGCCACAAGGAGAGGTCTACTTCAGTAGAATGGCTTGGGTGATCTGAGAGCTGAGGGCTTCTCTTTCGGGGAACCAACCCCCTAGGGCCCCTCCCTCTCTAGCGCATCACAAGCTGTGCAGCTTCTGGATGGGATTGCTGGTCCTTCAAAAATGGAGGAACCTAGCGTTTCATTCAGGGCTCCAGCTGAGGGCAGATGTCGATTGCTGCATCAGAGAGAAGGGCTGTTTCGTTCTGGAAATGATGCTGAGTTCCCACTGTAATAGTGTGTGCTTATGCTGAATCAGATTCAGAACTGACATCCATGCTTTCCCGGGTCTTTCTCGGATGTGCATTGAAAACTTAGCAGTATGGAGCTATATTGGTGCCAAAATATGGAAGGCCAAAAGTTACATATTCTGCATAAAAGTTTTCACCTCTCTCACTACCCTCGATGGTGGGGTGGCTGTGCCTCTGGTGAACCACCTCTGACCTGCATGCGAGGCCAAGGCACTCTTATTGCACGAAGGTATTTCTGAGCCGGGATTGAGCTGCCCTTGTCGACCAACCGTGCTCAAGTCACAGCACGGTCACAGTCACAGTCACCTCCGCAAATATGCGTTCCCCCCAGTGAGCCTACTTGCACAGACACTGTGCAAAGTCAGGGAGGACGAGGAGCAGGTCCTTCTGGTGACTCCCTATTGGCCCACCTGGACCTGGTTGCCAGAACTCATGCTCCTCGTGACAGTCCCTCCCTGGCCCATTCCTCTGAGGAAGGATCTTCTGATCCTCCGGAAACTCCATGTCTTGTCCCTGAATGGGACGTGGAGGTTCTAGGTGACTTACCCCGAGAGGTACTTAACACCATCACTTCAGCGCGAGTGCCGTCTACGAGACGTGCGTACGCCTTGAAGTGGAACCTGTTCGTCGAGTGGTACTCTTCTCACCGAGAGGATCTCCGAAGTTGTTCGATAGGGTCCGTGTTTTGCTTCTTGCAGCAAGGGTTGGAGCGAAAGGTGTCTCCCTCCACCCTCAAGTACATGCTGCCGTTATTCAGCTTATCACGACCACTTAGATGGCAAAACAGTGGGAAAGCACGACCTGGTCGTCAGGTTCCTTAGGGGGGCGAGACGATTAAAATCCTCCTCGACCACCCTCCATACCCTCTTGGGACCTTCCCTGGTGCTTCGAGCACTTCAGGATGCTCCCTTTGAGCCTTTGCAGTCAGCAGACTTTAAGCTTCTCTGCATGAAGACTTTGCTGCTGATTGCACTGGCCTCTATCAAGAGGGTAGGGGACCTGCATGCATTTCGGTTGACGAATCTTGCCTAGAGTTCGGGCCGGGAGACAGCCATGTCGTACTGAGACCCCGGCCTGGCTATGTACCCAAGGTTCCTACCACTCCCTCAGAAACCAGGTGGTGAACCTGCAAGCGCTGCCCCTGGAGGAGGCAGACCCAGCCCTGGCTTGCTCTGTCCCATTCGCGCTCTTCGTATGTATGTGGACAGAACTCAAAGCGTAAGGATCTCAGACCAGCTCTTGTCTGTTATGGAGGCCAGCAGAAGGTAAAGGCTGTCTCCAAACAGAGGATGGCCCACTGGATAGTGGATGCCATCGCCTTGGCTTACCAAGTGAGTGCCCACTCAGGTTGCATGCACAATCCACAAGAGGTGTTTAGGGTTTCTGCAGGTATCTTCAATTTAAATGTAATTCTTTAAAAAATATATATATTTTTAATGCCATACACGACCCATGACTAACCACGGATATTTTTTTTATATATATACTGTATATCCCCACATAACTCCTTTGGGAAGAATGTGGCTTCCGCAGCGTTCTCCTTCCCATTGAAAGGGCACGCTTCCCAGTGTTATCCAATATCTCACTGTATGGGTTATCACGGAACAACAGTGACATATACACTCTGTGTAAGCCCTCACCTATCGTCCTTCCAGGCAAGAATGTGTAGAGGCTTGGTCAGGGCGCTGGATGGGGTGCAGCAGCTGTGGCACTTTGGTAGGGATTCCTATCTGTCGGTCACGACGTACGTCGAGAGTGACCAACCGATAAGGGAACGTCTCGGTTACATATGGTAACCCTCGTTCTTTGAGGGAGGGAACAGAGACGTACATCCCATCGCAACATCTGACTTGTTTAATGGTTAAGTATTGAATTTATAAAAATAACAATTACTTTGGGATTTGTGATTTACATTACAGTAAAATTGTTCTTTATCAAATATTACATGCACAAATAAAAAAAATTGTACACACACACACACACACACACACACACACGCACAATTATTACACAATAATTTATCCAATTGACTCTAATATGCAGAAGCAGAAAACGGGAAAAAAAAGAAATTGGCAGTTTTAATGGGTTTCAATGGGGACATTTTTGTCCTTTTTTTATTTTTGTAAATATTTTGTGTACCCAGTGATTTATGAAAGGAAATGAGGGTGAAATAAGAAAATTCCATTAAAAATACACCTTTGTACCAAATTTGATGCAGTTGGCATTAACACAGGAACAATGATTTAAACAAAATTAAAACCTGAAAGAGACAAACATGTCCTTAAGGAAACACAAGTGTTAAGTCGGCTCTAGATTGTACATTTAATTGTGATTAATCAATGAGACCCTTTGATTACAGTGTTGTTATTGAAGCATAATTTTCAAAACTGCATTAATCTAGAAGTAGAATCAGATTTAACTGTGATTTTCTGCTGTAATAAACAGTTTAACTGGTAAGATCCTCAGAGGGGAAGTTTTGCAGCGGTTATAGAAGAATGGAAAGACAGTCTCTGTGAAGGATGTCCTGATTGTGCTCCTATAGTTTTTAGTTACAGGATCAGAGAATGACACTGTTCCTCTGTCATAGTCCAGCTGAACTCTCACACGCTGAAACTTATGTTCAACAGTAAAGAAAGTGGCGGGTTGCTCTGGGGATTTTGAGCTGTATTTGCTGTCCATGTACCACACATACCAGACATTAGACTTAAAGAAAATCTCTCCCTTCCTTTGGTTTGATGCTGTTGTTATTCCAAGAATCCAGTTTGTATTGTCTCCAACCTCCACATCCCAGCAGTGTGTTCCTGAGTTAAAGCCCTCAGATCCCAGAACACATGGACACCAGTCAAACCTCTCTGGATTATCAGGAAGTGTTTTATCTCCATCACTGAACGACACACTGGTCAGATCAGCAGAGAGTGTGAGACGAGGACCTGCTGTGTTTGGATCCAGAGTCAACGGAGCTGCAAAGAGAATAACATCAGATTAGAGGATGAAATATGATGTATTAGAAATGTAAATGTAAAACATTTTCCTTTTGTTGAAAGAGATCATGCTATCATAACAATGGTCTCTCAATGGTCTGTCAGAATTGATTGAGGCTTCATGTTTAATATCAGTATTCAATAAACACTATTGTATCCTAATACATAAACATAAACCATGAGGAATAGATATTTCATTATGAGTTCGCTGTATGATCTGATGATTTTCTGAAATACAGTTCAGATTCACTTGGTAATTCAAGTGATTATTAAATATATGTCTATCAAATGTTGCTGTTGTGTGTGTTTGTATCTGAACTATCTTCTGCACTGGTGTCAAATCTGCTGAGACTCACTGTGTTGGACAGTTTCCAGCATCTTCTTCCAGACTCTGAACGGCAGGTTACCCAGATAACGCGACACATGAATCAAAGCTCCAGAACTCATCCGTGGATCCGGCTGTGAGATCTGGACTCTGAGGAACATTCAGGAGTCAGAACTGCAGTGAATTTGAGTTCAGATCCACAGAGAGAAGAGATACGATCAGCTCACTCACCTTTCCATTGAGGCCTTAAAGTTCTGGAAAATATAGAGTTTGAAAACATTTTAATATCTTATCAAACACTCTCATTGTAAATGAGTCTCTCTATACAAGTTGTTTTCTGCACAAAGAATGAAGCCAGATTGATTTGTCACCTTTAGAAACGAGACGTCATTGTCTTTCATCATCTCCTCCATGTCTCTGATTGTGTGTGAAAGAGCTGAGATGTGTGTGTTCATCTCCTCCAGCTTCTCCTTCATCCTCTGCTTCTTCTGCTCCTCTTCCTCTCTCAGTGCAGTGATTGTAGCTTCTTCTTCGTCTCTGAGAAACTGATGAAGCTTCTCAAACTCTTCTTTAATCTGACGCTCTGTGTGCTCAGCTTGAGACTGAAATCAAATCACATTCACTTCAGTCAGCGCTGTTTGAACACACACTCCACTAATGTCAATAATAAACTCTGTGTGTGAATGTTGAGTATTAACTCTTTATATCCTCACCTTGATGTGTTCAATTGTTTTATCACACTTTTTCTTCATTTCTTCTCCATGTTTGAGCTTGTTTTGTAAGGACGTCAGTGCTGTATTAAATTCCTCCTACAGGTTAAGATGAAAATCTGTGAAATTTATGCAGCTCTAAGCATTGTATGTTTGGATGTTTTTATTGTTATATTATTATTTTATTATATGTTGACTGGGTCATTCTCAGGAAGCATTTGTACCAGAAAATTGCAGGACATCTATTTTTAATTATTTAATTTGGAAAGGATGAACATTGAGAAATCATATTATACACAAACAAATGTGGCCAATTTTCTGCATTTATACATGCAGTTGTATATATTTGTGATTGTGCAATTACAAATACAGAAAGTGAAAGTATGTTAGTATCAGTCACATTTGGTATGTCTTAAATCACATATTATTATTATTCTTATTGAAAAAAAAAAAAGTTAATAACCCATGACATTTTTTTTTTTTTTCAAAGCATGGTTTGTGCTAATTTTCAAGAAGATTTGAACAGAGGGTCCAAGATTAGTGCCGAATTTTATATCAGTAGTAAATCATAGAGATTTAAATACTGGTCTATTGTATACACAAATAATACTGTTTCTATGTTTAGCACTGTAGGCTATTCAGCATATGAAATGAGAGACATTAGTCTTACCTTGTAAGATGAAAGCACTTCACTGATGGGTCTGAATGTGTGATTGGTGTGTTTCTCTGAGTCTCTGCACACTAAACACACAGGCTGTTTGTCCTCCAGACAGAAGAGTTTGAGTTTCTCACTGTGTAAACTGCAGATCTCCTCAGATCCTGATGAACGTTTCTCATTTCCCTCCTTTATCAATGAATCACACAAGTTTTTTAACACAAGAATAACTGGAGGATCATCTCTTGAGGATCTTCTCCTGCAGACAGGACACTCCTGAGTTGTCTTAGTTTTCCAGAACTGTTGTAGACACTCTTTACAAATACTGTGACTACAGGACAGAAGAACAGGAGTCTTGAAGATTTCACGGCAAACAGGACAAGAAAGCTCTTCCACAGATTTCGAATCCATTTCCTCGTCTTGTAAAAGATCCAATGATCTACAATTTACTTTCACTTTCTGAAGTTTGGTTTAAAGAGTAAATTACTATTGCAATCAAAATCTAATCTGGGTTCATTCAGAAATACACAAAAATAATATAATGTGTCCTCCTCTGTTCTTCACGACTCATTTTAGCTTTCAGTAAAAATGAAAGGCAGAAATAATGACTAGTCACTTCCTGGAAGGTTTTGTAGCGGGTGGAGTTTCTGATGACCTTTTGAAACCTCTGGGACTGGTTGCATAGTGTTTTATACCGTTTTTTTTTTTCTTCTTTAAAACTGTTTTTGTCATATAAGACTGTCACATCCACCAGCTGGAGTGCCCATGTTCTCCACTAGGGGGAAACACCTCCAGACTCTTGCGCTATCTACATTTCCCATAACACACTGCCGGACCCATTATGTTTGCTTACATTCAGCTGTGTCTCAATACCTTGTTAATATTGCCTATATAAGCCCTGTGTGTTCTGTCATTCCTTGCAAATGTCTTGGATGTTGTTACTCTGCATTTCTGAGTGTTATCCTGGTTTAATTTTTAATTTAATTTTATTCTTTATTCATTCTCTGCCTGTGTTTTGGATTCTGGATTCCCTTTTTGCCTGTGTTTTCTGTAATGATGGTGAAGTGAAGCATTATGAACCAGCGAAGCTTTCAACACAATTGAATCGGAAAAAGGTTCAGTATCAAAGCTTTTCAAATCACAGCTGGACGAGGACCTCTGCTGGTGAAAGTGAGGGAAAGTGTTGTGTCACAAAATGTTTCACATCCGAAAGCATTAATCTAACATGAATGAATGGATAGATGAATAAATAAATTAATCAATGTATTAAATCGCCTACATGACAACAATCTGTTCCATTGCATACTCATAGTAACTCAAAACAAAAATAACATTTTGTATCGTGGATGTGGACATTTTTCCTGTTTGTAAACCAACAAAACTCATGAATAGAGGGAGTAAATAAATGCAGGTGCATGCACACAAAGACACACACTTTCACATCTTATACAAGGCAAGGCAAGGCAAGTTTATTTATATAGCACATTTCATACACAATGGTAATTCAAAGTGCTTTACATACTATTAAAAATAATCAGAAGAAATAAGAATATACAAAACAGTTTAAAATAAAGAAACGAGAAAGAACTAAAAATAATTAAAACAGTTTAGAATAAAGACTAAAATAAGACACAGTATAAACAGTCGGACAAACAGTGACACAGTGCTCATTCATTAAATGCAAAGTTATACAGATGAGGCCATTAAGAATCCGCATCGCAAGGAAAGGGATTCAGTAGTGTAGTGTAGTGTAGTGTAGTGTATAGTGTAGTGAAGTGTAGTGTAGTGTACAGTAGTGAAGTGTAGTGTAGTGTACAGTAGTGTAGTGAAGTGTAGTGTAGTGTAGTGTACAGTAGTGTAGTGTACAGTAGTGTAGTGAAGTGTAGTGTAGTGTACAGTAGTGAAGTGTAGTGTAGTGTAGTGTACAGTACTGTTTGTGTAGTGTAGTGTAGGCTACAGTACTGTACTGTAGTGTAGTGTACAGTAGTGTTTGTGTAGTGTACAGTAGTGTTTGTGTAGTGTACATTAGTGTAGTGTAGTGTAGTGTAGTTCAGTGTAGTGTACAGTAGTGAAGTCCTCTGGCACATGAGGTACATCCCCAGTAGGGGGCAGTCCTGTTTCTTTCTCAGTTATAGCCTGAACTGAAGACAATAATAGGCAATGGATGTGTTTTGACAGCAAACTGAGTGCACTGACCACATTTTATTTTGTATTGTAGGCTATATTGTTTATGTACATCTCAAATAGAAATAAAATATTAATAAATCAGTTATTGCTGTTTTTTACATGCTTGTCATGGGCGTTTGAACATTGTAGTGCTTATATTGTGTTAATAGGATTATTTAAAATGTATTAGTGCAAATATCCCGTCACATTTTAGCAACCTTAATTAACATAAAATGACATTGCATTTTACTGTCCATCTTTGCCACACAAATTTGTAAGGAAATTCGTCACCATGGGTGTTAAAATGATGACTTTCCGGGTGAACTTACAGGCCCATATTTGCTAGTGTTAAAACAACACTGACAAAAGTGTTTATTATACAAACACTGTGTTAGTGTTTAATTTTAATCACTCAAGGTGTTGAGAAATGATTACTCATAAGTATACACATTTAACACTTTATGGTTATTAATCCCATACACCCAGTGTACTTTTTAATGTTGATTTAATGTAAATAATGTAAATACTTCTTTTAAAATGTTAATGCATATGAATTTAAATCATAAACCTATAGATGTTTTTCCAAAAAACAAGTGCCTATGAATTTATTTGAACATTTATTGATATTTTAATAATCAAACATACAATTGAATAAAACAGCTTTGTTAGTCTCCAATGCAATAAAATCTTAACACAGTCTGAGATGAAAATACAAATTCATTATGATAACTATTTCTTTGCAAATATAAATCTCTACTGAGTTTCAAACTAGCTCATTTTTTGTAACTATGTAGAAAAATGAGTCAGCACAGGACATCTGTACATGTTTATGCTTTGTTAAATAATCTGCATGGACATTTTCAATAGAAGTTGACTCAAAGTCTTGAAACAAGTAAACATACCCTGCAATAACATCTTTAAATTGAAAATACAACAATAATTTAACATGTCATCTTTAAATGTCATCAATGTTAAACAGTGTCTGGTTTAAAAATACACATTAATTCTGATAAAATATACAGGCTAAATAATCACATAAATCTCTACTGAGTGTTTCATAGGACATCTGAACATCAAACAAAGAAATATTCCTTAAGTTGTCCTTGTTCACTATCCATACATGTTGAGATGCTTTGGCAAATAATCTGTAGGCATGGACCTGTTCAATAAACATAGACTCATAGTCTTTTAACAGTAGTCTCCTGTAAATCTCCTACTGAAAAGTTTCTTTCATCTTCCAGAAGATTTCTCGATATCAGTGCTGTGTTTAAGCAGTGAGATCGCCTGTTAGCGGATCTGTAAGGCAGACATTTCCCTCCATTCTTGGACCAACAGTTTTCTCATTTGATCGAGAGGGCATTTTACAACTGGTGTTTCTCTGAACCGTCTTTAGGTGATTCATAGTAAAACCTGTGCCTCTCTGTGCGTCATAGTATTGTTCCTGTTAAAGAGACAAATTTGGGTAAAACGAACACATAAAAAAAAGCTAGGATTTTAAGTTTCAAACATCTTGAACAACAAGCAGAGATACTTACATAGCCTGTCTTCCCTTCAGGATCTTTTAGGTTTGAAAAGAGAGTGATAATGCCAAGGGCATACAGGTACATCTCTCTTGTGGCCTTAAGTCGTATCCTTCTGCAATAATAAACAAATAAAACTTGTCTATTCTGCTCTGTTCACTTGGGGTGAAAAAAAATAGCATCTAAAAACTGTTCTTAAGTTAAGTTAAGTTAAGTTAAGTTAAGTTAAGTTGACATGTGAAGGCCAGCTATGGTAACCTATACTCAGAATTTGTCCTCTGCATTTAGCCCATCCAAGTTAGTGCACACACAGTATGAGTAATTCATTCTTGGTACACTTGGCGTGACAAAGCAATATTAATGTTACACATATTACAAAATCTGTCTGTTTCCCATCCCAAACTGATTGGATCACTTTAGAAAACCTAGGTTAAGCACCTAGATAATGTATTTATTTAATATTAACTTCAACTGTGTTTAATCTAAATCGTTTGTTACCCTCCCTGTGAAAACCCAGCTAAAGTCATTTTATTGTGATTCACTGTTTTCTCATTTTGTGAAAATATAACCATGATATCTTTAATATTGACTGAGTAAGGCCATGTCAAAGATTAAAATAGTTAAATTAATAGTTGAAATCAAACTTTAATGCTTGTTATGTCAGAATTAGATGAGACTTTGGCCTGGTTTCACAGGCAGGGTCACATCAGGATAAGTTGGAAGGACAGTGATATGAACACATTATATGAACAAAGCTTACCCTTCTTGTTCAGTCATGTGTGCAAACCAACATATTAATCATCTCCTTTCTTTTGGATGTTGACATATTACCAGTGTCTTTATAGTGCAGCATCATTTCTACACCACCAGGTTTGCACTTTAGGATGTCTTCAATTTTCTAAACAGACAACACCAAAATGTACACATTGTCTTTAGAACAGCATTTTCTGATAAACAGGAGAATATTGTCTTTCCAACCTCTTTTGCAACTGTTAGGCCCATAAATAATAATAAGGATAAACAATGTTTAAAAAAGTATATAATTATCTAATGACTAATTCGAAAATTAAGCACAAAAAATAACATGCTTAATGGCAGATATCTATATCTAGCATTAAAAAAAAATTGTCAGAACGTCGATGTCTCTCAGTCGCATTTTACAATTCTACGTTGTTACAATGTTGCCATAGTAGAAATCCCACAGACATTGCCACAATGTAAATATGTTTGCTGGGAGTATGTTGTTCCATGCGCCATCTGGTGGATATTCTGTGAAGCACAACAAATTTATTTAAATTCTAAAAAACGTGCTGGCAGGATTCAGGGTATTCCGCGAGACGAATTGTGGCATGCCGTGGGGAAAAAATGCGCAATTCTTAATGGCCACATCTGTAGTAATGCAACGCAATACACCTTAAAGGAGAACTCCGGTCAATTTTTACATTGAGCTAATTTTTTTGTACATTTGGAGTGCTGTCAATACAGAGAACAACGACAAAAATCGGTGTTGCCTACACCGTGTTATTCTCTTTTTAAAATTTGCACCCTGTTGACTTCAATGGGGCAAGTACTAAACCTGCTTTTAGCCTCTTAACATCCTTGATGTGTCATTACAAGTGCACAGAAAATGTGAGTGATTCCTTCAGAGTGAACATGAGTGAATCTGACTGCAGTAGATGTGAAAGATATGTATATAACATTGATGTTATTTAAGCCAGCTCACATACCTGTGTTTACATCCTGTTTTTCGGTTGAAGTCCAAAGTAGTCGATTGCCGAGTTCACGTGCATAGGTTTAGTTACCTATGATCACGCGCGTGAACTCGGCATCTCGGCGTGCCTACCTGCATGTTATCAGCTTTCAACCACAGTTCATGGCTAAGCAGAGGTATGTGCAGTTGATCGGTTCATTTCTGTGTGTTTACTTAAGTTAAAGAAGTTAGAGATCAGTGACAATGGGGCAATTTGATCCAGACTCATTGGCGCTAGGCCTGTGATTTACATGAATGAATCCAATAGGTTAAAAGTTTTCTGAAGCTTAGAATGAAGTCATTGTGATTTCGTCCAGATGCTACAACTACCTTGTAACTTGCATACTACATACTGCTGAAATTTGCCATGTTGTGCCACGTTATCGGGGAAGGTAGAACAATTCTCCCAAATACTATCGATAGATTCGCAAATAACCTGCGTGATCTGACTCAGCTTCTCACCAGTGTACCCAAACACACAAATTAACTAGAGGAAATGACTTGCATTATTTGCACCATTTTCTCTAGTACATTAGAAACTGTACAGATCAGTAAAAAGGTTAGACTGAAAAGTACTGCACCATGGTACAACAATATTACTAACGCTATCAAGAGAGAAACTCGTAATCTAGAGCGCAAATGGAAACAAACTAACCTAGAGGTCTTTAGGATCGCGTGGAAAGACAGCACTTCCCGCTATAAAAAGGCTTTTAAAAGCAGCCAGGGCCGAGCATCTCCGAAAACTAATAGAAAATAACCAAAACAATTAAAAACAATTATTAGTACAGTGGCGAGATTAACAAATAAACAGAAAACACCTGAACAAATTATTCCATTACAGTTTAGTGGTAACAACTTTATGAATTTCTTCAATGAGAAAATAAAATGCATTAGAAATACAATTGTAAATGTATTACCTTTAACAGCATTTTATGATTCAGTCTCAATTATCCCCCCTCAAGAACAAATGCACTGCTTCACAACCATAGGACAGGAAGAGCTAAATAAACTAATCTCTACATCTAAAACAACAACATGATTAGATTCAATACCCACTAAATTACTGAGAGAGTTGTTACCTGTAGCAGAAGAGCCTCTTCTCAATATTATCAATTCGTCTTTATCTCTAGTTTATGTTCTGTGATTGTTCAAGCTGGTAGTTAAGCCTCTCATAAAGAAATCACAATAAGATCCAAATCAATACACAAATTACAGACCCATTTCAAATCTTCCATTTATGTCTAAAATACTAGAAAAAGTCATGTCCGCTCAATTAGGCTCTTTTTTGCTAAATAATGATATATTTGAAAAATTTCAGTCTGGATTTAGGCCCATCATAGCATCGAAACTGCACTCGTTAAAATTACAAATGACTTACTTTGGCTTCTGACCCAGGGTATGTCTCTATACTAGTTTTACTTGATCTTAGTGCTGCGTTCGACATTATAAATCATAAAATACTCTTAGATCGACTACAAAATACTAGTATTCAGGGGCAGGCATTGTGCACTTAAGGGAGGAAATGATAATGAGTTAATTTTACTTAAATGAGTATCGAAGATAATGTCAGTAAATTACGGAGTGCCGCAAGGATCTGTGCTAGGCCCTCTGTTATTTTCAATATATATGCTGCCACTTGGTAATATTATAAGAATACATGGAATTAATTTCCACTGTTATGCCGATGACACTCAGTTATATATTGCATCACGACCAGATGAATTCTCTAAATTGTCTAAGGCTAAGTTAACAGAATGTGTTAAAGAAATAAAATATTGGATGACCTGTAATTTTCTTCTATTAAATTCAGCCAAGACTGAGGTATTACTTATTGGACCAAAAGAATACTTAGAATATTAGAATATTCTTAGAATACAATTTGCATTCGGAAGGATGTACTGTAACTTCATCCTCTACAATTAAAGACCTGGACGTTACATTAGACAGCAACTTGTCTTTTGAAAATTATATTTCAAATGTTACAAAACAGCCTTCTTCCACCTCTGAAACATCGCTCAGCTACGCAACATGCTCTCTGATTCTGATACAGAAAAGATAGTTCATGCTTTCATGACCTCGAGACTAGATTACTGTAATGCATTACTAGCTGGTTGTCCTGCATCCTCAATAAACAAGCTACAATTAGTCCAAAATGCAGCTGCTAGAGTTCTCACTATAGGTCAAGAAAAAATGATCATATAACACCTATTTTATCATCTCTACACTGGTTACCTATTAAGTTTCGTATCAAGTATCAAGTATTGCTACTGACATATAAGGCCCTAATTGGATTAGCTCCTGTGTATTTAACTAATTTTCTATCGCCTTACAATCCATCACACACTCTAAAAAGTTTTACTATGATTTACTAAATGTTTTTGGTGAAAAACTTATACACTTAAAAATACTGATTCAATTTTAAAGCAGTGAAATCAATTACATACACTGTATGAACTGATATGAACAAATAAATTAACTATAGATCTGAGTAACTGGATTTGGTAGGCTACATTAACAAATACAATTGAGTAGAAATAATTGGGCTAAAACATTTCAAATCCAATATTTATCAGTAATATTAACTTTTATATTCCCTCTAAACCTTTGTAAACATATTCCATACAACCACATGTATACATGACATTGGCCTTTATTGTCGATGAGTACAGCAATACAGCATATTTTATACTGTTTTAACATGTATACAATATTACCTGCATTTAAAGTGGAGTAAAAATTAAACTATCAAGTATGTTTTGTTTTTGTTTTTCTTCCATTTTTTTCTTTTTCTCTTAATATGTCTTGCCACACTGGGACAAGCTGGGATGATTCAGAGTCAACCAGAAACATGGAAAAACTAGAAAAGTAAAGTACATTCGGTTACACTTTATTTTACGGTGTCATTGTTACAGTGTAATTATATATTTAAATACTGAGTAATATCAATTAAGTACATGTACTTACTATAGAGTTAGGGTAGGATTAGGGTTTGGTTTAGGGTTAGTTGCATGTAATTATGCATAATTAACTGTTAATGCTACTGTAAGTACATGTAACATATGTAACAAGGACACTGTAAAATAAAGTGTTACCGTACATTCTTGACATTTGTTTCTCAACTTATAACTTCCACTCAGTATTTTCAAAGACGTTTCTGATCTTTCAGTGCTGAGAAAGGCGAGAAAGGTGAGAAACTCAGGAAAGATGTTTAGGGTGTTGCAAAAGACACTTAACACATGATTTCTCTCTCTCTCTCTCTCTCTCTCTCTCTCTCTCTCTCTCTCTCTCTCTCTCTCTGAAGGGTGTGATCTTCTTGCTTTTTGACAACTCGACATTAGTCTTTTGAGAAATACTTTGTTGGAATTTGAAGGAAAACATGCTTTATTTCTGGAAATGGTAGGGAAAAGACTTAGCCTGGTTAAAACCAGACCCTTCTCAGTTGAAACTGAGTGAAGGGTCTGGGGAAGCTATGTAGACGAATCATTTCCAAAGGGGCGTCACCAACCGACGTAGCTCAGCTTGATTGACATGTGATCTGACCAATCATACTTCGCCATCCGCCATTTTGTCCGACAAAGCAGTCAGGAGAGTAGATTAACATAGGAGGATTTGAACTTGAAAAACGGAGTGTACTGACGCCTTTCCGTGGTTAAAACAACATTCCTTCTTATGTTTGTTCATGTTTATTTGAGGCTATAAATTAACTAGAAGGAAGAGATGATCGGTTCACAAGAACAGCTTTAACTGATGCTCTACAGCGATCTGTCACGGCACATTAAAGAGCAACAAAGCGGTATTTATTGTTTAAATTTCTTTTAAAAAATTACCAAATTTGAAAGCTGAGACTTTGTTTAATATGTTTAATATCAAACGTAACCGAAAAGTAGCCTACTCTGTCCTGTCTGCCAGCGTGTTGTCAGTCTCCTCTCTGCTCCGCAATGTATTTTTCACTGCGTGAGAACTCCTCCTGCGTCGCTGCGCTGTCGTCATCATGTAAATCCCTCCCCCAACGTTTCTGATTGGTGCCGCGATTTCAGCGGCACAGTAATGAGTTTGAATGGGCTCTTCTCCAGACTATCCTGAAGAGAGAATTGAAATTCGCCGGAAGTAGTCTGGGTTTTCCCAGGCTAGAAAAGACTGCAATCAGAAAGAGATTGGAAAAAAATTTCTGTTTTTTGGGGGGTGGGGGGGTATTATATAACTGTTATTTATTACATTAAATCATCTTACACATGTCACATGGCTATTGTCCTGCAAAAATCTGGTGATTTCCCAGTTACCGCCCAACAATGGGGATGTGAACTCTCATATGGATCCATCATGTTTACCGGATTGGGTGGGCAAATAATCAGAATTCAAATTATAATAAAGAAAAATTAACATAACAGTTAATAAACACTTCTATTATATCTGAGGAAATATTCTAGAATAACGTTTAGGAGAGCTCTCTAGCAGTGAGCTAGAGTGTGAGACAGAAAGAGGTTTGAGTCTCAAACAGAGTCTGACTAATCAGGAAACATGTCACACTGTTTGTTCACTTGGTTGATCAGCAAAGCAAGGGGAAGTTCCTCCTTGTTATCCACAAGAGCACTGTGACCTCTTGGGCCACATCTGCAAAACTAGATAGCAGACTGTGGTGGTTTCAACAGAAAAAAAAGTGGCACAAAAATATACTCTATACTTTAACACTTAAAGGGTCATGAAACCCCCCTCGATCAGCTCAAGTCTAGCTCACAATCTTTTTGAAAAATGCAATAAATGCATAAATGGGCGTGGATGGCTGTGAGAAGAAGGGAGGGGAGTGGGTGTGGTATGGCACTAAAAATCAGTGGTAAAACGTGAGGAAATGCTAGATTTTTTTATAGCTGGCAAAGTTAAAATCTAATGAAATACACCACCTTATTTTTGTCCTTTCAAAGGTAACTGAATGCACTGCTACATATATTAGCCTACAGTAATTGTAATTGAAGAAAGAAAAACGTTTCCAACGCACCCCCTGAACCCCCATAATAAAGATGGACAGTGACATAGAAATTTGCAGTGGCAGCAGTAGGCCTATGCAGGGCTCTGTGGATGTGGAGGACTTCTCTCCTCCTGAATCCCCAGACACACACACACACACCTCTGAAGGGATAGAAAAGTCTTCGGGACTTGGTACCGCATCACTCGCAAGACGCAACCTGCATTGGTGAACAAGGCCGAAGTCATTCAAACCATTCTCCAGTTATCGAAGCTGCACTTGCTACACATACACACACATAGTTTAGATGTGTCCGTGGTTGATGGCCAGCCAACCGCCCGCAGACAGAGTCTAGCCCTGCAGCATCGCAGGGAAAACATATGCAATACACTGGAACTTTTGCACCACGAAAACAAACACTTGCGTCCCATGATTGCCTCTCTCATCTACTAGTACTACACGATATCACAGTTTGACATGTGTGTCATGATCCACGTGATCCACGTGGTGTCATGAATAATTAAGATACTGTACAGTGTCTTCTCATAGGATAAGAATACTCAGTCTCTTGAATAATTATGAGACACTGATGAGTCATCAAAGTTCTACAGTGCTCTGACACCTCACAGCCAAGATGGCGTCCTGCTAAGTTTGCCTTTATCGGGCTCAGCTGACAAATCTTCTTTTAACAGCCAAACTACACTACTTACAATCCTGTTACTGTACGTGGATTTGTTTACATAAATACTTCATACTGCCCCTCGATAACTTAAAGATGAAATCTGCTGCAGACAAAAGGAAAGAAAAAGAGATGTCGCATGCTTCACGTGTGTCCGATGGGAGCTTCCACAGCTATTCATCTCCCAGTGAGATCCTCTTATCAACTCCGCTTCCGGAGAGCCCCGGTAAGCCCCCTTAAAAGAAAGGCAAAGCAGAAGACAACGCTGTGATTTCCACTCTCTCACAGCTGATAAATAATCGCTCGGATGCCCTGGAGAAAATGGTGGGTGACAACGCTCTTAAAATTGAAGGGCTAAAAAAGACGGTGGACTTTGTATGTGCCGAGTTGAATGATATTAAAGGGAAAGTCCGCCACGTCGAAGCTTGACTAAAAATTGAAGAAAAGAAGATGGAGCTTTGCGAAATAAGAATTGCAGACTTGGAGAGGTACTCTCGCTGCTGGAACCTGCGTTTGCATGGAGTATCTAAAAGGAAAAGGAAAATGCCAGAACCGAATCTATCCGCATTTGTGCGGCCATCTTTCCAGAGGAGAGCAAAACTCTTCCAGATAAGATCGACTTTGTCCCCCGCTTTGGGAAGAGGCTTCCGAATACCTCAAGGCCGCGCGCAATCATTATTATTGTGATGAGGGATGGTGTGTGGAGAGCGGTGAAATCGGCAGAGTTTCTGCGGACGAACGTTCTTCATTTTACTGAGGATCTCACTGTTTTTGACCGAGAAAGGAGGAAGTTGCTGTGGCCGGCTGTTGAAAAGGTCCGCAAGGAGGGGAAAAGGGCGCATTTTGTCGGACACCGTGCATTCATCGAGGGCTCTGGAATTAACCCTACCGTATGTAAAGCCTGTTCAATCTATTCATCTCATTCCAAGTGAGCTTTTTTGAGCTCTACCTTTTCGTTATGGAGCAGGACTATTGATGGCTGTAAGCACACTTGACTTGGCCTTGTCGTCAGCTGCTTATGCCTTGTCAACCTCAGTAAGCTCGGGTATCTGCTGTTCATAGTTCTTTTTGTATGTCTATTTCTATTATTTATCTCAATGCCAGGGGGCTAAGAGACATTAACAAACGGAAGGCTTTGTTTCTGTATGCCAAATCGTTCAAGACTGATTTTAGTTTTTTTCAAGAGTCCCATTCTGTTGCCAGTGATACTACTTTTTGAAAAAATCAGTGGAACAATGATGTTTGGATGGCTCACGGTTCAGAGCGTTCAGCTGGAGTTCTGGCTTTGAAAAACCTTTTTGCTGGGGACGTTTTGCACTACTAGCAACCCGAATGGACATTTTCTGCTTATGGTCATTTGTTTAAACAATACTGTTGTAATACTAATTAATATCTATAGGTATAATAGTTATCATGAGAATGATCTATTGATTGATGCGATAGAAGGGAAAATTCTGCTGTGGCTTAATGCATACCCAAATGCCTTAGATTTCATTGGTGGGGACTTTAATATTGTACCTGGTAATAGTCTTGATAGACTGCCAGCTAAACAGTCTGCCTCTGGTAATCCTACTAAATTAAAGATATTAATGGATAAATTTGATATTATTGATATTTGGAGGGAAACATTTCTGAACACTAAATCCTATACTTGGAGTAACAGAAATTGTTCTAGACAGTCCCGAATAGACTACTGGCTTGTTTCACAATCTGTTAGGGATTTCAATGTTTCTGTTAGCATTCTCCCTTCACCCATGACTGATCATAAAGCAACTCTTATCCAATCCCCTCTATCTTCAGTTATCTCTTCTTCAAGACCTAGAGCCTCTTAATGGAAGCTTAACTCTTCTTTGCTTAAGCATGATCAATTAAGGAAAAACATTTGATTTTTGATTGAATATTACTGGATCAAAGCACAAAAGGAAAATAAATATGGCCTCAACTGGGAACTTCTTAAACATGAAATTAGCAAGTGTGCTAGGAATTTTGGCAGCCTTCTAGCTAAACGTAAAAGACTTGAAGAAGAGATTGTCATTTCCAAAATAATGACTCTATCTGGGAAAATGCGGGATGGTTTGTCAGAAGCTGAATTTGGCAGAATTTATTGATCTGCAAACTCAGTTAGACTCAATGTATAAGAATAAGGCGGAGGGTGCTTTTATTCACTCTAGAAGAAGGTAGCTAGAACAAGAACAAAGTACTGCATATTTCTTCAGAATGGAAAAGAATAATTTTAGAAATGTAACTATTAATTCTTTAAATTTAAATGGTAAGGTTATTTCTGATCCTAAGGACATCGGCACATTTTGTGCAAACTTCTACTCAAATCTTTACAGCTCTAAATATTGCAAAGACTCTGCTTTGTCTTTTTTCCAGTCTTTGAAAGATGTTAGGACATTATCTAATGAAGATAAGAGCACCTGCGATCGTGATTTATCCATTGATGAAATAATTGAGTCTATTGAAGCTCTTAAGAACAATAAGTCTCCGGGCACAGATGGGCTGAAAGCCGAATTGTACAAAAGTTTTGCTTTAGAGTTAGCACCTTTCCTGCTTGAAACTTATTTGGAGAGTATTGCGTCTGAGACAATGCCACCTACTTTATCACAGGGATTACTTACTTTAATACCTAAAACTAAGAAATACATTCTTTTGATTGATAACTGGCGTCCAATCTGCTTGTTAAACTGTGATTATAAGATATTAGCTTTGGTACTCGCCAAAAGACTTAAACGGGTTCTGGGTACGATAATAGATGAAACTCAGTCAGGTTTCATCCCAAAGAGGCATATTGCTAACAATATACGCCTTGTTTTAGATTTGTTGGACTATGATGAACTGATTAGGGATGAAAGTTTTATTCTTTTTTTAGATTTTTATAAAGCCTTTGATTCCCTTGAACATGAATTTATTTTACAGTTCCTGTATGAATTTGGTTTTGGTGATTTCTTTTGCAAAACTGTCAGAGCATTATACAAAAATGGAAACTGCTCAATTAATCTGAAATCTGGCACTTCTCCAAGGTTGAATGTATTTTGAGGGGTTCGCCAAGGTTGCCCCATATCACCTTATTTGTTCTTGATGGCCGCTCAACTACTTACTACTTCCCTGTTGAATAGTCAATTACAAGGGGTTAATATAGCAGATAAACACATTATTATATCTCAGTTAGCTGATGACACCACACTCTTTTTAAAAAACGACTCGCAGATCCCTATTGCTCTTGATCTTATCAAAGTGTTTTCAAAAGCTTCTGGTCTTTCTCTGAATTTAGATAAATGTGAACTTCTTCCCTTAAAGTCTTGTTCTGCTCCATTCCTGCACAATATTCCTGTTAAGTCTCAAGTGAATTATTTGGGTGTTACATTTTGTAAAGATGTCAATGCGAGAAGGAATTTAAACTTTGATCCAGTAATTACAAAAGCTATTAAATTCCTGGCTCCAAAGAGACTTGTATTTCCGAGGAAGGGCTCTCCTCACCAAAGCGGAGGGTGTTTCTAGATTGACCCACCCTGCTTTTTCTCTGCATGTGGACAAGACAATTTGTGTAGAGGTTGACAGAATGCTTCTGGAATTTTTATGGAAACACAAGAGACATTACATCAAAAAATCTGTTGTCATAAATAGCTTTGAACATAGCGGTTTTAACTTTCTTGACTTAGCTTTTTAATACGTTTAAATAAATTGGTTGAGGCAGGTCTTGAATGATTCTGATTCAATATGGAATGCTATTCCCAATTACATTTTTTCTAAATGTGGCAAGGCGGGTTAGATCCCGCCCTATTATTTGTGGTTGTCACCTGAGTGATGGGTGTGACATCATGTCATGATGGGTGCTATCCCTGGCCTATTTAAGACGGCGTTCAGGCCACCTGGGTATGTGTCATAGTCACGGTCGTTTCTGTGTGGGTGCGCGCGCAGCTCTGCGGGAGGTATGTACCTAGCTGTAAAAATAAAAGGTGCCTGGAGAAACCTTTTGGGGTTCTTCACTTTGCCACACCGGCGGAACCGTCTGTAGATCCTCTAGGCACCCTTTAAAAAGGGGCGGTTCTCTGAGGAACCACACAGGTTTCCTGAGGAACTCTTACATTAGGCACTGTGTGGAACCACTGTGGGTGCCTCTAGGAACCACATTTCATTTTTTTAAATATTTAATTTCATGTTGTTTCTATGGTTACCTTTGACTTTTATTATAATAAACAAATTGAACCAAATACAAAATAAGAATTGTTAATTAAATATTTGATATTCATTTTTATACATACACTTCCATGCACATGGAAAAAAAAAGTTAACTATAGATTAACATCAATGAATACACAAAAAAATAGTATAATGCATAAGCAACATGAATAATCAACCATGTATACATGTACAATAGATAAACAAGAAATGACATCTCAACAAAATGCATGGAAACACATGTTCCACGAAATAAATCAATGTAAAAAAAATGCATTTTGACTAATTAAAAATGTCTTAAATTTAACTTTAAAACATTTGTGTTTCAGTCCAATGATAAGTCTGACATCACTGTTTCCAAGTCCAAAAGCTCTATCAGATGCCAAAAACAAACAAACAGTGCTAATATGCACTCATTGTGCTGTAATATTCCTGAAAATCATGATCCTAACCTTTATCTCTATACCGAAATCTCAGATGGTTAGTTTTTCAGCTATTTTGAATCATAAAATGTTGAAGTCTGGAATGCCGTTAGACTGGAGACTGTAATGTACACTATGGCTTTTGAAAAGCTTAAATGTGTGACTTGAATCAACAGTGTTCATAAATGGTTGTTGAGTATTCTCATGAAACAAGATAGAGGAAGTAGAAGCAGAGGCTTCGACCCGGAAACAGTATTAAGATGCAGTAAAATTATCTGTTGTTCTGTGAATGTTCACTGGTGAATTCAGTCATTTCAATAAGAATCCACATGATCAGAAATTTTGTTTGTGGTCAAAAATGTCACTATGGGACCAAGTTGGTGTGAGGTACTTAAAGAGTTAGAAAAGTGAAAAGGTACAGCAGATTCGTTTTCTGTTTGTTTTTCCTCTTTTCTGGTGGATGGTCCAGACACTTCAATGATTTTCAGGTCTACAGGAGGATTTTTATTCTTGATCAAACTTGTATTTCAGCGTACCACAATCCCTGCAAAGTACAAAATGTACTGTTAGTAAGGTTATTAAAGTTATAGTTGTGAAATTTAAATAATTTTCTCAGCCTTGTGACATTCCAAACCTGTTTGACTCTCTGTCTGTGGAACCCAAAAGCAGATCTCAGGCATAATGTGACCCCAGTCACCATTCGCTTTTACTGGATGAAACACAAGCAGAAAAAAAATGGTTTAAATCATTCATAAAAAACAGTTTTATGTACACTTGTCAAGTTCAATTCAATGAAACAATTTATGTAAAAATGGTTAAGCTCCAAAATGTCCCAGAAAAGATCCAAAAAATAATCAATGAGTTCACAACTCATGTGTTATGGGTTGTGTTGTAAGTCTTCTGAGGCTATATAATAGCTTTTTCCTTCTTTTTTTTTTTGTCGAAAAAGTCTAAACTTGAAGTTATAATTCAGAGTTAAAATGTCTTATTTTCAAATGCAAATGATAAAAGATACAAGAAAAAATGCATAGCATTATTTGTGAACCAAACCTGTGATATTATTTTTTTGAGTAACATGAATGAGATTTGAGAGCATGAGGGAAGATTTTAGGAACATGTAGTAAGTAAAGTTAGGCTAAACAAAAACAGACCAAACTTGCTTTTGTATTCATAACAAACGCCAATGACGAAATAAATGAGTTAGGCTATATCAGCAATTTGAAGACACAGTTGTACAGAATATGTAGAACTGAATGACTAAATCAATCTAAGGCAATAAGTCAGTAATTTCCATTTGTTCATTAACGTTAGATCAACGTAGTTAACATCACGCGGCTAAAACCTTCATACCAGATACTGTGCAATAAACGAGTGGTAAACACTGTAAAAACGTAGTAATGTATAATACATTTAGTTTATATATATCTGTGTTTGAATATATAGTGAGTAGACTCTGTATTTATATGTATTTGGCGAGTTTACAAACCTTCCCTGGTGAAAAAAAAATATGTTAAGTATACTTGAAGCCAGACTAATTATTAGTATACTTCAAGTGTGTTAATGATTAGTTAACTTAAAGTTGTCATAATTCAGAGGCGGAAGCAATATGCAAGTAAACTCTTTTATTGAAGGTCAGAAGACACAGCAATAACACACGGGTGGGCTGGTGGCGCAGGGACTTGATGGTCAGCGTGGAGGTGAAGACAGGTGACGGTGAATCCAGTGAAGTGAACATCCAACACGACGAACACCATGAAAACACCGAACAGGACACGAACTGGAACAGGAACTGGAACCGGAAGAGCAGACGACGACAACACACTGAGGACACCAAAACCAACGATCTGACAGGGAAAGGAGAGTGCGATGAGTTTATATAGCAGAGATGATTGATGGTAGCTGATGAGGGGAATGAGATCAGGTGGAGTGCTGATCAACTGAACGAGCAGCCACGCCCACTCACACACACTCACACACACAAAACAACAAATACACGAGACACGAAGAAACCAGTGAATTCATGAACCGTGACAGTACCCCCTCTCCTAGGAACGCCTCCTGGCGTCCCCAGACTCCCTTACCTGTCGATTGTAATCATCGATAAGAGAGTGATCCAGGATGTCTCTGGCAGGAACCCAACTCCTCTCCTCCGGACCGTAACCCTCCCAGTCCACCAAGTACTGGAATCCGCGTCCCCTCCGCCTTGAGTCCAGAATGCGATTAACCGAATACGTAGGTTCCCCTTCTACGAGACGCGGCGGGGGGGGAACCGGGACGGGCGGATTAAACTGAGAATGAAACACGGGCTTGATTTTGGAAACATGGAAGACGGAATGAATCCTCCTGTACACTGGAGGGAGTTTGAGGCGGACTGCCACCGGGCTAATGATCTTGGTGACAGTGAATGGGCCAATAAATTTGGGAGCTAGCTTATTAGAGACGGAGCGGAGAGGAATGTTCTTAGTAGAAAGCCACACTTTTTGACCAACGACGTATACGGGAGGCTTAGACCGGTGGCGATCGGCTTTAGCCTTGGTGCGCGCTCCCGCTTGGAGTAGAGTCTCGCGGGCTCTAGTCCAAGTGTGGCGACACCTCTGGACAAAGGCGTGAGCGGAGGGGACCGCGACTTCGGATTCCAGACTAGGAAAAATTGGTGGCTGGTAACCTAGACTACATTTAAACGGCGATAGGCCCGTAGATGATACTGGTAACGAATTGTGGGCGTACTCCACCATTGACAGTCGTTGGCTCCATGAGGAAGGATTCTTGGAAACCAAACATCGCAACGTTCTCTCCAAATCCTGGTTGGCTCTCTCAGTTTGGCCATTGCTCTGGGGATGAAACCCTGAGGACAGACTAACAGTCGCACCCAGTAATCTACAAAATTCTTGCCAAAATTTGGACACAAATTGGGGTCCTCTGTCGGAGACCACGTCTGTCGGGAGGCCATGTAGCCGAAAGACGTGGTCAACGACTGTTACCGCTGTCTCCTTGGCTGAGGGTAATTTGGGCAAGGGAATGAAATGGACCGCCTTCGAGAATCGGTCCACCACGGTCAAAACTACCGTGTTACCCTGAGAGGGTGGGAGGGCGGTGATAAAATCTAGAGCGATGTGGGACCAGGGTCTCGAAGGGATCGGCAGCGGTTGAAGGAGCCCATCTGGGGGTCGATTGGAAGTCTTACCAGTGGCACAAACTGAGCAAGCCAAAACAAAACTGTGAACGTCACGAGCCATACGTGGCCACCAAAATCGTTGCTTAACTAAAGACGTGGTACGACTGACTCCTGGATGACAAGCCACATTGGAACAATGACCCCACTGAATGACGTTGGACCGTAATTGCTCTGGCACAAATAACCGGTTCGGTGGACAACCGGGCGGAGGCGTTACCCCTTCTAAGGCCGTTCTGACCTTCGATTCGACCTCCCATGAGAGTGTGGAGATAATTAGGGACTCCGGAAAAATGCACTCGGGAGTAGACGGGCGATCGGAATGGTCAAAAATACGTGACAAAGAATCGGGCTTGATGTTTTTGGAGCCCGGGCGGTACGAGAGAGTAAAGTCAAAACGTCCGAAAAAAAGTGCCCACCGAGCCTGCCTAGAGTTCAATCTTTTAGCGGTTCTAATGTATTCCAGATTCTTATGATCGGTCCATACGATAAAAGGTACCCCCGACCCTTCTAACCAGTGACGCCACTCTTCCAATGCTAACTTGACTGCCAACAACTCTCTGTTACCAATATCATAATTACGTTCGGCAGGGGACAAACGATGAGACAAAAACGCGCACGGATGCATTCTGTCGTCTGTAGGAGAACGTTGGGATAACACTGCACCTACCCCCACCTCTGACGCGTCGACCTCCACCATGAACTGACGTGATGGATCAGGGGTAACTAGGATGGGGGCTGAAACAAAGCGGCCTTTCAGTTTGGCAAACGCAGCCTCGGCTGCGTCTGACCACCTGAACGTAGTTCTGGGGGAGGTCAAGGCGGTCAGAGGTGAGGCTAGTTGGCTGAAATTGCGAATGAACCGCCGGTAAAAATTGGCGAACCCCAGAAACCTCTGTAGGGCCTTACGGGAATCTGGACTTGGCCAATCCACCACAGCCTTAACCTTCTCAGGATCCATACGCATCCCCTCAGACGACACAATGTACCCTAAGAAAGGAACAGACTGTGCATGAAAAGCGCATTTCTCCGCCTTGACAAAAAGACCATTCTCTAACAACCTCTGAAGCACTCGTCTGACGTGCTGACCATGTTCCTGGAGAGACGAAGAAAAAATCAATATGTCATCCAGGTAGACATAAATGAACTGATCGACCATGTCTCTCAGCACGTCATTGACGAGTGCCTGGAAGACTGCTGGACTATTGGACAGCCCGAAAGGCATAACCAAATATTCAAAGTGCCCCCTGGGGGTGTTAAACGCAGTCTTCCATTCATCCCCCTTCCTGATGCGGACCAAATGATAAGCGTTACGTAAGTCCAGTTTTGTGAAGACCGACGCTCCCTGCAACCTCTCGAAGGCTGAAGACATCAACGGCAAAGGATAAGTATTCTTTACCGTGATGTTATTCAGCCCTCGGTAATCAATGCAAGGTCGCAGAGAACCGTCCTTCTTCCCCACAAAAAAGAACCCCGCCCCCGCAGGAGAAGAGGAAGGTCGGATGAATTTGGATGCCAGAGAATCAGAAATATATTTCTCCATGGCCTCCCTCTCGGGAATAGATAGAGAGTAAAGCTTGCCTTTAGGCGGAGACGTACCTGGCAGTAGATCTATTGCACAGTCATAGGGACGATGCGGAGGGAGAGAAGCAGCCCGAGACTTACTGAACACTTCCTTCAGGTCCAGATACTCCGTGGGCACGTTTGATAAATCCACTGCCTCCTCCTGAAAAGCAGAAACAATAACAGACGGACAGGCAGACGCAAGACAGGACTCATGACAAAAACTGCTCCACTCCAACACTGATCTCTGCTGCCAGTCAATTTTGGGGTTATGCTTGATTAGCCAGGGGTGACCGAGAACAACAGGTGCCAGGGGGGAGTCCAGGATGTAAAATGAGGTAGTCTCTGTGTGATTGCCGGATACAGTGAGTGTAATGGGTCCAGTGGTGAATGCGATGGTGGGAAGGGCTTGACCGTTGAGGGCGTGCACAGCAATGGAATGGGTGAGTGGTAACAGGGGAACGTGAATCTTGTGAGCGAATGTGTAGTCCATGAAGTTACCTTCTGCCCCGGAATCCAAAAGTGCAAGACAGTCGTGAGTGTTGGCTGACCATCTAAGTCTTACCGGAAGGAGAGTTGATGTTGATGAGGTCTTCTCAGCGGAGATCCCACCCGACAGTAGCCTCAGATTTACTGCCGGGCTTGCCCTTTTACCGGGCAGTTGTAAGCGAAGTGACCAGCAGTCCCACAGTACAGGCAAAGGCCCTGGGATCTCCGCCTTTCCTTCTCCTCCCGGGAAAGCCGAGCTCGCCCGACCTGCATGGGCTCGTGATCGTAGACGGGGCTGACCGCGTCCCCGCCGCTGGCTTGCGTGGTCTCCACGGTGGTTGAAGCCCGAACCGGTAACTTCATCCGTTCAACACGAGAGAGACGAGAATCCACGCGAAGCGCCAGGTCGATGAGTCCGTTGAGTGTAGCGGGTAAATCCAACGCGTAGATTTCTCTCAGGACGCGGTCAGCCAGCCCATGCAGGAACATGTCCCACTGCGCTTCCTCGTTCCATTGACACTCAGCCGCCAAGGTCCGGAACTCAATGGCATAATCTGATACGGATCTGCTTCCTTGCTTGAGATCCGCCAGGGTTCGTGCTGCTTCTCTTCCCGCGACCGCGCGGTCAAACACCATCTTCATCTCGGCGGCGAGTGTCTGGAACGAGGCACAACACGGATCTTGATTCTCCCACACCGCCGTCCCCCACAGAGCTGCCCTCCCAGTCAGTAGTGTGAGTACGAATGCCACTTTGCTTTGTTCTGTGGCAAATGTTCTGGGTTGCAGAGAGAAATGCATAGTACAGCGTGTTAGAAAAGCTCTGCAAAAATTCGGCTCACCACTGTAGGGTTCAGGGACCGGTAGACGGGGTTCTGACTGGGAGGCGCCTGATGGTGGAATTGGGGGAGTGGCCGGTGTGGGTGGTGGCGCAGTGGGAGCTCGTAGATGTTGAAGCTGCTGGGTGAGCTCGGACACCTGCGCCACGAGAGCTTGAATGGCCCGACCCGACTCCGTAGATGTCCTCTCTTGAGCCTCTATCCGAGAAATGGTTACTCTGATGAAGTCATCAAGCGAAGAGGATCCACTTGCTGCTCCCATCGTTTGGTCAGATCGTTCTGTCATAATTCAGAGGCGGAAGCAATATGCAAGTAAACTCTTTTATTGAAGGTCAGAAGACACAGCAATAACACACGGGTGGGCTGGTGGCGCAGGGACTTGATGGTCAGCGTGGAGGTGAAGACAGGTGACGGTGAATCCAGTGAAGTGAACATCCAACACGACGAACACCATGAAAACACCGAACAGGACACGAACTGGAACAGGAACTGGAACCGGAAGAGCAGACGACGACAACACACTGAGGACACCAAAACCAACGATCTGACAGGGAAAGGAGAGTGCGATGAGTTTATATAGCAGAGATGATTGATGGTAGCTGATGAGGGGAATGAGATCAGGTGGAGTGCTGATCAACTGAACGAGCAGCCACGCCCACTCACACACACTCACACACACAAAACAACAAATACACGAGACACGAAGAAACCAGTGAATTCATGAACCGTGACAAAAGTGTGCTATTTTGAAACAACTAATTTTGTACTAAGTATATTTTAGTAGTAATGAAGTTGTAGTAAAGCATAACTTTAAATGTATTTAGTGTACTTTTGTGTACTAAATTGGAACAACTTTAAGTATATTTAGTATATTTTAAGTATATGCCTGTGTAGGGACTAGTTACATACTTGATTAGTGTATTAAAGTGTACTTTATTTGTGTTAGAAGTACATTACAAATTAATTACAAGTGTCTTCGAAACATACAAGAAATATACCGTAAATTTATTAAAAATATATACTAAGTATACTTGCAGCCACACTAATTATAAGTATACTTCAAGTGTGTTAAGGATTAATTAACTTTAAGTGTGCTATTTTGAAACAACTAATTTTGTACTAAGTATATTTTAGTTGTATTTAAATTGTAGAAAAGCATAACTTTAAGTCTATTTAGTGTACTTTTGTGTGCTAAATTGGAACAACTTCAAGTATACTTAGTATACTTTAAGTATATGCCTGTGTAGGGACTATTTACATACTTGATAAGTGATAATAAAGTGTACTTTATCTGTGTTACAAGTACATTACAAAATCATTACGAGCAATATACAAGTCTATTATTTTTGAGTAAAAATGATATTCTCCGTAATACCTTTGGCTTAATCCAAATACTACAAATAGCACACTTTGTCTTCAATAACAAATGCACATTAATAAACAAATATTACTTAGCTATACTTTGTACAATATACTTTAAAGCTATAGTAGGTGATGTTGGAGAGCTAGCGAGATTTGAAAGCGGCACCTCTTCTAAGCTCCACCCCCTCCCGTCAGTACTCCGTCCAAAGCTACGCCCCCACAAACATGAACGCGCATCCACAGTCGGAGTCAGCTGCAGGTCACAGGAAAGCCGAGTATTTTTGTCATGTTGGAATAAATATTTTGAAACGATAAATGCCTTTCCTTTACCATTTCAGCATAAACAAGCTATTACTTTTCTTACCTCCTTACATGCTAAATGAATAATGACAATGAATGTGGTAGGCTATAACACTTTTTGTTTTATTTTTTTTAAAACGAACAAGAGAGACCTAAGAGAAATACTTTTTTACACAAGTATCTGTACTTTCGCTGCTTTTGATTGTCATAAACAATCTGTATTTACATATAATAAATAAGAAATAAATATATATAAGAAAAGGAGTGTCCAGGGATGGCTGACAGGTCAGGCTTTGCATGAGGCGTCGTCTGCTGTGGTGATCTACTCCTTTGGCAGTGATTTACCTTTAGGAAGAATATCACAATTACACATCTGACAATAATTACTGCATCTCAAAGACACACAAAGAATGACAACAAAACTTTGTTTCCATTTCACACAGTAACAAACATTTCTTCTCGTAGCTAACAAAACACATATGCCACATCACCACAGTTGTCCCGTTTATAAGCAATATTAACGTCATTTTATCACAATTATAATGCAGACACTTGCGACTATGGCTGTGCAATATGTTCAAAATGGCATGTCCTAAAAGTCAGATAAGCAGACCTGTAACGCAACTGGCTTACACCGACAGAGAAGCTAATGTTAGCATTGCTAGTTAGCACTAGCTACAAAAGTAGCTACGTGGCCTAACGTAACATATATCATGGAAATAACAAATCCCCCCGAAGCAAAACAAATAACTACCTGTTCAGCAGAAAGAACGCAACCTCGGCATCGCTTTTCATCACTTTTGCTCCCTCAGTTGTCTCCACCATTCAAATGCTGCAATGTTGACGCAAGTTTGTCCTCTGGCTTTATCCAGTGCCTGTTTCGTTGCAGCCTTTTCTGCCTCCGATTTTCTTTTTTTTAGGCTTTTTATCAGGGCGAGCAGTTACCAGCAAAGCTGGCATTGGTAGATTTTGCTGCATTTTCTCTTCCATTGTGCCGCAAACTCCTGCTTACTCGGTGTAGTGAGCTGAATGTTTCCGGAACGGTGACATGTGATGAGTGCACGCAGGGCAGTGCACGCAGTGGGGCTCGGGCACGAGACATGAAGGCATCTGATTGGTTCTTTACATTCGCACCGAATGGCAGTGATTGGTCAGAGTTTTTACTGTCCTGCAGCTGCTACAGAGGTCTGATTTTTTTCATTCCTTTTTCTGAACACATGTATTGACTACTCTCAGGATGGAAGGACCATTTCACCCAGTATAAAAAGAAGTGTTTCTGAACAGGATTATCTACCCTAGTGAGTGAACTTCCATTTTTGGCCATGCAATATAGCCAGTGTTTACTTGGCTGCGTGTTAAACGGCCACTTGTGACATCACAATCCAGTAGCTGCCACTTTCTGTACAGTAGAAAACACATTTTCTTGTGTGTTCCAATGGTGCGATTGTTGATGCAAAATTTGTAATGGATTTGTGTTTATTGTACATTGTGCCTATCTTTAACATTGTATAAACTTAAATTAAAAATACTTAAATCACAATTACAAAAGTAGCCATTTGTACACTGCATACTCAAATCTATTTTAAGTAGATCAACATAAGTATGTTTTCTTTAAATACACAAAAACTTAAAAGGACTTGTAGTGTACTTTTTAGAAATATGTTAAAAGTGTGCTTGTTTTTAGCATATTTCTTAAGAGTGTAATTAATCATATATTTATTACCAATGTACTTATAGTGCATTTGTTAGAAATATATTAAAAGTATGCTTGTTTTTAGCATTTTTTTTTTGAAGTGTATTTAAGCATACATTTATTATCAATGTACTTATAGTGCACTTGTTAGAAATATATTGAAAGTATGCTTGTTTTTAGCATATTTCTTAAAAATGTAATTAAGCATATATTTATTACCAATGTACTTATAGTGCACTAGTTAGAAATATAGTAAAAGTATGCTTGTTTTAAGCATATTTCTTAAAAGTGTAATTAAGCATATATTTATTACCAATGTACTTATAGTGCACTTGTTAGAAATATATTGAAAGTATGCTTGATTTTAGTATATTTCTTAAAAATGTAATTAAGCATATATTTATTACCAATGTACTTATAGTGCACTAGTTAGAAATATATTAAAAGTATGCTTGTTTTTAAGCATATTTCTTAAAAGTGTAATTAAGCATATATTTATTACCAATGTACTTATAGTGCACTTGTTAGAAATATATTAAAAGTATGCTTGCTTTTAAATATATTTTTAGAAAATATACTAAAGTACTATTATTTTAAAGTGTGTTAAAAGTTGTATTATAAAAATAGATAAAAAGCATGATGCTAATATACTTTTAATATATTTAAAGATAGTATATTTTTTTAAAATATATTTGCAATGTACTATTGAAAAAGGGAATATATTTCAAATATAATAAAGTATACTTTTTTTTCACCAGGGTTGTAACGAAGAGCCGAACAAACGGCGGAAGCTGCCGCAGGCGTTGACGAGAGAGGAGCCGTTACTTTCAAACTCGATGACGTCGATCAGATTGAGCTTTGATGCGCGCAAGTAGCGCGAGCATCACTGAAGCGACGACAGCGGAGGAATAGCAGCAGTTTCGTGGCAGAATAAAACTTCTCTCCTCCTGGTTCTTCTTCTTCATATTATTAATATTATTATTATTTAATGTTGTTTAAGGTTTAAATTACTCTATAAAATAGGCCTACACTAAATAAATGTAAGCTACCCAAGTGAAAAAGATGTAGGCTACTGTTAAATGTATTAAAAATGCAGGTAGGTCTACTAAAAACACACTCAAGTACATTTTTAATACATTTAATAGTAGGCCTATGTCTTTTTCACCTGGGTATGTATAGTGAATCAAACTTAAGTATAGCCTATAATAATAATAATAATAATAATAATAGGATAATAATAATCGGTAACACTTTATAATAACTGCACGCTATTAATCATTAGTTAAGCATTAGTAAACAGTTAATTCATCATTTATAAAGCATTAATAGACATTAATAAGCAGTTTATAAATACGGCAATAAATGCTTTATTCTTGATTTATAAGCATATCTATAATGTGTTTAACAATTGTATTTTCACAATTTATTAATGATAAATTTATTATATCTAAATGAAGTATTTCTTTATTTTCAAAACAGTTATTTAGGAGTTGTCAGTGGTTCATAATATCACTTAGAAAGTGAAAGTAAATGTATTAAATGCAGGTAGTTATAAACCATTTACAAGTGGTCAGACAACTATGTTTGTGAGCTCATCTAAAGTGAGCACTAGTTATGCCTTGTAAAGCATTTATAAAGGATATTTAAAGGCTCGGTTATCTTCTAAACAGAAAAAGGAAACAAACACAACACAGTGATACAGAACATAAAATTATTTAACAACCTTTAAATCTCCTTTGTAAACGCTTTACAAGACATAACTAGTCCTCACTTTAGATGAGCTCACAAACATAGTTAACTGACCACTACTAAATGCTTTATAACTACCTGAATTAACCATGAATTACAGTAGAAATACATGTTAATAAAGCATGTATTAACACACTAAGTAACTATTACTACTGTATATGTGACCCTGGACCACAAAACCAGTCTTATGGGTAATTTTTTAAAATTGAGATTTATACATCATCTGAAAGCTGAATACATAATCTTTCCATTGATGTATGGTTTGTTAGGATAGGACAATATTTGGCCGAGGTACAACTATTTGAAAATCTGGAATCTGAGGGTACAGAAAAATCGAAATATTGAGAAAATCGCCTTTAAAGTTGTCCATTTCTATTGGCAATAGTGCTGCATCCATTCACAAAAATAAATGTTTTATATATTTAAGGTGGGAAATTTACAAAATATCTTCATGGAACATGATCCTTACTTAATATCCTAATGATTTTTGGCATAAAAGAAAAATCTATAATTTTGACCCATACAATGTATTATTGGCTATTGCCACAAATATACCCGTGCAACATAAGACTGGTTTTGTGATCCAGGGTCACATATGTCTGAATAATAAGATATATGAATGTACATTTAAATAATGTATTAATCATTTACTTACACTTTCTAAGTGATCTTATGAACCACTGACAACTCCTAAAGAACTGGTTTGAAAATAAAGCAATACTTCATTTAGACATTATAAATTTATCATTAATAAAGTATGGAAATTCCATTATTAAACACATTATAGATATGCTTTTAAATCAAGTATAAAGCATTTATAGCTGTATTTATAAACTGCTTATTAATGTCTATTAATGCTTTATAAATGAATTAGCCAGTAGCCATATCACCCTGTAGCCCAAGACTGGTTGCCCACTGAAGCTAAGCAGGGCTGAGCCTGGTTAGTATCTGGATGGGAGACCTCCCGAGAAAAACCAGGTTGCTGCTGGAAGAGGTGTTAGTGAGGCCAGTAGGGGGCGCTCACCCTGTGGTCTGTGTGGGTCCTAACGCCCCAGTGTAGTGACGGGGACACTATACTGTCAAAGAGTACCGTCCTTCGGATGAGACGTAAAACCGAGGTCCTGACTCTCTGTGGTCATTAAAAATCCCATGGCATTTCTCGTAAAGAGTAGGGGTGTAACCCCGGTGTCCTGGCCACATTCCACACATTGGCCCTTACCAATCATGGCCGCCTAATAATCCCCTTACATTGAATTGGCTCTATCACTCTCTCTCCACCTATAGCTGGTGTGTGGTGAGCGCACTGGCGCCGTTGTACTGTGGCTGCCGTCGCATCATCCAAGTGGATGCTGCACACTGGTTGTGGTTGAGGAGAAACCCCTCATATGATTGTCAAGCGCTTTGGGTGTACAGTAGTACATATGAAAAGCGCTATATAAATGCCTCATTCATTCATTCATTCATTCAATTAACTGTTTACTAATGCTTAACTAATGATTAATAGCGTGCAGTTATTATAAAGTGTTACCTAATAATCTTATTCTGGCCTCACTGAACCATTGGGTTCCTCCAGATGCTGGCTTTAACATAAGAGATCTTCCAGGAACCACTTAAATGTTAAAAGATCTTCCAGTAACCCTTTTATTGCATTCAAGTTCCTCTATTTTCCCCCAAAGCACTTTGAGGTCTCATAGTAATGAAAAGGTGACTCCAGAACCTCTGAACTAAATACAAAGTGCTTAAAGGATCCCATAAGTTCCAGCAAGAACCTCAAAGATTGTCAATGCTCCTCCAGTAACCCTACTATAGGAGAAAGAGCTTTGAGGCACCAAAATTACATTTTGAAGTTCCTTGAGTATCCGACAGGATATTTGAGGCTCCTTTAGTTTTTACAGTGTATGGCTAATGTTGCTGCTAGAACACATGCTCTATTAAAGTGGGTATACAGTATATATGTTTTAGCCAGGTTAGGGTACGAATTGGAGCGATATTGTTTCCGGGTGCAGGCTGTCCTTATCACAGGTATGTTTATTCCAACGAACTAATGTTTGTTCTGGTGTGATCCCGATAATGCTTCCATCATATTGCAGCTCATGTGTTTGATCAAATGGAACACCTGTACATTTGCGGTTTGCCTATTAAGAACGAGGCTGTGAGTAACTGAATATTCTGTGGGTCTAGCGATCTACTATTGGGTATGTATATCTAACCACTTGAACATTATGAGGTGGGTGTTTTTGAATTTTGTCTCTTTTTTTTAGTACGTCAATCTGCTCGTGAGCAGTTCGTCTCTGTGGACTGTGGGGCAAATGCTCCCTAGACAACGTCGTTAGACTGCACCGTTTGTTCTGCTGCCATTAATACTACGATGTAATCTGTTTGTAATTGTTGTTTTCATTTTGTATTGTTTGACTTTATTTTGTTGTGTTTTATTCTATTTTTGTTTATAGCAGTTGGCTGCTCCAATGTTTGGGCTTCAATGGCAATTTGATGTAAACTCCTTGGGTCACACCAGCCTGTTTAACTTCTGTGGCCAGTAATTTGCCAAGTGTTGACCTCCTTTGTAGTTTGAACTTGTTCTACAATAATTTGTTGATGCATGTGTCTGCTAATTGTGAAGTGTGTATATATATATAATAATTATATTATAATTATTTCATTTTTTTTTTAGGAGCTGAAGGCCCCTGGTGTAGGGAAGCTAGCTGTCCTTGCCCTTTTGGTGGTGGTGTTTCCTTCAAGTGTTTTGCCATTGGCACCTGCATTTCCTTCACTTAGCGAGTGTGAGATTGTGAGTGTTTGTGTGGAGAAGAATTTGGTGCGTGGTGTGGTCTTAGGATACTCACCGCCTCAGCCTGAAAGTCTTTGTTTGTTCTTTATTTTTGATCCGGTGCACACCGAAGTGGTGTAAACTCTTGCCCCCTGAGTCAACAGTTTTTATATATTTAAAATAATTATTGTTGTGAAAATAAAGTTTTTTTGTATTCAGATTCATGTCTCTTGTCCTCTGTGGTAGCGAACCTGTGTGTCTTATGAAATTACCCCATTCATGTAACGGGGTGGCGTAGTCTGCTCTTTATTTTGCTCTTTTGTCTGTTTGACTTTTGCCCTTCCACTAGCCCACCACATAAAGTTGGTGTTTCTCCCCTTTCTGTTAGTATGTAATTATAATATATCTAAATTGCCCGTCAAATTTCCATAAGCAGGTGCTTTTGGCCTGGCACTTGATTTACAAACATAATTTTAGTCCCCACAGGTATTTTATTAGGAATAACCTTGATATCCGATATAAAAATAAAACGCTTCTCTTTTCAGATTGGTTTAATGATAATAATATTTTGGTTTCTCAACTTGTAAATTCAAATTTGTTTTCTTATTCTGAATTCTTAGCTAAATATTGTCAAGTCAAGTCATCTTCATTTATATAGCGCTTTTAACAATGTAGATTGTCTCAAAGCAGCTTTACAGAGATACAGCATTACAGAGATAAGCGTATAATTTAAGGTAACACAGATTGTTTTGGCTTTACAGAAGAGTTAAGTTATTTCCATCTAAAGTTAGTTTTAATTGATTTGCTTCCGTCGCAATGATCATTTGTTATTAAATTAGGGGCCGCTAAGACGACACCATTCCCTCTACACAGACTTTAAATGCGAACCTGTGAGAAACACTGATGACGTTCACATGCGCATTTAGAATGGGTTTTATAGTTATGTGCATTTGAATATACGCAGGTTTGGAATTCCCTACAAGCCAAGCCAAAACAAAATACTTGTCTTTCCTTCTAAATTTTGATAAGGAATTTTATTTTATTTGTTGCTTTGGGGTAGGACCGCGAGACGAATTTTCCCGACAATGCCATATCTGTAGAGTGGTAGTGGGATCCTCCATAGGGAGAGACTAGTTGGCACTTCAGCACTGCGTTGTCATCGGTCCAGGCGTAGGTCCTTCGTCAGATCTGGATACGGCCTGGATCCGGCAGGCTGCAGGAAAAACCTCGGGATAAACACAGACACTAAAATTAGCGTAGATGCCATTCTTCTCATGATGTAACGAGTACATCAGGATTTATGGGAAGTGTTCCCGGTTCCGGCTGACCTAATCTATGCAGCCTAACATTAAATTATAGAAGTCTATAATGTGTTATGTGAAAGCTAGGTCAAAGAGATGTGTCTTTAATCTGGCTTTGAACTGACAGAGTGTGTCTGCTTCCCGGACAATGGTAGGAAGACTGTTCCAGAGTTTTGGTGCTAAATAGGAGAAGGATTTACCGCCAGCAGTCGATTTTGATATTCTAGGTATTATCAACTGGCCGGAATTTTGAGATCGTAGTAGACGTGACGGACTATAATGCGTTAAGAGCTCGCTCAAGTACTGCGGAGCTAAACCATTCAGTGCTTTGTAAGTAATCAGCAATATTTTAAAATTGATGCGATGTTTAATAGGGAGCCAATGCAGTTTTGACAGAACTGGGATAATATGGTCATACTTCCTGGTTCTGGTAAGAACTCGAGCTGCTGCGTTTTGAACCAGCTGTAGTTTGTTTATTAAGCGTGCAGGGCAACCACCCAGTAGAGCATTACAATAATCTAGCCTTGAGGTCATGAACGCATGAACTAATTGTTCCGCATTTGTCAATGAGAGCATATGGCGTAATTGAGATATATTTTTAAGATGGAAAAATGCAGTTTTACAGATACTAGACGTGACTTTCAAATGAAAGATTGGTATCAAAGAGCACACCCAGGTTCATAACCGACGACGAAGACTTAGCAGAGCAGCCATCAAGTGTTAGACAGTATTCTAGGTTATTACGTGAGGAAGTTTTTTGTCCAATAATTAGAAACTCTGTTTTTTCAGAATTTAGAAGTAGGAAATTACAAGTCATCCAATTTTTTATATCCGCTATGCATTCCATTAATTTTGTGAATTGATAAGTTTCGTTAGGTTTTGAAGAAATATAGAGCTGAGTATCATCGGCATAACAGTGAAAGCTAATGCCATGTTTCCTAATGATATCTCCTAATGGTAGCATGTACAGAGTGAACAGCAGCGGTCCTAGTACTGAGCCTTGTGGTACGCCATACTGAACTTGTGATCGATGAGACATCTCATCATTTACTGCTACAAACTGATAACGGTCAGATAAGTATGATTTAAACCATGCTAGTGCATTTCCCCTAATGCCAACATAATGTTCTAATCTATTTAAAAGAACGTTGTGGTCGATGGTGTCAAATGCAGCACTAAGATCGAGTAACACTAATAGAGAGATACAACCACGATCGGATGATAAGAGCAAATCATTTGTGACTCTAACGAGAGCTGTTTCGGTACTATGGTACGGTCTAAATCCTGACTGGAAATCCTTGCAGATATCATTTCTTTCAATAAAGGAACACAGTTGTGAAGATACTGCCTTTTCTAATATCTTTGACAGAAAAGGTAGATTCGAGATCGGCCTGTAATTGACTAATTCTGAAGGATCAAGTTGCGTTTTTTTAACAAGCGGTTTAATCATAGCCAGCTTAAAGTTTTTTGGTATGTATCCTAGAGAAGACGAATTAATGATATTAAGAAGAGGATCTATGACCTCTGGAAGTATTTCTTTCAGTAGCTTAGTCGGTATAGGGTCTAACAAACATGTTGTAGATTTAGATGATTTAATGAGTTTAGTAAATTCTTCCTCTCCTATAGCAACGAATGAATCAAATTTTTCCTCAGGGAGACTACAATGCACTGCCTGATGTGATACTGTAGTAGACGGTTGCATAGTTATAATTTTGTCCCTGATATTATCAATCTTATAAGTGAAGAAGTTCATAAAGTCATTACTGCTGTGTTGCTTGGAAACTTCGGTGCTTGAAGCTTTATTTTTCATTAGTTTAGCCACCGTTTCAAATAAATACCTAGGATTATGTTTATTTTCTTCTAATAGGGTTGAAAAATAAGCAGATCTAGCAGCTTTTAAAGCCTCTCTGTAAGTAATTGAGCTCTCTTTCCATGAAATGCGAAATACCTCTAGTTTTGTTTTCTTCCAGTTGCGCTCCATTTTTCTGGCTGCTCTCTTAAGGGCCCGAGTGTGCTCGTTGTACCACGGCGTTGGACTATTTTCTTTAATCTTCTTTAAGCGCAACGGAGCAACTGTGTCTAAACTGCTGGAAAAGAGAGAGTTAAACGTTTCTGTTGTAATATCAAGTTCTTCTAAGCTATCTGAGATGCTGAGATGATGAAACTGATTAGGAAGATTATTAATAAAGCAATCTTTAGTAGCAGAAGTGATAGGTCTCACATATTTGTAACAAGGAGTCGGCTTTGCAGCCTTGGCTAAATGCAAATTACACGAGACTAGATAATGATCTGAGATGTCATCGCTCTGCTGCAGAATTTCAACGGCATCCACATCTATTCCGTGTGATAATATTAGATCTAGAGTATGATTACGACGATGAGTAGGTCCTGACACGTGTTGTCTAACTCCAATTGAATTTACAATGTCTTTAAATGCCAATCCCAATGCATCTTTTTCATTATCGATGTGTATATTAAAATCACCAACAATTAGTACTTTATCTGCAGTCAATATTAATTCTGATAGAAAGTCCGCAAATTCTTTGATAAAGTCTGTATGGTGCCCTGGTGGCCTGTATACAGTAGCCAGCACAAATCTCAAACGTGATTTATCATTTACACTATATATTTTTACATTAAGCACCAATGCTTCAAAAGAATTATATTTAAAACTTGATTTCTTAGTGGTTTTGAAACTATTACTATAAATTACAGCAACACCACCCCCTTTGCGTTTCAGACAAGGCTCATGTTTATAACAGTAATCTTGCGGGGTTGATTCATTTAAAGTAATGTAATCGTTTGATTTTAGCCAGGTTTCTGTCAAACACAGCACATCTAGGTTATTATCTGAAATCATATCGTTAAGAACGAGTGCTTTTGAAGTAAGCGATCGAATATTCAGCAACCCAAGCTTTAGCATTTGCTCATCTGTATTATAGCTGTTTTTTATTTGTTGAACATCAATTAAATTTTTAACCTTAGTTGGGTTTAAACGTTTTTTGGATTTCCAAATTCGGGGAACAGACACAGTCTCTATATGATGATAGCTAGGTAAAAGAGGCTCTATGTGATGGGATTTATCTGACCTTGGTGACGCGAGGCCGCTAGCAGACGGTCGGTTAAGCCAGTCTGTCTGCTTCCTGACCTGAGCCCCAGATTGTCATGTTTGAGCTCTAAGACTATGAGCCATATTACTAGAGAGAAGAGCAGCACCATCCCAGGAGGGATGAATACCATCTCTTTTCAACAGGTCAGGTTTGCCCCAAAAACTTTTCCAATTGTCTATGAATTCTATATTATAAAGCAGACACCACCGAGACAGCCAACCGTTAAGCGAACATAATCTACTGACTATCTCATCACTCCTGCGAACAGGAACGGGGCCAGAGCAAATTACAGTCCTTGACATCGTACTTGCAAGTTCACACACCTCTTTAATATTAATTTTGGTGATCTCCGACTGGCGGAGTCGAACATCATTAGTGCCGACATGAATAATGATCTTAGAGAATTTACGATTAGCATTAGCCAGCACTTTTAAATTTGCTTTGATGTCAGGCGCTCTGGCTCCCGGCAAACATGGGACTATGGTGGTTGGTGTCTCTATTTTCACGTTCCGTGTAATAGAATCGCCAATTACTAGGGCACAATCATTCTCAGTGGGTGTTTCACTGAGCGGGGCAAATCGATTTGTTATGGTAATCGGAACGGAAGAGTGGTTTTTAGATCCGCGACTAGAGCGATCCCTCACTGTCACCCATTTGCCCGGCTGCACGGGCTCTACTTCAGCCAGAACCGACTCATGTAAAGTGTTCACTATTCTATGCGCATCCAAAACATCTAAAGCACTAGCACTCTTACTATCCTCAATTAAAGATTGGATGCGTGTTTCTAATTCTGAAATCTTAACTGTCTCCTTACATTTATCACATATAAATCCTATATTGTCGACAGAGAAGCCTATACTAAACATGTGACATGAAGTGCAAGTGACAATAACAGGACAAGACATTACTCACCGTGTTTGTTGAGTGATTCTTACTCACCTGAGCTTTTTATGAACTCAAAGGCGTGGACGCGCGAGAGAAAAATAAATAAATAAAATAGCTGAGCGCACGGGTGGCGTTAACAGGCTAGCGAATTACTAGCGTTTTGTGCTAGTAGTACTAATAACAAAAGCTAGCGATGTCAGGTTAATCTGAGATGTTGGGTAAAATGTAGTAGTATAAACAACTAGAAATGGTAGTAAAATGATGGTTCAAAACAAAGAAATATAAGGCTAAGACGGAGCTTACCGCACCGAATTTAAACCCGGAAGACGAAAATAGCAGAAAAAATCTCAAATTTAACCATTTTCCCCTACTATTAAATCTAACAGATGCTAACATTGTCTTCAATTGTGTTCAACACACATACCTCTGTTAAAAGCTCAGAAAAACTGGTTTAGGGTTTCATGACCCTTTAACCCTTGTGTGTTCATATTTTTGTTATATTCAGCCAGTGTCCATGGGTCTGGTGGAAAAAAAGGTAAACTGTAAGTCCTGTTTACCTTTATTCTGTCCTCCTCCTGTCAGGGCTTGCTGTTATTGTGTGTGTGTGTGTGTGTGTGTGTGTGTGTGTGTGTGTGTGTGTGTGTGTGTGTGTGTGTGCGTGTGTGTGTGTGTGTGTGTGTCTTGTATATGGTTTATGAGTACACAAATGTGTATAATGACAAGGGTATTACAACGTGAACATGGTTATGAGGACATCTGTGTCCTCATAAACCAAATGGCTTAAAAAACATACTAAATGGTGTTTTTTTTTTATTCAAAAAGGCCAAAAGTTTTCTGTGACTGGTAGGTTTAGGGGTAGGGTTAGTCTAGGGGGACAGATTATACAGTTTGTACATTAGAAAAACTATTATGCCTGTGGAGAGTCACCATAAACCACATATCCAAGTGAGTGTGTTTGGTCATTGAAAATGTGTTTTGATATATGTTCTTCACAGCCAATGAGTCTGAGGTTGAAAAAATAATTAATCGTATCATTTTTCTTTTGATAAAAAATTAAAACGGAACACCATTCAAGGGTTAAAGAAAAACAACTTGTTCCATGAATCAGTGGAAACTTGCCCACGTCTGCAGAACATATTCAGAACAAAAGGTTAGCATAAGTCAAAACTATAGATACATCATTGATATGTATGTATTTGAGAAGCAAAATCATCAAATGAAACATTAATACAAATATGTCTGATTTTATGATAAAATAAAACAAGAGGAATATATATATATTTTTTCCTTTTTCTGTACACCATGGGCCCTATCATACACCTGGCGCAATGCAGCGCCAAGCACGACGCAACTGTGTTATGCTAGTTTCAGCCCGACGCAGTTATCATTTTCATTTTCATGTCCTGCGCCACATTGTATAAATAGCAAATGCATTTGCATCCATTTGTGCGCCATGGGGTGGTCTGAGGTGTGTTCTGGCGCATTGTTGGACCGTTGCAATTTTGAGGAAACTGAAATAGACTGAGCCATTGACCAACTGAAACCTGGTCTAAAGTCAATTTTATTTACAGAACGTGTTAATGATGTGCGCCTATAGACTCTGCTTATTAGACACACAGCAGCAGCAGCAGCAGCACACAAACATGCCAAATATTAAAAATAAAAAGGATTACAATGTAAAAGATTAATATTGTGTACATAAAAATATGGTGGAATCCGGCTTGTGCTGTAGATGTTCTGCTTCTTCACACACGAGCAGATCCATTTCTTCTCTGGGGAAGCGTTCAGTCTTTCCACTTGCAAATTCTGTCATGTAAATAGTGAATCCGCCGTGGCGCGAGGGCAACTGGCTTTTAAAGGGAATGGGAGATGAGACTCTGATTGGTTTATTGCATTTTACACTCAAAACACACCCATTACTCATTAGGAGAACAGGGACAACCCTTTTGGACCTTAAGTGCACTTGTGCCCTGCGCTTTAGACCGTGTGCTTAGATCGTTAAAATAGGGCCCATGTCTTTAAATGCAAAAACGCGTTCTGTGTGAACCAGCCCTAATGGATTTTGACGCAGTGAAAGAGTCTATTCTGTTTAATTAGATTCCATTTTCCATATAAGTATTTATTTTACAAAGACAGTTTTGAAATTACCAAAGAATATAGCTAAACTAATGAAAATATGTTTACTGTTTACATATTAAATAATTCAGGTGAATGGAATATATAGGGTTTAAAATGGAATATTTCAGAATTATTGGCATACACTTAAAATACCAAAAGCATATTAGGTTGGTTATGATAATTTGCTATTTGAATTAAGAATTTCCAACTTGATTTTTTAACATTCAGACATTTTCATTAATAAACAAATTAACTCTAGCCGAAAAAAAAGAAAATTATATTAATAAACATGAACTTTTTTCATTTTTGCAAAATCAACTTGGTTAATCCGTAGATTTGTTGGTATTGAAAATCTTGAAGGCTATCTTTTCAACTTCACTGTTCTGACCACATTCAAAAAGACAGGCAAAGTACTTTTGATCCCCACACTCTGCCAGATCTGAGTATCCACTTGGACCTTCATTGATGCACTGCATGGGTTCCCATTGTATAATGGGATCCAACGGTGATTTATTCACATAGATTGTGAGATCCTTTCTCTCTTTTTTATCAGATGGATGAGAATAGAGCAGCCATGTATTCATTTTCAGAACACTGCCTTGGCAACCATTACCAGTCTCTATCAGCGGTGCAGCTGTAAGCTTGTTAAAAGTTTCTCCTCCACTCCTGCTTAGAGCCTGGACTCTGAGGTCGGATGTACTTCGAGCATTGCAGTACAGTTTGTTGTCTATCTCAGCCATCTGACACTCACCAGACTTATCTTCCATTTGTTCTCCTACATGCCAAGTGCTTCCTTTATCTTCACTGTAGAATGCAAATGCATGTGATACGGGGGAACAACATGATGAACAACATAATGAACAACAGAATAAACATAAGGAATAAAAATAATACGCATATGCTAAGATAATCAGTCTCTTGTTCTCCATTTGAACACCATGTCCTGGTCCAACAGCAAAGGTGGCCCAGTGTTTCTCCTTTTCACTGATCACATCTTTCAAATTCGTAAAATCACTCCAGCTTCTGCCAGTGTCCTTACTGGTTATGTAACAAAGTTGTGCCCTGTTCTTTTTTGTTTTTATTTGATACTCTTCAGAGACACCAATGGGAACACAAATAAAAAACAGGAAGAGCGTATCAGAATCTTTCTCATAGACCGGACATGGATTCATGCTGCGGTGGCCAGGTAGACAAGCTAAACCGAGCACACATTCACTTTCCCACTGAAATAAAAACATGACATCATGTGAAAACAATCTATGAAATAGTTCAGTTGTGAAGAAAATTGTCTGTTATGAAAAACATTTTACGATTTTGGTTAAACGTGTCTTGTACCTCAACTTCCTTCTCGTCATTCTTCCACAATCCTCTTCTCATAACAAGCACATCTGCATCAATGTCTCTAGGACTTTTCCGCTTTTCAGCGAAGGCAAGGTAGGTTTGTTCGGCACTGATATAGATGAGAGCTGGAATTCTGTACGTCACTTCTGCCTCCTGTGCGAATAATGTTGTTGCTGGTGTGTCGTCAAGAGAAATTGAATTGCTGATTGAAGATGTATTGTTACCCATTGTAAAATTCTAGCCCTATAAACAGAAAGAATAAATAGTAGAAGTATCAGTAACAGTATCACCGTGCACTTCAGCCACGTGTATGAATGTATGAATTACACTTCTTGAGATACCAACTCAAATCAAATCAAAATGATTATGGACCTTTTCTCATAATTACGTTGGCTTGATAAAAAAGACTTTCATTGAGGGGGTCAAAACTTAAAGACAACTGAGAAAGACTGAACACAAACAAAATGCCCCCCAAAAGAAAATCCTATTCTGCAGATTACAAACTGCAGGTAGTAAAATATGCAGCCGAAAACGATAACGATATCGATAATCGAGCAGCAGAAAGAAAGTTTGGAGTGAGTGAGAAACTTGTGAGGGACTGGCGAAAAGCAGAGGTTTCTCTAACTGTAATGAAGAAAACCAAGAAAGCTAATCGCGGCTGAAAGCAAGATGGCCAGAGCTGGAGGAACGAGTCCACAGGTGGGTGCTTGAACAACGCCTGCCGGGAGAAGCTTGTCAACGGTGCAGTTACGTCTCCACGTCCTGGTAGGTGCCAAGGAGATGAATATAAATGACTTTGCAGACGGGCCTTCTTGGCCTTCAACCGCCTCTCTATCTGAGCACGGACAACGCTGTGTCAGAAACCGCCAGCAGACTTCCAAGCCAAGGTCGACAGTTTCCGTGAGTTTGTTGAAAAGCAGGTAACTGAACACAACGTGTCACCGGATCATATTATCAACATGGACGACGAGGTCCCCCTCACGTTTGACATTCAGCCTGTTGTTCTGTGTGCTATTGTGTAGTTGAATAACTTGCCTTTCCAGAGTAAATGTCTGTTCTTGGTCTTGGATTTTGTGAAATAAATTTCTAAATACATGCTGATTAAAGTCCAGTGCGACTTATTTATTATATGTTTTTTTCCTCTTCATGACGCATTTTTTGACTGATGCGGAAAATACGGTAAGACTGGGCTTAGATTAAGTCAGTATTAGGCCTTAGTTCAATTGACCTATTGGTAAGCCCCTCCCCTCGAACGCAGATGAGCCAATGGCAGTTGAGTATTAGTTGTACATGGACCAGAACTCGGACATCTTTAGGTTTCAGCGCCATAGAGAAACATTGGAATTTGTCCAAATTGTTCAAACACATCTTGGGACAATGTGACATTTATGACATTAAGTAGACATTTTATAAACATAAAGATATGTCAGTGCAAGTTGCTTTCAGTTTAAACAGCTCAAACATGCATTTTAGTCTGGGACTAGATTAAGCCTTGTCTGCTGAACTGGGAAAATGTGTAGCTTTATTCCTCAAATATCTCTCACTAGCAAAATCTAGCAATTGGCTTACACTGTAAAATATATGTAAAATAATAATAATTGTGTATATTTTAAGAAAACTTAAGAAAATGTTTTTTATAGTTGTATAGAAAATATTGAAAACTTTTCACTAATAAAACCAAGAGATACATTTTCTTATTTTTTTTTAAGGAAACATACAGTTTTGAGGCTTGAATTGAGGAACCAATTAAGCTGATAAAATTAAGGAAAAAAGGTTACCTATTTATTTTAGGAGAATTAGTTCAATTATGCCATTTTATTTATAGACACCATTGTTAGTTCCCAGCATGCTTTGCACATTGTAAATATTGAAATTATTGTTGTTTTATGTGTTTTTGAGTAAAGGGAAACATCTGTTAATGTTCAGTTATGTTTGACATTTGAAAGAGTTTGTATTATCCTCAAGTTTTGATCGTTACTAATGTGCAGAAGAGTAGGGATTATGGTTAGGTTGTGAATAACTGCATATATTAAAGCTCTTAAACATGTTGTTTTGTTCATTGAGCAACAACTTTGCTATAATGGTAGTGCAGTAACAAGTGTGTTTATGTGCTGTGCTAGCAGCATACAGTCTTTTAATTATATAACACAATATAAATCAAAATCAAATATAAACCGATCATTACCATTCACTTGAATTCACACAATTGTGAGAGTCAACTTAAAATAAAAAAGCATATTTCACTTAAAATATTAAAAAAAGTAATCATAGACTAAATAATTTAGGGGATTTTACATGATTTATTCAGGTAGATTCCATGAAAGAAATCAAGCCTTAACTCAAAAATACCATGTGTAATATTGTTACCATAATTATTTTAAGTAGCACATACATTTTTTTACATGCCAAAACATGCTAACATTATGCTAATTCATGTTATCAATGTGATAAGACATTCTAATTTATGCTAGCAACATGCTAATTCACGTTAGCAACATGTTATTTCATGCTAATAACATGTACATTTATGCTAACAATATGCTAATTCATGTTAGCAATCTATTAAGAGTTAGAAACATATTAAAACATGTCAGCAACATGCTAAATCATGCTAGCAATGTGTTAAAAATGCAAGTGACATGCTATTTCATGTTAGCAATGTGTTAAACATGCTAGTAAAATGCTAATCAAAGCTAGCAACATAAAAAAAAACAATATGCTAAAAAAAAAAAGCCAAATTAAAGTTTGTCTGCAAAGATGTTTTTTTTTTCTTCTTCTGGGACAAAATTCAGACTGCATCTCTATTTTAGAACTATTACTCCACAACCACCAAACTCGGCTCAGACCTTCAGACTGTTTGTGTGACGTAGTGTGCCCCTTACCAAAAAGAAGTATAGGCTACTTCAAGTTCATTTCATGAAGTATACTTGAGTAATGCTAAGTATATTTTAATGTATACTTTATATAGTGACTATACCAATGTCAATGTACTAGCAGTAAACTTGCAAGTGTTCTATTTTAATATTGCTTGGGACTTAATTGGCCCACTTTTAGTATAAAAAGTATACATTTAAGTGTTCTTAAAAGTAAACTTTGAGTGCACAACTAGTTTAGTTCTCAGTAGTTTTATACTGCAGTTTAGAAGTTTTATACTGCAAGTATAGCCTACTTGTACGTTTTCTTTAAGTGAACATAACATCAAACTTAAGCCGCTTTCACACAGCGCATTGATCCTGGGAAATTGCCGGGAAATTGCCAGAGTGCTTTCTGTGTGAATGCAAACACGTACTTGGCAAAGACATACTTGACCACACCTGGTTTCATCACAGCTGGAAACATTGTCAACAAAAAGCGCTCAGCACTCGTTGCAGATCAAGTTGAGCTTCTAGTGTTTTTGATGAACAGTAGAGTATGTAGATGTAATGAGTACAAGTGGACTGTTTCTGAATGGCAGTTTGCTATTTTGTGTTCATGTAGTTCATTAGGCTGTCTGTTGAAGTGTTTTCTCAGGTTACTGATGCTCGAACACAGCTTTATGCACTATTGTAGTCTAATTGTCCTTGCATGCACATTATCATTAAGGAAATTATATTTTATTTAAGAACAATTGTTTGAAACTAATGCACTTTAAAAAGTGAATGTCATTTTTATTTCAATAAAAGATGCAATGCTTGATTTGGTTTATATTTGTTTTGAGCTCGCTTGCACCCACTTGTGGGCATAGGAGTCGATACAACATTCTTTTTTTCCCCTTTAACATTAACTATTGTCTTTAGAATTATAATTCGAATTTTGCTAATATTTTAAGAAAGAAATTCGAATTTACCTTTTCAGCCATTTTGACAGCCCTTACGCACATGCCATCGCACTGACATCCTGACGTCACATGTCTTTACGGGATTTTTACAGACTCACAGATTCCGGAAAATCACTGGCAGTGTGAATGAATGGGACACATTATCCGTGTATTTTCCGGAATCTCTGTGTGGAAGGGGCTTTATAGTTTACAATTTATATGTTATTTTTGCACTTTAAGTATACTACTATGTTTCTATTTTGGTATAATTTTAACTAACTAATTTTAAAAACAACCTTTTTATTAACACTTGAATGTCGATAAGTTTATTTATTTATTTATTTATCTATTTTTAAGAAGTCAACACTTTAAACAAAAAGCTGAGAAAATTGCATTTTTATTCAAAGACTTCGTCCGGATGGGATTCCGAACAATGATCAAAATAGATGCAATAGAACGAGTCCCGCGAACACCCTCGAAGCTTCACAGTCCTTTAGCTCATCCTGGGTTGACATTTCATTCGGTAACATTAGGCAGTTTTGATTTATATGCTGTTTAATGTTGATGATAACATTATTTTACATTTGTGTGAACAATCTTCTATCGCTTGTTTCAGCTTCTTCTTCTCCTGTGTTTTGATCCGGAGATTCTGTACTCTTTCAGAAGATGTGTAATAGGCCCCCTACCGCATAATTGTGAAAACACTGATAGCCTGAAATTTCAAAGTAAATTCCAAAGTACACCACCAGTGGACTAGCCTACTCAAAAATTCAGATACTCAGAATTAGGAACATATCAGTTTTCTTTATAAATCAATATTTTCAAAGAACTTTCTTGTTTTTAGTTTAAAAGAAGTAGAGTAAAAGTAAAAGGTTTTTTTTTTTTTTTTTTTTTTGCTTTTGGCCGTAAAGTAAAAAGCACACTTGAAAAAACTACTTTTTCGTAAGGGGCTATATCTTTTCTAACCATTCTGACTTACAGTTTTACTAAAAAACGATGATCAAAACTGATAAAAAAGCGTTAATCTAATTTGCATTCCCACTGAAAAACAAGCTTCTTAGTGCAAAATGTTGCCCATAAATAGTGTTGTGCGCCTTCTTATCAAATTCACATGATCAACCTCTCCTCTATTTTGCTTGGGAACTAATGTGGTCGGTACGTCTCTCACCGTCCAAGAAGTGCCTCGCCGACCTCTCCGGCGGTGTGAATGTACAGTTAGGCTCAATTAAACTTCCATTCTATGTACTATTTCAAAGCCATTAAGACTAATTTAAACTCAAACTCTAAACTCATAAACTCTAAATTCTAAACTCAAACTAAAAAACTCAAACACTCATAAACTCAAACACTCATAAACTCTAAACTCAAACACTCAAACTCTAAACTCAAACACTTAAACTCTAAACTCAAACACTCAAACTCTAAACTCAAACACTCATAAACTCTAAACTCAAACACTTAAACTCTAAACTCAAACACTCAAACACTCATAAACTCAAACACTCATAAACTCAAACACTCAAACACTCAAACTCAAACACTCATAAACTCAAACACTCATAAACTCTAAACTCAAACACTCAAACTCTAAACTCAAACACTCATAAACTCTAAACTCAAACACTCATAAACTCAAACACTCATAAACTCAAACACTCATAAACTCTAAACTCAAACACTCATAAACTCAAACACTCATAAACTCTAAACTCTAAACTCAAACACTCATAAACTCAAACACTCATAAACTCTAAACTCAAACACTCATAAACTCAAACACTCATAAACTCAAACACTCATAAACTCTAAACTCAAACACTCATAAACTCAAACACTCATAAACTCTAAACTCTAAACTCAAACACTCATAAACTCAAACACTCATAAACTCTAAACTCTAAACTCAAACACTCATAAACTCTAAACTCAAACACTTAAACTCTAAACTCAAACACTCAAAAACTCTAAACTCAAACACTCATAAACTCAAACACTCATAAACTCTAAACTCAAACACTCAAACTCTAAACTCAAACACTCATAAACTCAAACACTCATAAACGCAAACACTCATAAACTCTAAAATCTAAACTCAAACACTCATAAACTCTAAACTCTAAACTCAAACACTCAAACTCTAAACTCAAACACTCATAAACTCAAACACTCATAAACTCAAACTCATAAACTCAAACTCTCATAAACTCAACTCAAACACTCATAAACTCTAAACTCAAACACTCATAAACTCAAACACTCATAAACTCTAAACTCAAACACTCATAAACTCTAAACTCAAACACTCATAAACTCTAAACTCAAACACTCATAAACTCTAAACTCAAACACTCATAAACTCTAAACTCTAAACTCAAACACTCATAAACTCTAAACTCAAACACTCATAAACTCTAAACTCAAACACTCATAAACTCTAAACTCAAACACTCATAAACTCTAAACTCAAACACTCATAAACTCTAAACTCAAACACTCATAAACTCTAAACTCAAACACTCATAAACTTAAACTCTTAACTAGTAAACTCATAAACTCAAACTCTCAATTCATAAACTTTAAATTCATAAACTCAAAATCAAACTCTAAACTCATAAACTCAAACTCTAAACTATCTCTAAACAAAATCTATGTATCTATATTTTAAAACTACAAACTAAAACTTAAACTATTTCAAACTGAAAACCTTCAAACTTTAAAACTACAAACTTTCTGGCTAGGCTTTTTCAAGCCAACTTAAAGGTTGTCAACAAACATTTTATATTGTTATTATTACAGTTACTATTTCTGTCCTTGTTGATAATTCTCCATTAGACTATAAGAAGCAATACTCACAGAAATTATGTTTCCTGCAGCAGGAGCAAATGATTCTTACAGCAGGGTTGTGTCACCACAAACACTCTTATAAGGTCTGACCAAAACATGCTGAGCATCCTGTATTTATTATCATATATCAACCAGGGGCGGCGCTGGGTCCTGAATGATTAAGCCCCGAATGTTTAGCCTGGAACAGGTCCCTGAGCTTATGGGAAATATGATAAGAATAAAGTAAATATTGGTTGTTTTATCTTAGTTCAGAGCAGTCTCTGACTTGTGATAGTTGAAATCTGTCTCTCCCTCCTTCCCTCCCTCCTGCACACACCCACACCCACACACCCACACACACCACATAAGTGATTCAGCCTATCCTAGAATATCTCCAGGTGTTGCACAATCTCACAGCAATTGCAGTTTTTCTGAATTTCTAAAACACATTTCTTGAAACCATCACTCACTTTCTCAAAACCTTTAACACAAAACCAAATTTTCAAACCACATTCAGAGAACTTCTGACTCTTCTGGCAAAATCAAACAATTGCCTCAAAACCATTTTATCTGTGCTCAAAATCAAACAAAACGTGGCATTAGTGATATGATTTAAAACTTCAGCGTTTTACATTGGGATCATAATGGATGCTCAATTATGACATATTTCAAACAGAGGCACTGAAGATTTGCATTCACTTAAAATGTTTTTAGAAGTTTGCTTGTTCATATAATCTTTGAGTATGATGAAGGTAAGTAGATGTGACATGCTGTCCAAGATAGAGGGTTCAAGATACAACTCCAGCAGTAAAGGACTACTTAAATAAGTTTGTAACAAATTAATAGAAATAAAACATAAGAGCAGAGGAGGGTTGGAGGAAGAACTGTCATGGTAGTGAGGAAAGCAGCTGGCTATATACTTTTGCAAAAGAAAAAAAAAATATATTAACAACAAAAATGTAATAATGGCACAAAACTTCTTTGCATAATTATCAATGAATATGTTTGGCTAGATGATAATACATTAGAAAGCATTTCAGTGACCTTCACTACCATTCAAAAGTTTTGGGTTGGTAAATTTTTTTTAAATGTTTTTGAACATTTAAATGTTTATGTCACAAAGGCTACATTTATTCAGTCAAAAATACAGTAAAAACTGTAATACTGTAAAAAAAATTATTGCAATCAATAAAAATTTAATTTATTTATATTTCATGAGTGACATTTTAGCATTATTACTTCAGTCTTTAGTGTCACATGATCAGGGCCGGAGTGGGACTCATTTTCAGCCCTGGAGTTTCACGACTGACTATATTAAAATAATGTAATTAAAACCTCCGTATAAAAGTGTGCAATAGTGCACTGTTCTCTACAGCCTTTTAATTCATTGTATTTTTCAATCATTTTCTATTCAGTGCAAAATGCAAATACAGTAGCCTAAGTGTTGCTTCACGCAGTGGTCACCAACCCTTTCAAGCCCAAGATCCCTGAACTCGGCCTTGATGAAAGGCTAGATCTACCTATAGATTTTTCATGGCAATTCCGATACCAGCTGCCTTTTTTTTTTTAGATCATTTTTTTTTTTAATTTAATATTTATATTTTTCTTCCTATATTTCGAGCATCACGAACAGTGATCTTGCTGTGTCTGGTATTCTCTCTGCTGCACGTCTGCGCTCTCCTCTTTGCTTCTGTAACCCAGGGTAATAATTGAAAAGGTTTCATTTCATATATATTTATTTCATGTGCACGCTATAATGTATATTGTTGTGAAAAAGTACTATGCTTGTTAAATTGATGGGGTATTTATTATTCTAATGTTCAGCCAATCGTGCTCACTTGTCCATGTCGAGTGTCCAATCAGTGCTCTTGATTAAAGTGAAGAGGGCGGGAAGAAGAAAGAGCAATGGTGAACTAGGAAGAAGGAGTATAGCACGTGTGAGACGAGCGTGCGATCATCTGGTGTCATATTGTTTCACAAAAATATAGTGTAAATAATGCTGTAATGTGTTACAACAGTTTCTGTAATTAGTGGGTTGTCAAAACTAGAACATAAACTTATACTACAGAGACAGCTAATAACTATTTCTCCACTAAATATTCCTGGTTGTTTATTCCAGCCTCCATTTACTAATACAGCGGATGGACTGTTTACAGAGACTGAACAGTGTCTATCTTGCTCGGCTGGATTGTGTGTTCGGTTGGCGAGTCGTCAGTGCGAGGATTCGTGGTAGTTTCCGACGATGATGATTCCAGATAAACTTCTGAGTTAACGGCAGAGGTGGGAACAAGTCACACATGTTCAAGTCACAAGTAAGTCTCAAGTCCCTACCATCAAGTCTCAAGCAAGCCTAAGTCACAGTACACACAAACCTACCAAGTCAGTGTTCACTTCAAGCAAGTAAAGTCCAAGGCCGTAACCAGGGTTTGAAAATTAGTGAGGTCCGGGGTGAGGTGCAGGGCCGGATTAAGAATTCAGAGGCCCCTGGCCACAATCAATGTCTTATGCCCCCCCTTAGGTAGGCCAAATGTATAGTTTGTCCAAGGACATTTTAATTTTGCATTAAGAGTTTTAGTTTACTGACTTAAAAGGAACTTTGTTGTACTATGCTGGAGTAAAGTTCATAAATGATCGATCTTTCCCATAGGATTTTGTAAAACTATGTTGGGTAAACCTCTGTCCCTCTAGGGGGGTTCGGGGGCATGCTCCCCCGTAAGAAAATTTTGTACATTTTAAGGTTAAATGCATCAATCTGGTGGTCTTTGAGAGCTCAAAATTAAGAGCTTCAACGGGCTTCAACCCATGAACTGTGCACAAAGAAAAAACATTGACTACCTGGACATTAAAGGGGGCTCAAACATATTTTTTAGTTATGATATGGAGTTTCAGTCTACATTACATTATAACTGGTGTTTTAGTATGCCAAACAATTAGTATAATAATAATATAATAATGATTTAGATAATTATTCCTATTAAAATCCATATAGCCTATAATGAAAATGAATATTTCAAAAGTATACTTTACATTACACTATAGGAAAATTACAATACTTTTGTCCTAATGTCTTCACTTGCAAGAAATAAACTCTTTGATCGCGTGAGCAAAGTGCGCACTTTTCTTTAAATCACGCAGCACAAACATAATGCCCATATAGGATACTTAAATTCTTGTGCTGTTTTATAAAAGCACAAAACCATATCACGGTTTCGATATTAGTTCGTTGGCAAAATATAACGCTAGAGACCTTTATGTTAGGCTATACATTTTACATCTCATGTGTATTGGGAAAAGGGAGAAGAGCGAGTTCGGCAAAAGGCGGATTCGAACTCGAGTCGAACGCTTCAAAAGCTACTGAGTTTCAAGCACCTCACGCACGCCCAACGACCCATGCCACTGTAGCTATTTAGTAGAAGGTGTCTTTTTTTTGCTAAAAAGACAGGCACTTAGTGCAAATTACGCTCCATTATCGGAAATGTAAAAGAAAAAAAAAGTTCATTGGCACTTTTTGGTCATTTCATGAATTACAAATTGACATCAAATGTTGTTGCATCATGCTTGTAGTTTCTTTTGCGCTTTATTTACAAATTATAATAAAGTGACATAAAGCGCTCTGCCGCATTTTTTATAGTCTATGCTTACAACACGCTCTCAAGCCCCGTTCACTGATCTACCTTCTCGCAGCGACATAAATTGCAAACACACATGACGCGGTTTAAACGGCTAATTAATCATTCAGAGAGCTTGACATTTTATTTTTGAATATAAAAAAATGACCGAGGTCCAGACCTCGGTGACCTCATAGCTGGCTACGGCCATGGTAAAGTCAAGTCCTGCTAAGGGTCAATTCAAGTTACAATACCAAACAGAACAAAAGTAGAGATTATATTGCCCTCAACCTTATTCATTTTTCCCACAGAAATTGTTACCTTTCTAATACATTTATATCGTAATATTAATAATATTATTTATTATAGCATGTATTTATGATTATCAAAATTTTGAATTATTATTATTATAATAACAATTATACGAATATAAATGTTGAAGATAAAACATTTAAAGGTAAATTCACAACTGTGACGCATTAATTATGTAGCCTGGCTCCGCCCTCCTACGTACTTCCGCTCAATTTTCATGTTCCTTCAGTACGTCGTCTGGGTTTGCGTAATATTCTCAGGTTTTCTCCGACCAATTTTTTACCGGTTTGCGTCACGACCAAATGTTAGCGATTGGTTATGGCAGATCCAGAGTGGCTCCAATAGTTTTAATCTTCAACAGAGTACCCGCCTTCAAGGACGTTAATGCTTGTCAATGGAGGGTGGCCAGACTCTCTGTAATGAAATATACAAAATTCTGGTAGGACCAGGCTATTAATTATATTGGTTTTATAGTAAATGTCATATGTTTAACTTTGCTTACATATTTTTTTTATGGAATATCACCGGCAGAAATTAACTTTCCCATTAATGGCCAATATTTGACCCCTTAAATTGATTTCCAGGGGCATTTTTTTTTCTAACCTTGCATGTACACTGCAACAGCATAAATAATAATAATTTTAGCATATCTAAATTTAGCATTTAGAGATGCTAAAAAAATTATAATAATATTTTTAATTATGATATTTAACCCGCCAGTAGGTGGCGCCAAATCACCGTCTTAATGAATGAGTCGTAGAAGCATTCATTCAACTGATTTGTTCTAAATGGCAGATTCATTCTGGAACTAAGCAACTAGGTCACTCAATCACAAAAACCCCGGATTCGTTCAAAAACGCATAACTCTTAACTCTTTTTCTGTGGCTTGTTTGGAACTATTGTCATTGGAGAAATAGAGCAAAAACAGAGAATATCTACAATATTATGTCTAAAATGTCATTACAATATTCACTCTTTGTTTACTGAACTGTTGTATAAAATCATTGTCACATTTGCAATTGCACTAATATTCTGGGAATATTGTTTAATATCATATAAAAAATAACTCATGCTAGGGCCATTTTTTCCAGCACATCTTGAACTGTGGGTGCATTATTCTGCTGGCATTTTGCCCCCCAATCCCCTGTAACGTCTGACCCTGCTTCTAGAGAAACATAACACACGACAAAACATCATTAACAGTTTTATATGTTGTTTTTCATCATTGAAAAAGCTACATATTTGGAAAGAAAGCACTATGATTTGAAAGAAGCTGTGGCAAATTTCTGAATTTATGCATGTTATACAAAACATATGCCATCATTAATTGTCATTTGAATCTATTGACAGCCGCCCTTAAGCTACATCTGAAAACATAATTTTGTATAAAGAGGAATGCTGTTTTGACCACTATTCTCTAGATTTAACGTTAGTCAAATTAACTATACCTAATATACCTAATACAAAACATAATTTCTCTCCCACTGAGGAAAGAAAGACATGGATATCTTGGATGGCATTGGGGTGAGTAAATTATTAGGACATTTTCATTTTGGGGTGAACTAATCCTTTAAATTTGCAACTCGAGTCAAGACATGCGACTCGAGTCCCCCATCTCTGGTTCACGGGAGTGCCTGGAATTCCTTTGGCCCTGAGGAAATCACTGCGATCGTGGGTTTGACGGACATCACTGGGAGACGAAACACACTTACTGGATACATTAATAGAAAGTAAATGTATATGATTTGACTTAGCTTAAAGTACATTCTTTTACTTTTGCTTAATCTTTATAATGTCCAATCAGTATTTTCAAACAAATTTCTGATCTTTCAGTGCTGAGAAAGGTGAGAAGTTTCTTTGGAACTCAGGAAAGATGTTTAGGGTCTTGCAAAAGACACTTAAAACATGATTTCTCTCTCTCTCTCTCTCTCTCTCTCTCTCTCTCTCTCTCTCTCTCTCTCTCTCTCTCTCTCTCTCTCTCTGAATGGTGTGGTGTTCTTGCTTTTTGACATCTCGACATTAGTCTTTTGAGAAATATCTGTTGGAATGTAATGAAAAACATGCTTGATTTCTGGAAATGGTAGGGAGAGATAGATTGCATTAGTTCTCCTGTTTGACACAATCTTAAAGAGCTGTGTTGGAAAAAAATGATCTGTTTTCATGGGGATTTTTTTTTTTTTTTTTTTTTTTTTATAACTGTTATTTATTACATTCAATAATCTTGCACATGTCACATGGCTATTGTCCAGCAAAAATCTGGTGATTTCCAAGTTACCGCCCATCAATGGGGATTTGAACTCTCATATGGATCCATCATGTTTACCGGATTGGGTGGGCAAATAATCAGAATTCAAATTATAATAAAGAAAAATGAACATAACAGTTAATAAACACTTCTATTATCTCTGAGGAAATATTCTAGAATAACGTGTAGGAGAGCTCTCTTGCAGTGAGCTAGAGTGTGAGACAGAAAGAGGTTTGAGTCTCAAACAGAGTCTGACTAATCAGGAAACATGTCACACTGTTTGTTCACTTGGTTGATCAGCAAAGCAAGGGGAAGTTCCTCCTTGTTATCCACAAGAGCACTGTGACCTCTTGGGCCACATCTGCAAAACTAGATAGCAGACTGTGGTGGTTTCAACACCTTTGGTGCAAAAGGACAGAAAAAAAAAACATTTTTTTATCATGTTTCTAGACAACACATGATGGAAAATCCTGGTATTATACCTCAAATCACAGAGACACATTTACTTATGCAGATTAGTATCTGAGTCAAGATGGGTAACACTTTATAATAGCGTTCAGTTGTAAGTCATTTATAAGTGGTTAGTTCATGATGAACTTATCATTTACAAAACATTCATAAATGATTAGCAAGTGATATACTAATATTTTATGTATGTTTTGTAAATTCCGTTACCAGTCATTTACAAGTGATTAGTAAATGATTAACTAATGATTTATGAAACATGACTATGCATTCATAAATGATTAATAAGTGATATGTTAATTATTGTATGTATGCTTTGTAGATTAAGTGGTAACACTTTAGAATATTGTATCTTACTTACTGCATAACTAATAAGGAATTATTGAGGAACTAATAGATAATTATTTATTAACACTTAAGTCACTACTGTTAACTACTAAGGAAGATGTGTTAACTAATTAGTATGTAATATAATTGTATGATTGTGTTACATTTCAGTTAGTTAATAACTAATGAATTATGTCATAACTCTTGAAGAACTATTATTAAATATCTATTAATTAAGGTTCAAGAAAAATAACTTAGAAGTAACTACTAATGAACAGTCATACACAGTGGTTACAACAATAAACCGTTTTATTGTAGCAGTGGAGTGGTTGATGAAGTACACAAATCAAGTACTTGAGTAAAAGTACAGATAACCCAATAAAATATTACTCCAGTAAAATGATAAACTTTTGGCCTATTCATTTTCAAAATTACCTTAGTAAAAGTACAAAGGTAATTACTTGAAAAGTAAAAAGCACTGATCAATGTTTTTTATTTTATTTTCTAGCCAGTTTTTGTCACAAGTTTGTCCTGTCTTGTTTTGCACTTGGGTGTTTGTTTTGTTGAGCCACGTGCTCGTGTTCATTGTTAGCCCCGCCCTTCTTGTTATCTTGTTATTGGTTTAATTCTTTCCACCTGTTGTCATCGTTACCCTCTTTTGTTTGCTTCCCTATTTAGTCTCCTTGTATCTGTTGTACTGTGCTGTTACGTTGTCTATGTTCTTGTGTTTGTTTCCCAGTGTTTTGGTTTGTTTATATTATTCTAGTGTTTTCCCCCGCGTGGGAGTTTTGTTTATCATTGTATTTTGCTTCTATTTTATTAAAATCCCATTTTGGTTTTCTGCAATTGAGTCCTCAGTTTTGTTTTTGAACCCAGTCGTGACAGAACGTAACAGCCATTTTGAGGACTCAGCAGAATGAGCATTCGTGTGGTTCCCCCCGCTACAGCTCAGGAGAGACTAGAACTCCAGCAGGCGTTGGTATCGCAACGCCAGCAGGGCTGGGAGATAGGATGCTTCGCCCAGTTCTTCTGGACAATGGCTAGGGGATTGAATTACCATGATGAAGCTCTTAAAGAGGCATTCAACCACTGTTTGGATGATCCCCTTCCTCAGTGGGAGATGGATGGTTTAAGGATCCTGGACTTTTGGAAATTCACCAATTACCTGCGGCATCGCAAGGATTGGAGGATCCTGCCACCATTAGAGACTGACGGTATTGACCAACTTACCTATCCTTCTTTGCCGAGTCAAGTTTTTCCAAATTTAACTAAAAAACGAAGGTTGAGAAGGAGGAGAGCAGCTAAGACTGCTGCATCAGTCTTTGTCTCCATCGAGCCAGTTTTTGTCACTCCAGAGGCTGCAGAGACTGTTCACGTAACGTCTGTCCAGCCAGAGACGGTTCACATCACGTCTGCGGAGCCCGTGTCTGTTCCTGAGCCGGAGCCAGTGTCTGTTCCTGAGCCGGAGCCAGTGTCTGTTCCTGAGCCGGAGCCAGTGTCTGTTCCTGAGCCGGAGCCAGTGTCTGTTCCTGAGCCGGAGCCAGTGTCTGTTCCTGAGCCGGAGCCAGTGTCTGTTCCTGAGCCGGAGCCAGTGTCTGTTCCTGAGCCGGAGGTGCCAGTTCCAGTGCCTGAGCCGGTGGTGCCAGTTCCAGTGCCTGAGCCGGTGGTGCCAGTTCCAGTGCCTGAGCCGGTGGTGCCAGTTCCAGTGCCTGAGCCGGTGGTGCCAGTTCCAGTGCCTGAGCCGGTGGTGCCAGTTCCAGTGCCTGAGCCGGTGGTGCCAGTTCCAGTGCCTGAGCCGGTGGTGCCAGTTCCAGTGCCTGAGCCGGTGGTGCCAGTTCCAGTGCCTGAGCCGGTGGTGCCAGTTCCAGTGCCTGAGCCGGTGGTGCCAGTTCCAGGGCCTGAGCCGGTGGTGCCAGTTCCAGTGCCAGCTCCAGTTCCAGTGCCTGAGCCGGTGGTGCCAGTTCCAGTGCCTGAGCCGGTGGTGCCAGTTCCAGTGCCTGAGCCGGTGGTGCCAGTTCCAGTGCCTGAGCCGGTGGTGCCAGTTCCAGTGCCTGAGCCGGTGGTGCCAGTTCCAGTGCCAGCTCCAGTTCCAGTGCCTGAGCCGGTGGTGACAGTTCCAGTGCCTGAGCCGGTGGTGCCAGTTTCAGTGCCAGTTCCAGTGCCTGAGACGGTGGTGCCAGTTCCAGTGCCTGAGCCGGTGGAGTCTGTTCCAGTGCCTGAGCCGGTGGAGTCTGTTCCAGTGCCTGAGCCGGTGGAGTCTGTTCCAGTGCCTGAGCCGGTGGAGTCTGTTCCAGTGCCTGAGCCGGTGGAGTCTGTTCCAGTGCCTGAGCCGGTGGAGTCTGTTCCAGTGCCTGAGCCGGTGGAGTCTGTTCCAGTGCCTGAGCCGGTGGAGTCTGTTCCAGTTCCTGAGCCGGTGGAGTCTGTTCCAGTTCCTGAGCCGGTGGAGTCTGTTCCAGTTCCTGAGCCGGTGGAGTCTGTTCCAGTTCCTGAGCCGGTGGAGTCTGTTCCAGTTCCTGAGCCGGTGGAGTCTGTTCCAGTTCCTGAGCCGGTGGAGTCTGTTCCAGTTCCTGAGCCGGTGTCGTCTCTGCCGTGGCCGCCCGAGGGGTCGTCTCTGCCGTGGCCGCCCGAGGGGTCGTCTCTGCCGTGGCCGCCCGAGGGGTCGTCTCTGCCCTGGCCGCCCGATGGACAATCTGCTCCACCCTGGCCGCCCGATGGACAGTTTGTTTCTCCCGTCCCGCCCTGGTCTGTCCCTCCCGTCCCGCCCTGGTCTGTCCCTCCCGTCCCGCCCTGGTCTGTCCCTCCCGTCCCGCCCTGGTCTGTCCCTCCCGTCCCGCCCTGGTCTGTCCCTCCCGTCCCGCCTCCCGTCCCGCCTCCCGTCCCGCCCTGGTCTGTCCCTCCCGTCCCGCCCTGGTCTGTCCCTCCCGTCCCGCCCTGGTCTGTCCCTCCCGTCCCGCCCTGGTCTGTCCCTCCAGTCCCGCCCTGGTCTGTTCCTCCAGTCCCGCCCTGGTCTGTTCCTCCAGTCCCGCCCTGGTCTGTTCCTCCAGTCCCGCCCTGGTCTGTCCCTCCAGTCCCGCCCTGGTCTGTCCCTCCAGTCCCGCCCTGGTCTGTCCCTCCAGTTCCGCCCTGGTCTGTCCCTCCTGTCCCGCCCTGGTCTGTCCCTCCTTTCCTAGTGGAGCGTCTGGTAGCCGCTCCTTAAGGAGGGGGTTATGTCACAAGTTTGTCCTGTCTTGTTTTGCACTTGGGTGTTTGTTTTGTTGAGCCACGTGCTCGTGTTCATTGTTAGCCCCGCCCTTCTTGTTATCTTGTTATTGGTTTAATTCTTTCCACCTGTTGTCATCGTTACCCTCTTTTGTTTGCTTCCCTATTTAGTCTCCTTGTATCTGTTGTACTGTGCTGTTACGTTGTCTATGTTCTTGTGTTTGTTTCCCAGTGTTTTGGTTTGTTTATATTATTCTAGTGTTTTCCCCCGCGTGGGAGTTTTGTTTATCATTGTATTTTGCTTCTATTTTATTAAAATCCCATTTTGGTTTTCTGCAATTGAGTCCTCAGTTTTGTTTTTGAACCCAGTCGTGACAGTTTTAGTCATTCTTCAGCACTAATAAGAAAGATAAGTGCAGACATTTACTAGGCTATATATTGATCTGCAAATAAGCAAACTTTTTATTTAATTAGCAAAATGTATCATAATGTATGAAAACGTATCTATTTTACAAAGGTTTAGATAATACCGTTAATAATGTGTTTTTTTACAGTAAGTTTGATTTGAGTCAGAAGTATGTGGTAATTCTGTATTAATTACTAATGAGTTCCCTATATTCTCACTTTAGAATACTGTTCTTTAGAATAGCCTACCAGGTAATTCCTGAAGAAATATCTAATAATTATTTGTTAATTACCAATTAATTTTCTTATATGTTCACTTTAGAATACTGTTTCAGGTTATAAGTAGCCTAATTCCTGGATAATTATTTGATAATTATTTATTAATTACTAATGAGTTCCCTATATTCTCACTTTAGAATACTGTTCCAGGTTCCAAGTAATTCCTGAAGAATTATCTAATAATTATTTGTTAATTACCAATTAATTTTCTTATATGTTCACTTTAGAATACTGTTTCAGGTTATAAGTAGCCTAATTCCTGGATAATTATTTGATAATTATTTATTAATTACTAATGAGTTCCCTATATTCTCACTTTAGAATACTGTTCCAGGTTCCAAGTAATTCCTGAAGAATTATCTAATAATTATTTATGAATTACTAATATGTTCCCTATATTTTCAGTTTCCCTCAGTCATTGCCTCAAACATGAATTTACTCAATGGCATTCTATGCTGAGGAAAACAGACACACACAGTACTGTATATAAAATATAAAAACTAATCTGAGGTTAGTTTTGTATGACTGTTCATTAGTAGTTACTTCTTAGTTATTTTTCTTGAACCATAATTGGTAGATAATTAGTAGTAGTTATTCAAGAGTTATGACAGAATTCATTATTTATTGATTAACTAACTGTTACTTAACACAATCATAAAAATATATTACATACTGATTAGTTAACACATCTTCCTTAGTAGTTAACAGTAGTGAAGAAGTAGTTAATGAATTATTACCTATTAGTTCTTCAATAATTACTTATTAGTTATGCAGTAAGATACAGTATTCTAAAGTGTTACCGATTAAGTTATAAGTCATTTACATCTGATTAGTTAATGATTAACTAATCATTTACACAACAAGACTATGCGTTTCATAAATGTTTAACAAATTATATATATTTTTTGTATGTATGTAGCAATTAGAGAGTGCAGAAAGTTGTAAATGCCTTGAATACACGTACAGATTATTTGTAACAGGTAAGTAACAGAGTTCAACACAATGATGTGTAAATGCATGAATAAATCATTTATAACACTTTCTGCGTCCCCCTAATCAAAAGTGTAAACTATTCATCACTTGTAAATGTCTTACACATCATTCGTAGATTACCACTTCAAGAATCAATAAGGCAAAATATCTACAAATCTTATCTTCAAATGATGTGTATTATTTGTTTTATATGGTTCCTTATTCTTTATAGGATATATAAAGAACATGCATTACCCTGTGTAACACACAACAAAATGGACAACATAACCATTAATGTGGCAGACAGCAAAGGTAATGTTGTCATGCTAACGGTTTCCAAGGATATTGCTGAAAGGATGCAAAATGGTAAGTAAACCGCAGAACTGTGGAATAATTACAAGTCACCAATGATTTGTGCAAGTGTTTTATTTATCATTTATTTCCCCAGATAAAATGTTCCTTTCTTCTGTCATGGAGAAAGTATCAGCTGTTGAAACAAAACAAGGTACACATTTCGTCGCTGCCCGATGAAACTCACGTATGTACAAAACGGTAACTTTTCAGGAAGTGAAAAAAACACTGTAATTTCAAAAGCAGTTGAACGTAGCGTTGTCATACTTGGTACGGCATCTTTAAATTTAACCATATTCTTGCCAGTGTAATGATATAATCCACATTTGACCAAAATCGAGTTTAAATGGACATTATGTGCATATTTTACAGTAACGGTGGTCGATACGCGTTCTTCCGATCATAAATTAGAATGACCAAGTCGTGTTTCATATTGGCAGATGAATAGTCTACGTCTCAGTTTATTAAATACGCTCAGTTTATTAAATGTCTTTTGCAAACTATGAAGGGACAATGAATCAATACACTGACATGGCAATGCTAGACATAGGGCTGGGCGATATGGCTGAAAACTGTATCACGATATAAGTGTTTCATATCGGTCGATATCGATAATTATTGATATTTTTTATGACATATTTAAAATAAGGACCAGTCCAGGAGACAAATATATTACATTTAAAGATTTTTTATTTTAATCTTAACCTACCTCTGATTATAATCCCATCAGTTATAAAGGCAGAAATGTCAACACGACCATGGAAAACTCAAAAGTCTTTCTTCTGTTGAAAATAAAGGTTATTTGGAAGAATGACCAGCAGTTGATGTACCCCAGTGACAGTGATGTAGTGGTGCCTGGAGAAGTGGGTATACTCTTAATTTATGCCTCAATTTTTTTTAAGCGCCCCAGGAAAGGATGAACGCACTGTGTTATAAACAGTGATGTAAGATAGTCTTGCATATAAGTTCACCCCAAAATGGGCCAGAATAGTATTTACACATTATCACTTAACTTTTGCTGCTTGACTTCACAGAAAAAGGGTCATTATACAATTAATATTAGCCACAGAAGAGGTGCAGTTTTTGTAATTAATACTGGCTTTTAATTATTTATTAATACTAAATAATTATGAATTTTGAGTGACTATTCCTTAGTCCATCCACATATGAAAATTGGACGACTATTCAAGGGATCACTGCAGCACTCTTTAGTGGGCGCAGGGCCATACGCAGGGTTTTATAAAAACCAAGGTCCCAAAAAATATTTTGCTAGGGGGGTTCGGGGGCATGCCCCCTTGAGAAAATATAGATTTTCCTGATTTCGACATGTGCATTTTAAGGTGTTTTGAAGACCAAGATAAATGGACAACAGTAGCTTTTAAAGCATGTCAGTGGGCAGTAGCATGAAGTAGCCAATTTTATCAGATATTTTTAAACATGAGAATCAGTTTAAATGTCGCAATGAATGATCCACACTACAAAATGGAAATGCAGAATGTTTTTGCTTATTGTTGACAATACACAATCACATATTCGAAACGGGAATGGCCTTAAATAAGAAATGGTTCAAGGATTATTTTGCATAGATGTTACATTTCAAACAAACGCCAATGCAATCCTTCTGTGTCCAGACCAGAGGCATATGAGCAATTTATTTGAGTATCAAAGATCAGTTTCAGCTACTTTTCTTTCCTAAATTAATCAATGTTTTTGGACTAATATGTTCATTTAATCAATGGTTCAATTGCTCATTCATAAAGACAGTCACTTGTGCCACCTTCTGGCTTAATGATGCAAGTTGCGCAAACACAGACAAGCGGAGTGATACAAACAGTGAAAAGTCTAAGTGCTGATACTGGGGAAATATTCAAATACATTCGAGGTAACGTTATACAAATACATTTATACATTGTAGGCCTATTTATAATAATAATGGCAATATATTTAATATGGTGCTTGTGTTGTTAAATTGAGCTTATAGTTTCCACTGTCTTTGATCAAACTTTTTATTTCTGTCGGTCATTTAAAACTTCGATCGAAAAACAGCTGTTCAGTTTACTTTAGTAGCTAAACTTTAGCTACTTGTATTATCGTTAACTCAAGCGTGAAGCGTCGCGTTGGGATTCGCGCTCGGCTCGCGCTTCTGTGAGTGAACATAAATCCCGCTTGCTTTGATTGGTCTCAAACATTTTGACATTGACGAGCGTGTGTTTGAGTGCTGAAGCAGCTCAGATGAGAAGGTCGGTTATCGTCGCGATGGGCAAATCATTGCAGCACCAAATTAGAGTTAAGTAGGCAATTATTTCACAACTTTCATTATATAGGCTAAACTAAAAACAATTACTGAGGTCCGGACCTCGGGGACCTCAATGGTGGGTACGACCCTGACTGGGTGTTTTCACACGCACATCAGAGGGGATTTAGAAGTGGGTATACGCAATGCCGACTGAACAAGAAGTGGGTATACGCCGTATACCTGCGTATATCCTGCACTACACCACTGCCCAGTGACTTCCATAGTATACTTTTCTCCTATGGAAGTCAATGGGGACCAGCTACTGTTTGGATACTATTTTCAAATTATTAATATTAGAAAATATTAGAAGGAAATTAATACAGGTTTGGAACAACATTAGAGTGCGTAAATAATGAGATAATTATTAGTGAACTATCCCTTTAAGGACAAGCGGCAGCGAATTTACTGTATTACTACTGTCTCTTTAAGAGCTGCGCGCAACGCGCCTATTATAACTTGTTACACGCATTTGAGAAGCAGATTTTCTCAAGTTTGCTTTCACTTTAGACATATCCGACTAGTTTATGTAAACCTTGTGTGTATATAACAGTATTAGCACAATAAGACTCGAAAAGATAACTTAGTCCAGTATTCAGGCGCTGGTAGACAGGCTTTTAGTGCATGTGAGCTTCACATGTAACGTTACGCGCTGAGAAACGCACACGCTAGAACAGGCATCAGCACGCGAATAACAGAGAAACTGACGACGGTCTTGCATAATCTGCAGACGACATTGGTCTGACTAAGGTCAGACTTGAAGTCGGGCGAGCTGACTTTTCCTGTTTTATCAACAATCGCTGCTGCACTCATTTTCTACTTTACTCATCTTATACTTTCACTCTACGCCGGTTCTGTTACTGAAGAATCCAACACGAGACAACAATATTGCGCAACCATACTGACTGGCTGTTAGCGTGTCACTTTCTACGTTGCTATGTTACTAGAGAGTGAGTGCCTTTGTTCATGCAATCAAACTTGCTTTCTTCCGACGGAAAAAAAAATAAAAATTTGTTGAACGTTTTATCGAACGCATTTTTTATTGATATTGATTACGTGTCTATCGCGATACATATCGTTATCGTTTTATCGCCCAGCCCTAGCTAGACAGATACTTTGTTTTGCACAGTCCTACCGTAATTTTGTCACTCCTCTCCACTCCTAGATGTATGTCTGGCGTCAGGAGGGAAACGGTTACCTCGATAAAGTTAGGCCTACTGTAAAGTCTCACCAGGCTATGTTTATTTGGCACTGTATTGCAGAAAAGAAAAGTGAAAATGAAGTTGCAGTTCCAGTAAACTTCCTTCTTTTCCAGTACAAAACAAAACAATACTAGATTACTTGCGTAACCTCGGTTCTCTCTAGAAGAGAGAACGAATATTTGCGTAAGCTAGCTTACGCTACGGGAAAAGTCATCTTTTTCTCGAGATACTGAAGCCAAAAAATTAACCTAATTTTTCATATATTGTCAACGCAGTGACCCGTGCAGCTCAACAGAGCTAGAGCGGGCAATACTGCGCGCTCATTGGCTGCCGCGCGACAACTGCTTAAGCCTACCAGTGAGCCCCGCGTGACGTCGTGCCCTCGCGCGTCACAGCCCGCCAGAAGGGGCGGCGTCAGAGCGTATATAAGGAGGGCTCGGAGGCTAAAATATCTGGTTTCTGTCGAATGACAGGGTTCAGTTCTTGGTCCCCTCCTCTTCTCCATCTACACTACATCACTGGGACACATCATTCAGGCACACGGCTTCTCCTACCACTGCTATGCTGATGACACACAGCTCTTCCTCTCGTTTCAACCAGATGATCCCACAGTAGCTGCACGGGTCTCAAGCTGTCTGGCGGACATCTCCACATGGATGAAGGAACATCACCTGCAGCTCAACCTGGCAAAGACTGAGCTTCTCGTCCTCCCTGCCAATCCATCGCTACAGCACGACTTCACCATCCAGCTAGATTCATCATCAATCACCCCATCAAGGTCGGTCAGAAACCTTGGAGTAACGTTTGATGACCAGCTGACCTTCAAAGATCACATTTCAAAGACAGCTCGATCATGCAGGTTTGCACTGCACAACATCAGGAAGATCAGGTCTTTCCTAACTGAGCATGCAACACAACTTCTCGTCCAGGCCCTGGTCATTTCTAGGCTTGACTACTGTAATGCTCTTCTGGCCAGACTTCCAGCATGTGCAACCAAACCCCTACAGTTGATCCAGAATGCCGCAGCTCGCCTTGTCTTCAACGAGCCCAAGAGGGCACACGTCACTCCACTGTTCATCTCTCTGCACTGGCTACCTCTCGCTGCTCGCATCAAGTTCAAGGCATTGACGCTTGCTTACAGATCTATCACAGGCTCAGCTCCCTCCTACTTTCACTCACTCCTACGAGTCTACATCCCTACCAGACGCCTACGATCGGTCAACGAGCGACGCCTCGTGGTTCCATCACAGAAAGCCACAAAATCACTTTCCAGAACATTCTCATTCACAGTTCCGTGCTGGTGGAACACACTCCCCACCCTCATCCGGAATGCAGAATCCCTGACAACATTCAAAATACAGCTGAAAACCCATCTCTTCCATGAGCACTTAACCTCTTAAAAAAAAAAATTGCTTTCCCTTTGAAACATCACTTATCAGGCTTATGCTACTCTGAATAATGCCTGAACTTCGTATCTTGAGCACTTCTTGCGTTGTTGTTGTTTTTGCCTCTTCATGATGACTCGCTTAATTTAGTCCTAACTTGTAAGTCGCTTTGGATAAAAGTGTCTGCTAAATGACTAAATGTAAATGTAAATGTAAATGTAAATGAATGAAGCAACATGAGCTCGAGGCGTGAGCACGGCAGGGAACGCAAATACTCGTTCCCTCTTCTAGAGAGAGCCGAGGTTACGCAAGTAACCTAGTATCGTTCTCTTACGAGAGGTTCTCTCGTATTTGCGTAAGCTAGCTTACGCTACGGGAACCCCATTGTCAACGCCGTGCGCGCCTTACATCCACACACATTCCCGGAAGCCCGGGAAGCATAAGTGGAAAGAACAGGTGGCCAGCGGGGCGGGCCAATACACTTTCAAAAGCACCCATAGGGAAGAAAGAGCGGCGCAGCCGGTCTATATATATATCTGACATTCCCCAGTGCAGCTCAACCAGGAGAGCTAAATTGAGTGACTAGCCTGTGCACACATGAACAGGGCCTATACCCGACTAGACTGACAAAAGTTTAGCCTGCAAGGTGGGAACTTCCAGGTTATAGAACCTAACAAATGTAGAGGGGGAGGCCCAGCCGACGCCATACAAATGTCATGAATAGAAATTCCTCTGGACCATGCCCACGACGAGGCCATGCCTCTGGTGGAATGAGCCTGTATGTCCAAGGGGCACTGCAGGTCTTTGGACGCATAAGCTGTTGCAATAGCGTCCACTATCCATCTGGATACCGTCTGTTTCGAGGCGGCGAAACCCTTGGTGCGCCCTCCAAACGAAACAAAGAGCTGCTCCAAAAGCCTGAAGGTGGCGGAGCGTGTGACGTAATGCCTTAGAGCCCTGACAGGGCAAAGAAGGCTGCTGCCATCCCCACTGCCTGACGGCAGGGCTGAAAGGGAAATAATTTGAGCTCTAAACGGAGTACCCAACACCTTGGGGACATAACCGTGCTTTGGTTTGAGAATGACTACCGAGTCATTAGGTCCAAACTCAAGACACGTAGCGCTCACTGACAGTGCATGTAAGTCGCCCACGCGTTTTACTGAAGCCAGGGCTAACAGAAAAACAGTTTTGAACGTCAGGTATTTCAACTCCGCCGAGTCTAGGGGTTCGAAGGGATGAGCTTTCAGGGCCTCTAGGACCAAAGACAAATCCCAAATGGGTACCGAAGGCGGCCATGGAGGATTCAACCTCCTGGCTCCTCGGAGGAAGCGGGTGATGAGTTCATTTCTTCCCAATGCGCGGCCGCGCGCCGATTCGGTGAGCGCAGCAATCGCCGCAACATAAACCTTGAGCATGGAGGGGGACCTGCCCGCATCCAGCAGCTCTTGGAGGAAGTTCAGGACCTGTGGAACTCCACAGGATTGAGCATTCAGACTCTTACCCACACACCATTTGTTAAACACTGACCATTTAGACACATAGAGCCGCCTCGTCGAGGGGGCTCTGGACTGCGCGATCGTGTTAACTACCCCTTCTGGCAGATCAACGAATATCCGTTGATTACCCACGCATGCAGAGACCAATGCTCTGGATGGGGATGTAGAATTGAGCCTCGGGCTTGAGAGAGAAGGTCTCTCCTCACCGGGATCGGCCACGGGGCTGTTTCTGACAGCGCCGTCAGCTCTGGGAACCAAAACCAGTCCCGCAGCGCGTCTCCCTGATTTTCGCTATCACTTGCGGCAGCATCGAGATCGGGGGAAAGGCGTACAGCGGGCCGCTGGGCCAAACTTGGGCCATCGCGTCCTCGCTTTTTGAGAAGAACCTCTGGCACTGAGCATTCTCGCTCGTGGCAAAAAGGTCGACTTCTGCTTTGCCAAAGCGACGCCACAGCGTTTGTACTGTCTGGCCGTGTAGAGCCCATTCCCCGGGGGGAACGTTGTCTCTGGACAGCCTGTCTGGTCCATCGTTCAGGCGACCGGGCACGTGCGCGGCTCTCAGCGAGCGCAACGAACCCTGAGCCCAGATCAGAAGACGCTCTGTCAGAGCGCGTAGAGTTCTGGATCTGGTTCCGCCCTGACGGTTCACATAAGTCATCTTCTTCATTTATATAATAATAATAATAATAAACTTTATTTTATATAGCGCCTTTAAAAAGCATCTCAAAGCGCTTCACAAAACATAAAACCTACAATAGAACAAACAATGCAAAAATAAAACAATGAAATATATGATAAATAACAATAATATAGCAATTATAAACAGTTATATAAAAGCTACCCTAAACAAATAAGTTTTCAGGGAAGATTTAAAAACACTAAGAGATTCAGCTTGCCTAATCTCCACAGGCAAGGAATTCCAAAGTTTTGGAGCATTCGCCGAAAAGGCCCTATCACCCATGGATTTAAGTCTAGTATTCGGGACAATTAAAAGGCCAGTTTCCGAAGAGCGAAGCTCACGTACTGGTGTGTATGGGGTTAGAAGTTCCGTAATATAAAGAGGTGTCAGACCATGCAAGGCCTTATAAGTAAGCATCAGAATTTTAAAATCAACACGGAATCTGATAGGCAGCCAGTGTAAGGATTCCAGTACAGGAGTAATGTGATCCCCAGTTCTGTTACCCGATAGAATTCGAGCAGCTGCATTCTGTACTAACTGTAATTTGTTAAGGGTAGCTTTTGAGACCCCGGCCAGCAAGGCATTACAGTAATCAATTCTAGAGAATACAAAGATGTTAATTAGCTTTTCTGCCACAGGAAGTGATAACATGGGACGCAATTTGGCTATATTTTTTAGATGAAAAAATGATGTCTTAACAGTACTCTGGACATGAGGAACAAATGTTAGGTTACTATCAAATATTACTCCCAAGTTTTTTAATTTTGTTTGAAATTGAAGTGTAGAACCTTCTACACTTAAAGTTGGAGACTCAGCCTTACGTAGCTGGTGGGGCGAGCCAACAAGCATTACTTCCGTCTTGTCACTGTTCAGACATAAAAAATTACTAGACATCCATTCTTTTATCTCAGAAATACATATAGAAAGATAGGACACAGCCACATTAACGTCAGGTTTTGAATGTATATAAACCTGTGTGTCATCTGCATAAAAGTGAAAACTGAGACCAAGTGATCTTAAAAGTTGACCCAGAGGATAAAGGTATATGTTAAAAAGTATAGGACCCAAGATAGAACCTTGAGGAACACCAGATTGCACTACACCAATAACAGACCTACAACCACCCATAGCAACAAACTGCTTTCTATCAGAAAAATAGGACTTAAACCAGCTTAGTGCAGTATCAGAAACACCAAAAACAGACTCTAACCGAGCAAGTAAAACATTATGATCAACAGTGTCGAAAGCGGCACTAAGATCAAGAAGAATTAAAATAGAGAGACAGCCAGAATCCGAAGCAATTAGCAAGTCATTAGTGACCCTAACTAATGCGGTTTCAGTGCTGTGGAGTCTCCGGAATCCTGATTGGAGGGGCTCATAAAGATTATTTGCAGCTAGATGGGAATGCAATTGAGTAGCGACAATTCGCTCCAAAATTTTGGCAAGAAATGGGAGATTCGAAATTGGACGAAAATTATGTAAATTATCAATGTTTGTGTCTTTTTTTTTAGGTACAGGGGTCAAAGCAGCAATTTTAAAAGGTGCCGGCACCACACCAGTGCACAGATAATCATTCATAATATTCAGTACAACAGGACATAAGGTAGCAAAACATGATTGGAACAGACAAGTTGGCACAGGATCAATTATGGAAGTGGCAGCTTTCATTTTTGAAACCTCATTACAAAGTGATTGAGAGTCCTATGTTGAAAAATGTGTAAGAAGGGTACCGGAAAATTCAGTAATGATCTTGTGAGGAAGAGATGAAGGCAGAGCAGAGATAATACATTTACGGAGGTTATCAATCTTGGAGCTGAAAAAAGCAAGAAACTTATTACAGAGATGAGTCGAAGCTGGAGCAGTTGAATAACTGTTACATTTGAGTAGATTGTTAATAGAATTAAACAACTGTCTTGGGTTATTCTGATTGTTGTCAATTATCTGTGCAAAATAAGCAGACTTGGCCGATGAAATTTGGAGCTTATATTCAAGTAAATGATCCTTCCAGGCCTGATAAAAGACAGTCAGGCCAGACAAACGCCACCTGCGCTCCATTGAACGACAAGATGCCTTCATAGCACGCAGATTCTCATTATACCAGGGAGAGGAACGACAAAAAGAAACCAATCGTGATTTCAAAGGAGCAAATAAGTCCAGGCCAGATGAGAGAACAGAATTTAACATGTGAACTTTGTCCTCCAATGCATCAGATGACGAAAACACACCCAAGGAGGAACCAATAAAGTCAGAGAAATCAGAGGGTTCAATCGATCTCCATTTACGATAGTTAAGAATGCGAGAGGAGATAGTGTTTATATAGCGCTTTTAACAATGTAGATTGTCTCAAAGCAGCTTTACAGAGATAAGCATATAATTTAAGGTAACAGAGATTGTTTCGGCTTTACAGCAGTGTGTTGTCCTCACTGCAGTGTAGCAACTGTAGCTATACAACCAGCTAACTCTGATGCAAAATGACGACAAGTCGTAGTGAGCGATTTCTTGCTGTTTACTGTGGCTTCAACATCATCTTACATGACAGAGTGAAAACTGTAACAAAGAAATAAAGTTCGACTGTTTTAACATAAATCTTGTCCAATGAAATATACCTGTACATACATGTAAATAAATATTATAACTATGTGTAGTCTTTTCTTTTTAAACAGTATTGTAACATTAACTTATTAACATAAAAATGAATTTTGTACTTACGACATTACCTCTAGTGCTAACAACAAATGGATTACATGTGCTCACATTCTGTCAGCTTCCTTACTTCTGTACAGGAAATAATCTCTAACCCCAAACTCCAGGTCTACATCATATCAAAATAAAAGTCTCTATCAAATTAAAAGTCCCTAACATTTTGCCTTAATGGCAACACAAGCAGAGTTAAGTTATTTCCATCTAAAGTTAGTTTTAATTGATTTGCTTCCGTCGCAATGATCATTTGTTATTAAATTAGGGGCCGCTAAGACGACACCATTCCCTCTACACAGACTTTAAACACGAACCTGTGAGAAACGCTGATGACGTTCACATGCGCATTTAGAATGGCTTCTATAGTTATGTGCATTTGAATATACGCAGGTTTGGAATTCCCTACAAGCCAAGCCTAAACAAAATACTTGTCTTTCCTTATAAATTTTGATAAGGAATTTTATTTTATTTGTTGCTTTGGGGTAGGACCGCGAGACGAATTTTCCCGACAACGCCTTATCTGTAGAGTGGTAGTGGGATCCTCCATAGGGAGAGACTAGTTGGCACTTCAGCACTGCGTTGTCATCGGTCCAGGCGAAGGTCCTTCATCAGATCTGGATACGGCCTGGATCCGGCAGGCTGCAGGAAAAACCTCGGGATAAACACAGACACTAAAATTAGCGTAGATGCCATTCTTCTCATGATGTAACGAGTACATCAGGATTTTTGGGAAGTGTTCCCGGTTCCGGCTGACCTACTATATGCAGCCTAACATTAAATTATAGAAGTCTATAATGTATTATGTGAAAGCTAGGTCAAAGAGATGTGTCTTTAATCTGGCTTTGAACTGACAGAGTGTGTCTGCTTCCCGGACAATGGTAGGAAGACTGTTCCAGAGTTTTGGTGCTAAATAGGAGAAGGATCTACCGCCAGCAGTCGATTTTGATATTCTAGGTATTATCAACTGGCCGGAATTTTGAGATCGTAATAGACGTGACGGACTATAATGCATTAAGAGCTCGCTCAAGTACTGCGGAGCTAAACCATTCAGTGCTTTGTAAGTAATCAGCAATATTTTAAAATTGATGCGATGTTTAATAGGGAGCCAATGCAGTTTTGACAGAACTGGGATAATATGGTCATACTTCCTGGTTCTGGTAAGAACTCGAGCTGCTGCGTTTTGAACCAGCTGTAGTTTGTTTATTAAGCGTGCAGGGCAATCACCTAGTAGAGCATTACAATAATCTAGCCTTGAGGTCATGAACGCATTAACTAATTGTTCCGCATTTGTCAATGAGAGCATATGGCGTAATTTAGATATATTTTTAAGATGGAAAAATGCAGTTTTACAGATACTAGACACGTGACTTTCAAATGAAAGATTGGTATCAAAGAGCACACCCAGGTTCATAACCGACGACGAAGACTTAACAGAGCAGCCATCGAGTGTTAGACAGTATTCTAGGTTATTACGTGAGGAAGTTTTTTGTCCAATAATTAGAAACTCTGTTTTTTCAGAATTTAGAAGTAGGAAATTACAAGTCATCCAATTTTTTATATCCACTATGCATTCCGTTAATTTTGTGAATTGATAAGTTTCGTTAGGTTTTGAAGAAATATAGAGCTGAGTATCATCGGCATAACAGTGAAAGCTAATGCCATGTTTCCTAATGATATATCCTAAGGGTAGCATGTACAGAGTGAACAGCAGCGGTCCTAGTACTGAGCCTTGTGGTACGCCATACTGAACTTGTGATCGATGAGACATCTCATCATTTACTGCTACAAACTGATAACGGTCAGATAAGTATGATTTAAACCATGCTAGTGCATTTCCCGTAATGCCAACATAATGTTCTAATCTATTTAAAAGAACATTGTGGTCGATGGTGTCAAATGCAGCACTAAGATCGAGTAACACTAATAGAGAGATACAACCACGATCGGATGATAAGAGCAAATCATTTGTGACTCTAACGAGAGCTGTTTCGGTACTACATAAGACACCACTGACATGTTGTCCGTACGGACTAGCACATGGTGCCCGTGCAGATAAGGGAGAAAGTGTTTCAGCGCCTTCTCGACCGCTATTCATCTCCAAACAGTTTATGTGAAGGCTTTTCTCCTGGTCTGACCAGTGGCCGTAGACCGGTCTGCCCTCGTGAAGCGCTCCCCAACCCGTGTTGGACGCGTCTGTTGAGATCAGTTTGCGGTGTGAGATCGCTCCCAACGTAACTCCCTGGTGGTACCAGTCGGCTGCCAACCAGGGCTGCAGGGCTGAAACACAGCCCTGAGTCACTCTGATTCGGGCGCAGCCTGAGACCCACGCTCTGCGGGGCGCTTTCGAATTCAGCCAGCATTGAAGCGGGCGCATTCGTAGCAAGCCCAGCTGCAGAACTGCTGCAGCTGATGCCATATGGCCCAACATCCTCTGAAATGTTTTCAGGGGGAAACACCTGTCTTTTTGAAAAGACGCGGCGAGGAGTCGAATACAGCACGTTTCTTGGATTAGAGTCCAGTTCTAATCCCAGAAAGGATATTGACTGGCTGGGGGTTAGCGTGCTCTTGGCCCAGTTCACCGAAAGACCCAGGCTTTCTAAATGACTGAGAAGCGTCATCTTGTGGGAAGCGAGCTCTTCCTCTGACTGCGCTAGAATGAGCCAATCGTCCAGATAGTTCAGAATTCGCATCCCCTGTGATCTCAGGGGAGCGAGCACCGTATCCATGCACTTCGAAAATGTACGGGGTGCCAGGGATAAACCGAACGGAAGGACGGTGTATTGATATACCTGGCCGTCGAAGGCGAATCTCAAGAATGGCCTGTGACGGGGTATAATCTGAATCTGAAAATTTGCGTCTTTCAGATCGAGAGAGATAAACCAGTCCCTCGGGTGAATATGCGCGAGGATTTGTCTGGTCGTGGGCATCTTGAACGGCCGGCTCATGAGAGCTTTGTTCAAATATCTCAGATCTAATATAGGTCTGAGCGCTCCGTCCTTCTTGGGAACAAGGAAATAACGGCTGTAAAAGCCTGCCTCAGTTAAAGAAGGGTGAACTCTCTCTATCGCCCCTTTTTGCAACAGATTCGCTATCTCTGCATGAAGCAGATGTGCTGCTTCTGCATTCACCTCCGTCTCGACGCGTGCTCAAAAGCGCAGAGGACGGCGACGGAACTGAAGGGAATAGCCCCGTATTATAGTGCTCAGTACCCAATTCGACACGCCCGGAATAGCTTTTCATGCATCCGCACTCATAGCTAGGGGTCGAATGGCCTCTGGGTCTCGCCCGCTGCTCTGCGCGGGGCAGGAGACCCGAAGCGGCGGCAGCGCGAGCGCGCTGTCGGTGTTGGGGAGCGGGGGCTCGCTGATAGCGACGACCGGCTGAGCGGTGCTCACAGACACGGTCTCTAGCATGGGTGTGTTTACAAGCGAGTGTGAGCGCAGAGGAGCGCGCACAGGACTCTTTATTAGCACAGCGCCGATGGCATAGGGCTTTATGAGATCTGGACCCTGAGCATTTGAGACAGAGCGGGCAGTGTGTAGGGGTGAACACTGGGGCGTGGGCACATTTCCTACATTTAACACTCGAGCGGCAGCCGCACGCTTTATGTGAGTGTGCTCTGTGGGACACACGGGGGTGATCGTGCTTGTGTGTAGACATGAACACTGGGACGTGGGCATATTCACTACACTCATAACACTGCCGGCGTGGGCCGGATGACCAGACATTGAGCTCTCTTTGCGAAATATCTGGGTCGCCGTAAAAACGGCGTTTGTGTGCAGGCGAGCGAGTTGAGGAACTGGCTCGTTGGCTGCGGAAAACACTACTGCAGTAGCCTTGACTAAGGGGACTGGCAGAGGAAGGCAGAAGAGTTTGGACGGTGGTCCGGCCGCGGCGGGACTCAGCTGTCTTTTCCTCCCAGCGCGTGCTAGGAGGACTTCGCAGGCTCCGGTTTCAGTGAAACTTTAGGCCGGGGACCCCGCGGGGCCAGCGGCCTGTGTCGGCTGGATGACCGCGACCTAGGACGGCCATGCTGCTGCGAAGGCGGAGGGCGAGACGAGCGCTGAGTAGAGCTGCGTGCAGGAGGCTGTTTCTGCGAGCGGCCTGCAGCAGAGCTCGAACGGCGGGGCAGGAACAGATTCATGGCCTGTGAAGCTTTCTGGACCTCAGAAAAACGGTCCACCAGGCCGCTCACTGCCGGGCCGAAGAGGCCGGTGGGGGAGAGCGGGGCGTTAAGGAAAACGGACCGCTCTGCCTCTCCCATGTCGGCCAGCGTCAGCCAGAGGTGGCGCTCTGTGACGGTCAACGAAGCCATCGAACGCACAATAGCCTGGGCTGCGCTCTTCGTAGCGCGGAGGGAGAGATCCGTCGCGCTGCGCAGGTCTGTTAACGCGGTCTGATCCGGGCCCTTTTCGTCCAGCTGACGAAGGAGGTCCGCCTGGAAAATTTGAAGGACCGCCATAGTATGCAGGGCTGAAGCGGCTTGACCAGTGGCGGAGAAAGCGCGGCTGACAAGGGCTGAAGTGGTCCTGCAGGCCTTCGACGGGAGGGCAGACTTTGAGCACCATCTCGCGGATGGGGGGCAAAGGTGCGCTGCAACCGCCTGTTCGACCGGAGGGATGTTGATGTATCCCTTCTCCGCGGTTCCGTCCACGTGCGAGAGGGTCGCCGAGGCTGTAGAGCGAAGTCTGGCCGAAACTGGAGCGTCCCACGACTTAGAAAGCTCTGCGTGAAGCTCCGGTAGAAAGGGCACTGACCTGGACGTTGGCGACTGGCGGCGGCTGGGCAAGAAGAACCCGTCGAGCCTGTTCGGCGCAGGCGCCGCAGGCGGGGACCATTCGAGGCCCAGGTTTTCGACGGCCATAGTGAGGAGGCGGAGAAGCTCGGCGTCCACACTGGCATGGGTCCTACCAGACTCGCGGGTAGAAGAAGAGGCGGAGCGGTGAGAACCGGACCACCCTTCGCTATCTGACGCCAGTAGAGAGCAGCTGTCCAGTAAAGCGTCATCTTCCGCTTCATCCCCTGAGGCAACGGCATTGCGGGCGATAGCCGGCGGCTGCACGTCGGGAAGCGGGGGCGGAGAAGGAGAGAGCGAGGCTCGCGGGAGGGCCTCCGGCGAAAGCCTGGCTCGCGTCTCGGTCTCCGGCGGTCTCTGAGAGCGGCGCTTCTTCTTGCGCAGCCCGGAGACTGGAGCGGGTTCAGCGTTGAACAAGGCGAGTCGAGCCCGCAGGGTCGACATCGGCAGTTCTTCGCAGAATTCACAGCCGCCTGAAGACATAGCAACGGCAGCGTGGTCACGTCCCAGGCAGAGAGCGCAGATCATATGGCGGTCTCTGTTGCTGAGGTGAGAGCGGCACGAGCCGTAGGAATTGTGAGGCATTTTGCAACAAACGCCTCTGCTCTTTTAGTAGTGTCGCGTGAACGACTACACACACACACATTAAGCAGGAAAAGGATATATGTCGCCGGATAACTGAGCTGGCACGGCAGGCTGAAGGCGGCGAGAGATCGTCCGGCTTCCTCAGGCGCTGTCCTAAGCTGGCTCTGTGCTCTTTCAACGGCGGCGGCTTCTCTCGGAGATCACCGATGCGAGCGCTTCGCTGAAGAGACAGAAATCAGAGATTTTAGCCTCCGAGCCTATACGCTCTGACGCCGCCCCTTCTTGCGGGCTGTGACGCGCGAGCTAGCTTACGCAAATACGAGAGAACCTCTCGTAAGAGAACTCGATTTACATGTACAAAAGGGAGCAGGAAGAAGTAAAACTTATGTACTCCTACCCCTATATACCCCTACTCTAATCTATATTTAAATCTATAATCTATGAAAATAAGTATTCAAAAATTCTATTCACATACATAAATTACACATACACCACAGTATTTATACTCATACTACAAGTTATTCCAAATAAGCTCAAGTTATTATTAACACACTATGTTTCTTTATACCTCTGTAATATAATTTCTTTACACATCCTTTTAAATTGTGATATGTTTGTACATTGCTTTTTTTACTCATAATTTTATTTATTCCACAATTTGACACCACTAACAGATAAACAGAAACTTTTCCTGGTAGTTCGAAAACTTGGAGTCTTAAAATTAGACATTCCCCTTAAATTGTAAACCCCCCCCCCCCCTCTCTCTTTCAAAAAACATTTTTTGTATAATGCCAGGCAATAAATTGTTTCTAACCTTGAACATAAATACAGCTGTTTGAAATTCAACCAGGGGTGCGTTTCCCGAAAGCATCGTTGGCCAACTATGGTCGCAAGTTCCGTCGTTACCAATAGAGTTCAATGGACATTGCGATGAACTTGCGACCATAGTTGGCCAACGATGCTTTCCGGAAACGCACCCCAGATCAACTAGTTTTAATACTTTAGACTGTAGAAATAATGAATGTGTATGTTCCAAATATCCTGTGTTATGAATTATTCTTATTGCTCTTTTTTGAATTATAAATAATGATTGCAATGAATTTTGATATATGTTTCCCCAAACCTCTACACAATAATTTAAATATGGTAACACCATTGAACAATACAAAATGTAGCGTGATCTGTAATTCAGAATGTGCTTAGCTTTAGCCAGGATTGAAATACTTCTAGACAGTTTAGTTTGGATATATTTTATATGAGATTTCCAGCAAATCTTGTCATCTATAATCACTCCAAATAATTTTATTTCGTATACTCTTTCTTTATTAACATTTTCGATCTTTAACTGAATTGGCTTGTTTAAATTACTATTGCCAAATATGATAAATTCAGTTTTACTCAAATTTAATGATAGCTTATTTATGTCAAACCACTGTTTTATTTTTATTAATTCTAAACCGATTAGGTCCAAGAGTTGCTCTAAATTCTGACCAGAACCAAAGATATTTGTGTCGTCAGCAAATAACACAAATTTCAGTTGTTCAGATACCTTACATTTATCATTCATGTAGAGAATAAATAATTTTGGTCCCAATACTGACCCCTGTGGGACACCACACTCAATATTCAAACAATCAGATGTATAATCGCCCAACTTTACAAATTGTTTCCTGTCTTTTAAATAACTGCTTAACCAATTCAAATCAATCCCCCTGATCCCGAGCCTTTCCATTTTATTGATTAATATTTCATGATTAATTGTATCAAACACTTTTTTCAAATCAATGAATACCCCAACTCCATATTTATTTTTGTCTGTAGAATTTGTAATTTCTTCAATGAGTTCAGTTAAAGCTATTGATGTTGATCTACTTTTGCTGAATCCATATTGACTGTATCAATGAATTTATCCAATCTATCATTGAAGAGTATTTCTAAAATTTTAGAGAATTGTGGCAGTAGAGAGACAGGCCTGTAGTTTGTGAAATGGTGTTTATCTCCAGATTTGTACAAAGGTATGACTTTAGCTGTTTTCATTTTTGTTGGAAATTGACCAGGTTGGAATGATACTGTTACGGAAGCAGACGGACAACAAGGTAAGTGAAGCTGTAATGTTTATTTGAAACAACAGAATGTCAAGATGGATCAACGAGCTGGATATTGGTGAGTATCAGAGTTCAGAGGAAGGGAGTTCTGGAAGGTAACTCGTGATGACTGATGATTGTTTCTTAGCAGGGACGGCAGGATGAGACTTCAGAGCGGAGATGAACTTGGGGTGTAGACGATGACAGGTGACAGCATACACTCACGCACCACAGGATGATTCTGAAGGGCTTACGGCTCGTACACCACTAGAGTTGATATCTGGATTGGCTGGAACAGACAGGATACGTCGTAGAGAACTGGTAAGTAAACACAGGAAAGTTTAGTAGTGAAACTCGCAGAGAGAAGCACTAGAGTCCGCTTCGGATAAACGAGCCCGGACAGTGATGAGTGCGTGAGGTGTGCTTATGAAGCAGTGGTGATTGAAGGGGTGCAGGTGTGACTAATTAATATTCAGGTGACTGTGATCGCTGGGTGATTGTGGTGGATGAACCTGGCCAATCCGTGACATTACCCCCCTCCCCAGGGCCCGCTCCTGAGGGCCGAGATCTCCGACGCCGTGGTGGTCTTCCTCGTCCACGAGGTCCAGGGTACTGCGGATGACTGGAATGGAACTCTTCCATGAGCGTGGGATCAAGGATGTCGATTCTTGGGACCCATGATCTCTCCTCTGGTCCGTATCCTTCCCAATCGACCAGATATTCCAACTGACCACCACGACGTCGGGACTGCAGGATTTCTCGGACGGAGTAGATGGACCCTTCTTCCATCATCAAGGGGGGAGGAGGTTCCTCTTCATGGCCAGGTTCTGTGGAGGGAACAAGAGGTTCGTGAAAGGGTTTGAGTAGTGAGACGTGAAATGTGGGATGGATCCGATACTGAGGTGGCAACTGGAGTTTGTACGTGACGGGATTGACCTGTTCCAAGATGGTGAAGGGGCCAACAAACCTGGGACTCAGTTTTTTGGAGGGCAGTCGCAGACGAATATCGCGAGTGGAGAGCCAAACCTTGTCTCCTGGGACGTAGACGGGACCCGAAATCCTCCTCCGATCAGCGACTGACTTGGATCTGCGAACTGCCCTCTGCAGGTGATGGTGAGCTTCGTCCCAGACTCTCTCGCTCTCCCGGAACCAGTAATCCACTGCGGGGACCTCAGATGGTTCACCATCCCAGGGAAACAGAGGAGGCTGGAATCCGAGAACGCACTGGAATGGTGTGAGGCCTGTAGTGGGTTGCCGCAGTGAATTTTGGGCATACTCCGCCCAACCCAGGAACTGGTTCCAGGAGTTCTGGTGGCCGCTGCAGAAGGTCCTGAGGAACCGCCCCACTTCCTGGATCTTCCTCTCCGTCTGGCCGTTGGTCTGAGGGTGATAGCCAGAGGAGAGGCTGACGGTCACACCTAGGAGCTTAAAAAACGATCTCCATACTCGGGAAATGAACTGGGGTCCCCTGTCGGACACAGTGTCTTCTGGGATCCCATAATAGCGAAAGACATGATTGAAGAGGAGTTCAGCAGATTCCAGGGCAGTGGGAAGACCTTTTAGTGGTAGTAATCTACAGAACTTGGAGAATCGATCGACTATGACGAAGATGCAGGTGTTTCCATCCGATGATGGTAAGTCGGTCATGAAGTCAACTCCTAGGTGTGACCAGGGGCGGTTAGGAATTGGCAAGGGATGGAGCTTTCCTGCAGGGAGATGTCTGGGACTCTTGGACATGGCACACTCCTTACATCCTTGGACATACCTTTTCACATCCCTTGCCATTCCTGGCCACCAGAAGCGTTCTGATAGCAGCGAGAGAGTGTTGTTGGCCCCAGGATGTCCAGTGCCCAGTGAGGTATGTGTGGTGTGGATGAGATCTACCCGTTGTGTCCTGGGGATGAATCAGCGATCTGGTGGACAGCCCGGCGGAGGACGAGGGTCAGGAGTGGCGACGGCTGGAGGGGCAGACCATTCGATGGGACTGATGATGATCTCTTTGGGTAGAATGCTAGTGGTTGTCTCGGGAGTCTCAGGAGTATCATGTAGTCTGGACAAGGCATCGGCTCGGACATTCTTTGGACCAGGACGGTAGGTAATGGAGAAGTGGAATCTTGAAAAGAATAGTGACCATCGGGCCTGACGGGGACAGAGACGTTTTGCATCACGGAGGTACTGAAGATTTTTATGGTCTGTTATGACTTGGAATGGGTGGATGGCGCCCTCCAGCCAATGTCGCCACTCTTCCAGGGCGAGCTTAATGGCCAGGAGTTCACTGTTGCCGATGTCATAGTTCCTCTCCGCCGGGCTGAGCTTCCGAGAGAAGTAGGCACATGGATGGAGTAATTTCGGTGTCCCATGAAGTTGTGAAAGGACAGCTCCAACTCCGGAGGTTGAGGCATCCACCTCCACGACAAAAGGAAGCTCAGGATCAGGATGAGTCAGGAGAGGTGCTTGAGTGAAGGCAGACTTGAGGTATTGGAAGGCTGTGGCCGCTTCAGGATCCCAGAGGAGACTTTTTGATTTGATTTGATTTATTTATTTAAAAGGGACAACGCACATTAATCAACATGAGGACGAAGTCCAAAATGTAAATGTGCCAGATTTAGCCATACAGGCTAATTTTCATCTGCAGTCCCTAGCAGGTTGATGGTTAAGAGAAAAACAATAAATATACTATAACAATACAATAAATACATATCAATAAGAAAGCTTTAGATAAAAATAAATACGAATAACACTACTATTCGCGATCTGGACAACTGGCAGATTAATCAAAAAACAGAAAGAAAAAAAACAAACAAAAAAAAAACAAAGACAAGTGTCATACACAGTAGACACAGATCAAAGTGAATAGACACACATTTGAATACATCAACAACATATATGCAAACACAGAGACACCACTATAACAATGAATGCAAATATATTATTCTGTATTATGGCAGCATATTTGATTTGACAATAACCAATGTTTTATGGATTTGGAAAATGATTTAATAGATGTGTTGTTCCTTAGTTCTGTGGGTATGGTATTCCATGTATGAGCTGCTCGAAAAGAGAAAGCTGACTGTCCAAAACTACTTTTTCTACATGGTATTTTACAATCCCCTCTTGTAGACGCTCTAGTGGATGCGTTTAGATTTTGTTGGATGAATTTATTGAGCGGAGGGGGGGCCATACCATGAAAAATTTTATATACAAGTAAGATATCAGCAAACTTAATCATGTTTTCCCAATTTAAAAGATCATATTTAATTAAAATTTTACAATGGTGATATGAATTGGACTTTTTATCTAACGTTTTCAAGGCTCGTTTATAAAGTATTTCAACTGGTCGTAATGTGGTTCGACCTGTCTGTGTCCAACTGGTAAGACAGTAATTCATATGTGATAAAATCATAGCATTAATGTATAGCATTGAGGCCTGTGTAGTTAAATTATTCCTAATGTGTCTGAAATTTGCCAAATTAAATTTGATTCTATTTATGACCTTTTTCACCTGTGTTTTAAATGAAAGACGTGAATCTATTATTATTCCCAAATATTTGAGCTCTTGGACCACTGGAAGTCTTTTCCCTGCTACTATGACATCTGGGTCTAGGTCTTTGTTTGCAGATTTCGAAAAAAACATACATACTGTTTTATCAGTATTAAGGTGAAGACACGAATTTGCTAACCAATTGGATATAGTGATCAATGCAACTGATAGCTCTTCTGCAGCTTGCCTCTTGTTTGCAGCATGTAGATATATGACAGTGTCATCAGCATACATCTGGCAGGTGACAGTAGGTGGACAGACCTCAGGTAAATCATTAATGTATAAACTGAATAACAGGGGACCCAAAATGGAACCTTGGGGTACTCCAAAATTAATGTCAGTTATTTGGGAGATGTTATTATCCACACGAACACATTGTTTTCTGTCTGTAACATATGATTTTATCCATTTAATTACATCTGATGAAAAATGAAATTTTGATAACTTATTAATTAGAACGTCATGATTTACCAAATCAAAAGCTTTTTTTAAATCAAGAAAAACGGCTCCGACCACCCCACCCTTCTCCAGTTTAGCCTTTATATTTTCCAACAGAAAGACATTAGCCGTTTCCGTAGAATGATATTTTCTAAATCCAAATTGCATCGGATGTAATGGGAAGGAACCTGCATTTAAATGCGTTGTAATCTGTTCCGATATAAATTTTTCTGCAATTTTGGAGACTGCTGGAAGAATACTTATCGGTCGATAGTTGCTGATGATACTATGATCACCGGATTTAAATACTGGTGTTATTATTGCAGTTTTCCAAGAACTGGGAAACACTCCTTCATTAATTGACCAATTTATAATTTTCGTAATAGATGGAATAAGTGCCTCCTTATGGGTTTTTATAAATGCTGTGTCCATCCCATATATATCTTTTGCCCTTGAACCATTAAGAGAAGAGATGATTGAATTCACTTTAAAGTTTGTCACTTCTCTAAAAGTCATAATGGGGGCACCTGTATCTAAAGGAGTGAGAGAGTAATTTGAACTGGCAAAACTCTGAGATAGAGCATTTATAGAATTAATAAAATAACAATTAAATGCTGCTGCCACTTTACTTGCCTCATGGGTTACATTTCCATCTATATTCAATTTTATTGGTTTATTGATGGTACATGATTTCCCTGTTAATTTTTTTAAATTATGCCAGATTTCTTTTGTATTTCCCTTAGCTTCACGAATAGCATCAATAAAAAATGTTGCTTTTGCCTGCCTGAGTTTTTTTAAAACCTTATTCCTCAATGTGGTGTATAAACGTCTCTCATGAGCCAGTTTATTCTTGAGAGCCATCTTAAGGGTGCTGTCCCTCTGTTTCATTAGTGACCTTATAGTCTCATTTATCCAAGGTAGATGGTTTCTTTTACCAGGTTTACTTTTAATTTTTCTCATAAAACTATGTATAATTGTTTCAAGTTCAACCATGAGAGATTTACAATTTTCATCAACACTTTTATGAGCAAGATGTTCATTCCAATTGATTTTTTTAATTGCATGTTCAAGACTAGGTAACTGACTTTTAGGCATTACATACTGATTTAACTTTGTATAAGTTGATAAATTTAATGCCGTTTTGGGGAGTTTTCTTACGATCAGGATCATATTGTGGTCTGATAACCCCGTGACCAAATTGTAAGATTTTCTTATTCTTTCTGGTCTATTTGTGAAAGCCAAATCAATAAGTGTCTCTGATGAACCAGTTATCCTCGTAGGCCCTTCAATTACCTGTTGTAATTCGAAATTACTTGTAACATGTTTTAACTCTTTCCTTTTTATTTTATCACTCCAATTTATGTTAAAATCTCCTAATAAAACAACCTCATTTTTAGTATCACATTCCTTTAAAAGAGCATTTAATTTATCATAAAAAACTATTTTCGTGGACGGTGGTCTGTATATTCCAATCAGAATTAAAGACATTTGAGTAGAGAGAGTCAATTTAAGCACAATGCATTCCAAATCATCAGCACATGACAAGTGAATTTGCGCACAATTTATATTATCCTTTACATAAAACAATACTCCACCACCCCGACCAACATTTCTGTCTCGTCTAAACATATTGTAACCATGGACTTTTAATATGTCAGCCGGGGAGTTTTCGTGTAGCCATGTCTCTGTCAAGCAAAGGAAGTCCAAATTTGACTCATATAAGAGATGTTGCAGTTGGTCCTCTTTAGGAATTGCGCTTCGGATATTTAAATGTCCTCCTAATAATCCGCTTGGTTTAGCCTGAAAATCCCACAGCATGCGAGCCTGATTTACAGTGCGGAAGAGTTTATTACCACGATGTTTCACAATTGCAGGATTTATCTTACGTTTTGAATTGTTTTGGGTTTTCCTTTGAGCAAGTTGGTAAGTGGAGTGGTGATGATGCTGTAACCTCGTATGAATCTTCTGTAAAAGTTGGCAAATCCAAGGAATCTCTGGAGCTCTTTGATTGAGGTGGGTTCTGGCCAGGTGGTAACGGCAGTGACTTTCCTCTCGTCCATGCGAACCCCCTGGCTGTCAATGATGTATCCTAGGAACTGGACTGATGGGAGATGGAAGGAACATTTCTCGGCCTTCAGGAAGAGATGATGAGCTCTGAGTGTACGAAGGACCTCCGCAACGTGGTGACGGTGTTCGGCTTTGCTCCGGGAGTAGATGAGGATGTCATCTATATAAACGACCACGAAGCGATGCAGGAACTCCCGGAGAACCTCATGAATGAAGTTTTGAAACACGGAAGGGGCGTTGACCAGACCATAGGGCATAACCAGATATTCGTAGTGGCCTGTAGGGGTCACAAAAAAGCGGTTTTCCATTCATCCCCTTCTCGTATTCTCACCAGGTTGTAGGCGCTGCGGAGGTCCAACTTCGTGAAGATGGTAGCTGTACGGAGTTGTTCAAGGGCCGCAGGGACGAGAGGAAGGGGATATTTGAACTTGACGGTGCCTTGGTTAAGTGTCCGGTAATCAATACATGGCCGCAGCCCTCCATCCTTTTTAGGCACAAAGAAGAAGCTGGATGCTGCGGGAGATTTTCGAATGCTGGATGTATTCCTGATCGAGAGCTTCCTGGATGTACTCCTCCATGGCCTTGGTCTCTGGAAGTGACAACGGGTAGATCTTACCTCTGGGCAAAGAAGCATCAGGGAACAGGTCTATGGCACAGTCCCATGGCCGATGAGGTGGTAGCTGGGAAGCTCTCTTGGGGCAGAAGATGTCTTGGAAAGATGAGTAGATATCAGGAATCTTCGTGGACTGTTTCTCGACTGGACTTTCGACTGACATGACATAAACTGGAACAGGATTCAGAACAGGACGTGGAAGGACTGGAAAACATCTTGGACTACAATCTTTTCCCCATTTCATCACTTCCCCGGAGCCCCAAGAGATGATGGGATCATGCTTCACCAGCCACGGACGGCCCAGGATGATGTCTGCATTTGCTCCCTCCAGAACCAGTAGCTGGATCTCCTCTTGGTGAAGGGCTCCGACTTGAAGTATAATGGGTTCACATTTCCGGTGAATACGTGGACGTACATTGATGAATTTGGTTATGGGTTGGATCTGGTAAACGATGGACGAGGCTTCGGTACGGAGCTGGAGCTGGCGACAGAGGGTCCCCGAGATGAAATTTCCAGCTGACCCGGAGTCGATGAGGGTGTGAACTGAAACAGAGGATGTTTGGGTGGTTAACTGAACACAAGAAGTGAGTGGTTGCATCTTTTCTTCATCAATACGGAATAAACTCACCGATGTACGTATGGGACGAGTGGGACAGTTCAACCGAACATGTCCACTAACTCCGCAATACAGGCAGAGACCCCGGGTCAGCCTCCTCTGTCGCTCAGCGGCGGTAAGTCTACCAGATTCTAAGATCATGGGTTCTGGTTCTGGAGGGCTGGCGGTCTCAGATGGGCGGAGGAGTGCAGTGGAATCAGAATGGGACAGATAAGATTGTATACGGTCTGAGCACCAGATGGATTGTTGGATGAATTTTTCAAGCCCCATATTATCGTCCAAGGCGGCTAACTGTAGACGGAGTTGAGGTGTGAGACCAAGCCGGTAGGTGGTCAGTAAAGACCGCTCGTTCCATCCACTGGCTGCCGCTAGAGTACGAAAGTGAAGGGCATATTCATGAGTAGACATCTTTCCTTGAGATAAATGATAGAGTTGCTCACCGGCTGATATCTCTCCATCCGTTCGGCCGAATACTTCTTTGAAGTGAGTGACAAAGGCTTGTATGGAACTGATGGCAGGCCCGCCTTGCTTCCAGATTGTTTCCGCCCATTGGAGAGCTGGACCGGTGAGTAAGGACGTAATAAAAGCAATTTTCGACTGATCAGTGGGATATAATGTGGGCTGCATGGTGAAGATGAGAGAACATTGAAGTAGGAAACCGTTGCACTCCCCCGCCCCGCCAGAGTAGGGCGCTGGTCGGGCCATGGGACTGGATGCGGTGGTCGAAGAAGTGCTCGCTGTTGGTGATGCTGGTGGTGCGGAAGACGTGAAGGTTGAAGTAGGCAGAATGGTTGGATTTAATGATAATACCCACTTCAACGAATCCACCAGCTCTTGAAAGGGATCTTGAACACTCATGCTGCCGCAGTCTGTTATGGTCCGGGCTTACTGTTACGGAAGCAGACGGACAACAAGGTAAGTGAAGCTGTAATGTTTATTTGAAACAACAGAATGTCAAGATGGATCAACGAGCTGGATATTGGTGAGTATCAGAGTTCAGAGGAAGGGAGTTCTGGAAGGTAACTCGTGATGACTGATGATTGTTTCTTAGCAGGGACGGCAGGATGAGACTTCAGAGCGGAGATGAACTTGGGGTGTAGACGATGACAGGTGACAGCATACACTCACGCACCACAGGATGATTCTGAAGGGCTTACGGCTCGTACACCACTAGAGTTGATATCTGGATTGACTGGAACAGACAGGATACGTCGTAGAGAACTGGTAAGTAAACACAGGAAAGTTTAGTAGTGAAACTCGCAGAGAGAAGCACTAGAGTCCGCTTCGGATAAACGAGCCCGGACAGTGAAGAGTGCGTGAGGTGTGCTTATGAAGCAGTGGTGATTGAAGGGGTGCAGGTGTGACTAATTAATATTCAGGTGACTGTGATCGCTGGGTGATTGTGGTGGATGAACCTGGCCAATCCGTGACAGATACATTAAAAATGTAAGTTAATGATTTTGAAATCCCCTCAATTACATTCTTTACTATCTTCATATCTATTTCATTGCAATCAGTGGATGTTTTAGTTGTACATGTTTTAACAATATCTATTATTTCTTTTTCTTCTACTGATTTAATAAACATTGAACATTTATTTCTTTCAATAATGTTATTATATCTGTTATTGATGTTCTGTGGAATAGGAATTTTTCCAGCTAAATCTGATCTAACATTTACAAAATATTTATTAAAGTTATTGACCACATCCTCCCAGTTATTAATGTTCTTTTTCATTATCAATGAAATACTGGGGGTATTTAGACTGAATCGAGCCTCCTTCTCATAAGTTCTCATAATCTTAATTAACTTATTTTTATATTTCTTATATTTCTTTTCTGCTTCTACAGTTCTGTGTTTAATAAATTCTCTATAAAGTGTATTTTTCTTTTTACAGGCATTTTGTAATCCTTTTGAAATCCACGGTCTATCACTATATTTTTGTTTACTGCAATCTTTTTTTATCGGACAATTCTTACCATATAATAGTTTAAATATTCTTAGGAATTCACCATATACCTTATCAACATCTTTTTCCTTATATATTGTTTCCCAGTCTTGTGAAAGCAAATCATCTTTAAATGTATCCATAGATTCATCTGTTCTGACACGTCTGAATAGAGGTTTATTGTCTTTTTTAGATGTGTAATTGCTGTTGTAAATGTCACAGGTCGGGGTGGAGCGCCAGCGGGCCGTCCACCCCTTCGCTTGCGTGCCGCCCCTGAGGAGCTGGCCGTGGACATGAAGGAGACAGACACAGAATTAAAAATAAATGTTCTTTATTAAATAAATATAAAAAAGTTGCTTAAAAAGTCTCTTCAGCATTCTCTTCATGTATCTCAGCACCTTCAGACAGAGAGAGGAATGAACATAATTCACAGCTTCCGCGTTCTCTTCAGCGTTCTCTTCGCGTTTATCAGCACCTTCAGACAGAGAGAGGAATGAACATAATTCACAGCTTCCACGTTCTCTTCTTCAGCGAGCTCTTCGCGTTTCTCAGCACCTTCAGACAGAGAGAGGAATGCACATAATCCACAGCTTCCGCGTTCTCTTCTTCAGCGTTCTCTTCGCGTATCTCAGCACAGCATTAGCCGGCTCTTCACTGGACTCAGGCAGAGAGAGGAATAGATACGTGTAACTCACAGCATTAGCTAGCTCTTCCAGCATTAGCAGGCTCTTCCAGCATTAGCAGGCTCTTCACTAGCCTCAGACAGAGAGTGGAGGATAATGGTATTTCCCCAATGCAGCTGTAACTTCACAAGGCTCAGATAAAGGAGAGGTTAATGAACAGCTGTGACTGCGAGTGAACAGCAGAAACAGTTCCCACACTCACATATCTACCACACACTGTAAGATTTCACTCGTGCTCATTTCCACAATAAAACTGCAATTCAACAGACTCACGGTTCAGCTAAGGCTTGTACCCGCAATCCAGCCGAAGTCTTCTCTGTCTCTCTCTCTCTTCCTCGCTCTCTCTCTCTCTCTCAGCCTACCTCCGCATCTGCGGTCGCAGTCGCGGCCGCTCACGTGCCGCGTGCCTCACATGTCCTCTCTCATCGTGTCCTCCTCTCCCCTCTCCTCTCTCTTCAAAATGGCCTTTTATACTCAACTTTGGGATCATGTGCCCCAATCAGCGCTCTAGCTCCTCCCCTCCACACCTGCCGCTCATTTCTTTTTTTTTTCTTTAATCACCCGGTGACATCCTCCCCCACCAATCCGCTCCATGCTGAAGAAAAAAAAGAGAAAAAGAAAAAGGGAAGAGAAAAAAAAAAAAACTGGTCGCCATACCCTCGGCCCACGGTTGCTCAACTCAGGGCGGCATCCTGCCGACTACGCCATTTATGTCACAGGTCGGGGTGGAGCGCCAGCGGGCCGCCCACCCCTTCGCTTGCGTGCCGCCCCTGAGGAGCTGGCCGTGGACATGAAGGAGACAGACACAGAATTAAAAATAAATGTTCTTTATTAAATAAATAAAAAGTTGCTTAAAAAGTCTCTTCAGCATTCTCTTCATGTATCTCAGCACCTTCAGACAGAGAGAGGAATGAACATAATTCACAGCTTCCACGTTCTCTTCAGCGTTCTCTTCGCGTTTATCAGCACCTTCAGAAAGAGAGGAATGAACATAATTCACAGCTTCCACGTTCTCTTCTTCAGCGAGCTCTTCGCGTTTCTCAGCACCCTCAGACAGAGAGAGGAATGCACATAATCCACAGCTTCCACGTTCTCTTCTTCAGCGTTCTCTTCGCGTATCTCAGCACAGCATTAGCCGGCTCTTCACTGGACTCAGGCAGAGAGAGGAATAGATACGTGTAACTCACAGCATTAGCTAGCTCTTCCAGCATTAGCAGGCTCTTCCAGCATTAGCAGGCTCTTCACTAGCCTCAGACAGAGAGTGGAGGATAATGGTATTTCACCAATGCAGCTGTAACTTCACAAGGCTCAGATAAAGGAGAGGTTAATGAACAGCTGTGACTGTGAGTGAACAGCAGAAACAATTCCCGCACTCACATATCCACCACACACTGTAAGATTTCACTCGTGCTCATTTCCACAATAAAACTGCAATTCAACAGACTCACGGTGCAGCTAAGGCTTCCACCCGCAATCCAGCCGAAGTCTTCTCTGTCTCTCTCTCTCTTCCTCGCTCTCTCTCTCTCTCTCAGCCTACCTCTGCATCCGCGGTCGCAGTCGCGGCCGCTCACGTGCCGCGTGCCTCACATGTCCTCTCTCATCGTGTCCTCCTCTCCCCTCTCCTCTCTCTTCAAAATGGCCTTTTATACTCAACTTTGGGATCATGTGCCCCAATCAGCGCTCTAGCTCCTCCCCCTCCACACCTGCCGCTCATTTCTTTTTTTTTTCTTTAATCACCCGGTGACAATAACTTTAAATAAAACAAAGTGTGAAGACTCGATTACAACTTTTGCAAACCACTAATAAAGATAAACAAATATGTGCCAGGAATCAAGTGTTGATATAGTAGTGTGGATATAGTAGTGGGGATGGCTGTGCCAGGCTAGTAATCTCTACTACACAATGAGGCCTGCTGGTGGTCATTTTGGTCTGGGTCATACAATTCTATGTTATATAGCTGACCCGGCCCCGGCCCCCCATCACAGTCAGGAACGATAATGTGGCCCCCAGAGAAAAACGTTTGGTGACCCCTGCTCTAAACGATTAGAGATGGAACTCAAGTCAGTGATGGGTATTTCAACAATTCTTGCCACCGCATCATAAAATGAATTCCACCTTGTGGAGCATGGCACAAGCAGTTTTTTGCCAACCAAATCGCCCACTAACTCTGAAGCCAAAGTCGACCGGCTAGCCTTACTCCACAGTGCTGTGCACTTAGCGGTAGCACTTCTGTAAATTCCTTTAGTCCCAGGATTTGAAAGCAGCCACTTGTCCACGTCAGAGCATGAAATTAAGTTAAGTGTGTGAGAGGCACACCTCAGGTGTTGTGGTAAAACAATCCCCTCCTCTGTGGAGGTGTCAAGCACGTCTGCAACATTTGTGAAGGTAACCTCTTCATCATCATCATCATCGTCAGAGACCGATTCCGGCTGATACATTTGGAAGGCTTTTACAAAGTTAGAGCCGTTATCAGTAACCGTAGCTGTAACTTTTGTTGACAGTCCATATAATGAATGAATGTGATCGATCTCAGCAGCAATGACATCATACGTGTGTCTACCTTTGATCCTTTTACATTCCAACGCAGCTTTCTGGCGTTGAAGAGTAGCGGTGTTTATCCAGTGGGCTGTCATGCCTAGGAAGCTTTTGTTGTGGACAGACCAAATGTCTGCAGTGGTCGCGATGTAGTCTAGCCCCTCAAATGTTGTCTTCAGCTCACTTTCCATTTTTGAATATTCTTTATCCAAGTAGTTGGAAAAAGTTTTTCGTCCCATTTGCTGTGTGCCGCCTGAACATGTTATCATGCTAACGAGCTGCCTGAACGCCGGCGACTCCACAGTAGAGACAGGCTGCATGTTTTCAACAACATACCGTGCAATAGCTTTGTTGATCTGTCCCTGGCTAACAGTCCGGTTAAAATCTAGTCGCTGTTGTTTGGCTGGAGGGGCTTTACTCACTTCAAGTGTGTCCACCGACACTGGGTTAGCTTCTAGCTTCGTCGAGGCATGTAGTTTCTGGAGGTGCTTCGACAGATTAGAGTTGCTGTTTATCGCAGTAGATAGGACCTTCGAACCAGAAAGACACAGCTTACATTTGACTAAAAGGTTTTTGTCTTTATGCTCAACTAAAGTGAAATAATGAGCATATTTCCACTTTGAGAAACTCGTCTTGCTCTCGCCTTGACTCGCCATGACTGCCGCGCATACTTGAATAAGCGGAAACGCCCACAGTGCGCGCGTTTACAGTGGTTGGCATCCACCAATCCTACAATGTGTTGCTGCTGTAAACAAGTTAGGCTGCATTGTAGGCTACACTTCAGCCAAAATTAAATAATTTAAAAAGTAACGGACAACGCACCATATGGTAACGGTAACGGTAGTTAATTTATTTTAAAAGTAATGCGTTACAGTATTAGTTACTGTCAAAAGTAACTGCGTTACAGTAACGCGTTATTGCCCAACACTGGAAAGGGCTAATAGCGAGATACAACCACGATCGGATGATAAGAGCAAATCATTTGTGACTCTAATGAGAGCAGTCTCAGTACTATGGTACGGTCTAAATCCTAACTGGAAATCCTCGCAGATATCATTTCTTTCTAAAAAGGAACATAGTTGTGAGGATATTGCCTTTTCTAGTATCTTTGACAGAAAAGGCAGATTCGAGATCAGCCTGTAATTGACTAATTCTGTAGGATCAAGTTGCGTTTTTTTTAACATGCGGTTCAATCATAGCCAGCTTTAAAGTTTTCGGTACATATCGTATTGACAAAGATGAGTTTATGATAATAAGAAGAGGATCTATGACCTCTGGAAGCATCTCTTTCAGTAGCTTAGTTGGTATAGGGTCTAACATACATGTTGTCGATTTAGATGATTTAACAAGTTTAGTAAATTCTTCCTTTCCTATAGCAACGAATGAATCAAATTTTTCTTCAAGGAGACTACAATGCACTGCCTGATGCGATACTGTAGTAGACGGTTGCATAATTATAATTTTCTCCCTGATGTTATCAATCTTGTTAGTAAAGAAGTTAATAAAGTCATTACTGCTGTGCTGCTTGGAAACGTCTGGGGTTGAAGATTTATTGTTCGTTAGTTTAGCCACTACTTCAAATAAACACCTAGGGTTTTGTTTATTTTCTTCTTATAGGGTTGAAAAATAAGCAGATCTAGCAGCTTTTAAGGCCTCTCTGTATGCAGTCGAGCTCTCTTTCTATGAAATGCGAAATACCTCTAGTTTTGTTTTCTTCCAGTTACGCTCCATTTTTCTGGCTGCTCGCTTAAGGGCCTGAGTGTGCTCGTTGTACCATGGCGTTGGACTATTTTCTTTAATCTTCTTTAAGCGATTCTTTTTTTATCTAGTTCTTCTAAGCTATCTGGGATGCTGAGATGATGAAACTGATCAGGAAGATTATTAATAAAGCAATCTTTAGTGGCAGAAGTGATAGGTCTAACATATTTGTAACACGGAGTCGACTTTGCAGCCTTGGCTAAATGAAGTTTACACAAGACTAAATAATGATCTGAGATGTCATCGCTCTGCTGCAGAATTTCAACGGCATCAACATTGATTCCATGTGATAATATTAGATCTAGAGTATGATTACGAGAATGAGAAGGTCCTGACACGTGTTGTCTATGTCAGGGTTCTGTCACTTCTGTCTAGTTAATTTCTTGGTTTTGTGACAGAGCTCTGACACTCCTGGTTTTGTCTCGTCTCTGTGTGAGTGCGCGGTTTCGAGCGCGCTCAGGCCGTGCACTTACTTGTCTACGTGCCTTGTTATATGTGCGGGGCATGGTGTTTGGATCCCGACACGTCTGTCTAGTTAGGTTTCGGTTCTGTGTCGGGATTCGGACATCAATGCTCCGCATGTTTGTTTTCTTTTGTGAGCGCACGGAATGAGCTTTCGCTCGTTCTCGTGCGCTCTGTCTTGTCACGTGAGCGCACGCGGTTTCGAGTTTGCTCGAGCCGCGCACTCTTCTGTCTGCGTGTTTTGTCTTGTGCAGTGTAGCACACAGCTTGTTTTTCACCGGCTGTGTGCTTTCATGTTGTCGTGTTTTGTGAGCACGTGGCTTATGAGTTTTCACTAGCTGCGTGTTCATGTCTCGTTTTGTGTTCTAGTCCTGTTTGTTGTGAGCACATGGCTTGTCATGTGTTTCCGTGTGCCATGTGCTCTCCTGTCAATTGTCTAGCCCCTCTCATCTTGTTACCTGATTATTAGTTCATTTTCCCCACCTGTCCTCCCTCGTTACCTGCTTTGTTTGCTCTCCCTATTTATTCTCCTTGTGTCTTCAGTCCTGTGCTGGATCATTGTCATACACCATGTGTTTCCCTGCTGTGTGCTTCAGTCAAGTCCCTGCAGGGAGGCATGATGTGGCTTCTGCAGTGTTCTTTTCCCTTAGAAAGGGCATGCTTTCCCAGTACTATCAAATAGTCTTCCTGGATGGGTCATGCGGAACAGCAGTAATAGACTTCCTCGGCGAAAGCCTTGTCCGATCTTCCACCCCAGAATAGGTGGCTTTTACTTGGGATCCCATTACGTAAGTGACATTGATTTAATGTTGGGAACTGAGACGTGGGTCATGCGTGGGTCAACAATCCCGTCGCCACCATTACTGGACCACTGCTGAGCGCTGGGTCCCTGCTCGGATACTCAGTGATGGGGTGGAACGGTACATGTATTCGTATTGAACTGAAACGGTACGGGTGTCACGGTTTGGTGCTTGAATATACACAGAGAATACACGGTATAAAAATAAATAATTTGCGTGCAAATTAGTTAATGTAATGCGGAACTACTGTTAGAGACGCGAGTTCTTTAGGGACACCTAATCTGTAGCCCCGCTTTAGCTCGGAAGCTCTGTGGCTATAATGAACAGGCTGCAATGTCAAGATTGCAATGCTGGAATATGTTGTGTGTGTGTGTGTGTGTGTGTGTGTGTGTGTGTGTGTGTGTGTGTGTGTGTGTGTGTGTGTGTGTGTGTGTGTGTGTGTGTGTGTGCGTGTGTGTGTGTGTGTGAGAGAGGCGCGGGCGCAATTGAACAGTAGAAACATAAAAACATACTCCGTCATTTTGTTCTTACAGGACATCATTCAAACTGCAAAGTGTTTACTTATATTTGTGTACACTGGCAATAAAACACAACATTGTGCTTTTGTCAAACTGTAAACTCTTACAGCTGTCACCCAACCAAAATCTCACACACACACATACACGCACACACACACACACACACACTGTTTAAAAGCAAAAATATTTATCCAACCCCATTTAAAAACAAATGTCTGTGGGTGCCATCTTTTGGACATTCATCACATTGCATTGGTTTTCATGTCTTGTCCTCAAACAGAGCACTAATCTGTTTATTTTTAAGTTACACATTCTACATTGATTAAAAAAGAAAATCAAATGTGTTTTTAATGGTAGTATTATTTTATACAGAAATAAATTATTTATAATTCAGATGAGAATAAAGTTCTCATGTTAATTAAAATTAAGGAAAACAAATATATTGATCTGAAATATAGCAAATTAATTTCAAATTCATTCAGGTACAATTACCAAACATGTATCACAGTCTTTTTGTCTTTTTATTAATTTAATCAATAAACTAATTATATAAAACTATTTTCAATGCACTACATGCCTTTACTTTATTAATAAAACTTATTTAAAAAATACAAGGTTTAACCCTCGTGGGTCTGAGCTGTTTTCTGGGCCCTGGAAGTGTTGTGACATCCTCTGACATGTGTGCTTATTTCTGTTACTTGTGACAGAGAGTTATTTTTTTTTTCTTACATTACTTTTACTTTTATACTTTAAGTACTTTTGAAACAAGTACTTTTATAATTTTACTTCAGTAAAAAGCTTGAGTTGATACTACAGAAGTCTTTTTAAACCCTAGTATCTATACTTCTACCTGAGTAATGAACGTGAATACTTTTGACACCTCTTTTGATTTAAAATTTGTACGACGTGTTTTGTGTGAGAAAGCTCTATGCGGGCGGTGTGATCACGTCATTAATATGTAAGCTTTTCACACCTGAGAAAGACAAAGAACCCCCCCCCCCAACGGCCCTATTAAGAGCCATTAGGCCCTATCATTCTGAGCAACCTTGCACAAAGAATGAGGAGATTTAAAAAAGAATGGCTTTTTGATTGTTTGGATTTATTTACAACACAACATAATCCAAAGATACAAAACAAATGACAAAAAAGCACTTACTGAAAACAATGATCCAAAGACAGAGACCTTTGTGCCATTCCTAAAAACATTGTACATACCTTTCATTTCCAAGGTGTTTGATTTTCACTTTACCATGTTCATGTACAGAGACTCATGTGAATGTTGAAGTGAGCAGGACTCAGTGGCATCTGGGCCCTGAAAAAAAAAAAAATAACATACTGATATCAAGAGAAAGGCCTGCACGCAGTGGCGGATTTAGCAAATTGGGGGCCCAAGGCGAAGGTATGTATGGGCCCCCCATCCGATCTTTAAAGGTGCAATGTGTCATATTTCTGAGGATCTATTGACAGAAATGCAATATAAGATCCATAACTATGTTTTCAGTGGTGTATAAAGACCTTACTTAATGAACCGTTATGTTCTTATTACCTTAGAATGAGTCATTTATATCTACATAACCGCGGGAACCCCCTTCTATGAAGATCGACTTATTGTGACGTCTAAAAATCACACACTGCACCTTTAAAAGAGAGCGAAATCTCTTTTTTACAGACTGAATGGTGAATAGGCAGGTAAAGGTTGGAGAGGAGAAATAAAACTTCCCCTTTAAACCTTGCATACACGTATTCACTCCTAAACAGAAACGTTACAATGTTTACATGCTACAATTTCTGGTAAGCTCTGTTTTTTTTTTTTGGTTTTTTTTTGCTTGACAAATTTCACCATTTCGATTAAATTCTTGTGATTTGATTCAATATTGACTCATTTGGATACATATTAGGTACACAAGATAGGCGTTAATTTTTCTCAAGAAAAAAAACCTCACATAATGCTGTGAACATACAGAGAGCCATATCAACTGGTATTATTTAAGGTTAAAAATAACTAAAATTAAACAATGCTTTTTTATTATAATTAAATTATAAGTAAACAATATACTAAATAAATAATATAGTAGGCCTACACATAGGCCCTATTTAGCTAAATACTCTTTATATCTTATTTTTCTAGTCAACTAACATGCTATAGCCTATATTATGGTAACTAAATGGCTTTCCTGAGGAACGTTAGGCTAAATGTTATGTGACGATTGTTCTCCAGCTGTTTTACCTCTTTCCGCGGTTGAAAAACACTGATTGGTCGATATTATGAATAAAGGAATACATTTTGGTAAGTTATTACCGAAGATGATCAGTTCACGTGCCTCTAGGGATCGGTCACGTCACATTACAAGCTCCAAATGGTATTTATTATTTCGTAATAGAATTGACAGAATCTGAGACCTGAGTAATTTAAACTGCTCTGTTTTGTCTGTCGGTCTCCATGTCCTCTTTGCTTCACGATCTTTCTGTGCGTTGGACGTTTGTTGTTCCTAGCCATAAAAAAGTTTGTCATCTTTGGCAGCTTTCCCAAATAGCCTACTTACAGTATCTGAGTCTTTTTTTCTTTTATTTGAGACGCTTGGGTAACTTCGAAACTTTTCATTTTCACGTTTAGACTCATCTTGCTCTGTTTGTGTATTTCCTGTATCGTTGTTGTCATTGTCAGCGGGCATCACAAAAAAGTTTGTTACCTTATTCTGCAATTTTTCCTCCTTTTTTCAGCACCGCTTGTGTAGCTTCGCTTCATTTTTACTCTACTAGGCTACTCTGTACACTCTGTCAATCACTTCTTTTTCTCTGTCAGTTTTTTGTCGCAATACAGCCTTGTCACTTTCGCAGATGCGTGAGATAATGGAGTAGTCCAATGTAGTGAGGTGGGGGGCCCCCTCCTTTCTGCGACTAATGATTTGATGCCATTTTTCGCAAATGGAGATTTAGAAATATATAATTTGCGAAAATTAAAAAAAAAATGTAAAAAAAAAACTTAAGCATAAATTAATGGGGCATTTAGGCGGCCCCTAGGTAGCTTGGGGCCCAAGGCAATTGCCGACCTTTGCCTAATGGTAAAGTCTGCCCCTGCTGCACGATTTTTGAATAAATTTTAGATTTTTTCTGGTTAAAATTGCTTTTTAAAATTCACAGAATACACCCACACACACACAAATGTTTCCAACAATATATAATATAATGAACACCAGATTTGTTGTGCCTTGTAGGCATAGGCAATGCGCAGTGCTGCATAAAATAATAATAACAATAACCTATAGCAGCCTGTAAATCTTCCAAAAGATTTCAGTAACAACTAAGCTAGAGAAAAATATATTGATTATCATATGTTACTTCAAATGTTTCCATTCGTTATGATGATATGAAATGAGATAATAGTAAAAACATGAAGCCGTTTTGCTTTTCAAACGCGATTACGGTTACCATATACATATCTACATTTGAGCAGATATCCACAAACACAGTAACAGTAAACAAGGGTCTAAATATTATAATATTCACCATATATCTAGCAACAGTTCAACTGCAATGTGAAATTTATGCAACAATAACAAACTAATATGTAAGAATTTCTTACCTCACATCTTTCTTGTCTTCAAATCGCGTTCTTCTTCTTCTGAGGTAAACCCAATGTAAGCTCACGGCGCGTCTTTCAAACTCGACGAAAAGCAGAGACTTGTGAAGTTTTTTCGTGTTTTGTTTTTGAGGTAACGAGAGCGTTCGCGTTCCATGTGGAGATTTGCATGTCAATCTCTTTTGCACGCGTGGGCGTGGTCAAATTAAAAATAATGAGGAAGCGTTTGAGAAGCTGGACATCTTGTTGGTTTTATACAAATTACTTAAACAGAGAATATTTGTTTTCAGCTTGAATCCGATCATTTAAAAGTACACACTTAAATGTTTATAAAGGTATATGGCTCATAAATGTGTGACAAGTATTCTCTGAGTTTGGTTTCAGTTTATAGACGTGCTCAAGAAAAAAAAGTTCACCGCGACGGAGAGGCAGAACGCACACCCTGTTTATTTTCTTTATTTGACAAAAGCACAATGTTTTGATTTGATTGTAAGTGGACACATACAAAAGTAGAAATATCACAGATTCTTTTTTTTACATTTCTTTTTTCTGTATGACCATAAATGATGGAGTAATTTAAGTTTATTGTGCTACAATGTGACGAAAATCCAGCAAAACGCGCGGGCACGTTTGTCGACCCCAGAGGGTTAAGACATTTATTTTCCTTTGGTGGTACAGCCTGAGACATGCACAATAAAAAATAAATAAATAAATGCCTTCTGCATTTTTGTTCTGCTTTTACCTCCATTGTACCAAATTCGTACCGAACCGTGGTGTCTGAACCGTGGTATGAACCGAACCGTGACTTCTGTGTACCGTTCCACCCTTACTCAGTGAAAAACAACTGGTGCTTGCATCCGCTTCCTATTTATACCCGCACTACGGGGCGGAGCGCTAGATGCAAATTTCGCACACCAATGTGGATTCTCTGTTTATACTTGAAGATGATTGGAGCTCTCTGACGTGATCCCAATACATTGTGACATCGACGTAATGTCTCCGTTCCCCCCTTCAGGGAATGAGGCTCAATTTTGTTTTTTTGTTTTTTTCTGTTGTCTTTCTTTCTATAAGTTGCCAGATAAGGATCCACACCTGTCTTAAATTTGGGAATGTATTTAAGATGTCTGTTCTTTGTTGGAGCAGGAGTCTTATCCCTGCAGTTATCCTGGACCTTCATATTGTTTTTCTATTTATTGTTTGCTTATTTACTGTTGTACGTCTATTTTCTTTATCATTTAACCCCTAGGCTTAAATAAATATTTTGTTTAATATATTTTTGGACTCTGATCCCTTTATTTTGTTACTTCCTTGAGCCGGAATGTAACAATGAATGTAACCGAGATCCTGCTGTTGTTCATAAATGCGTCATTGACAAATAAAGCTTAAAAAAAAGTGTTTTTTAAATATCTTTTTAAAATTGATGTCATGCATACAGCGAGGAAAATAAGTATTCGAACACCCTGCTATTTTGCAAGTTCTCCCACTTAGAAATCATGGAGGGGTCTGAAATTGTCATCGTAGGTGCATGTCCACTGTGAGAGACATAATCTAAAAAGAGAAAAATCAATGGAAATCAATGTTAATTTGGTACAGTAGCCGTTGTTTGCAATTACAGAGGTCAAACGTTTCCTGTAGTTTTTCTCCAGGTTTGCACACACTGCAGGAGGGATTTTGGCCCACTCCTCCACATAGATCTTCTCTAGATCAGTCAGGTTTCTGGGCTCTTGCTGAGAAACATGAAGTTCGAGCTCCCTCCAAAGATTCTCTATTGGGTTTAGGTCTGGAGACTGGCTAGGCCACTCCTGAACCTTGATATGCTTCTTACAGAGCCACTCCTTGGTTATCCTGGCTGTGTGCTTCGGGTCATTGTCATGTTGGAAGACCCAGCCTCGACCCATCTTCAATGCTCTAACTGAGGGAAGGAGGTTGTTCCCCAAAATCTCGCAATACATGGCCCCGGTCATCCTCTCCTTAATACAGTGCAGTCGCCCTGTCCCATGTGCAGAAACCCCCCCCCAAAGCATGATGCTACCACCCCCATGCTTCACAGTAGGGATGGTGTTCTTGGGATGGTACTCATCATTCTTCTTCCTCCAAACACGTTTGGTGGAATTATGACCAAAAAGTTCTATTTTGGTCTCATCTGACCACATGACTTTCTCCCATGACTCCTCTGGATCATCCAAATGGTCATTGGCAAACTTAAGACGGGCCTTGACATGTGCTGGTTTAAGCAGGGGAAACTTCCATGCCATGCATGATTTCAAACCATGACGTCTTAGTGTATTACCAACAGTAACCTTGGAAACGGTGGTCCCAGCTCTTTTCAGGTCATTGACCAGCTCCTCCCGTGTAGTTCTGGGCTGATTTCTCACCTTTCTTAGGATCATTGAGACCCCACGAGGTGAGATCTTGCATGGAGCCCTAGTCCGAGGGAGATTGACAGTCATGTTTAGCTTCTTCCATTTTCTAATGATTGCTCCAACAGTGGACCTTTTTTCACCAAGCTGCTTGGCAATTTCCCTGTAGCCCTTTCCAGCCTTGTGGAGGTGTACAATTTTGTCTCTAGTGTCTTTGGACAGCTCTTTGGTCTTGGCCATGTTAGTAGTTGGATTCTTACTGATTGTATGGGGTGGACAGGTGTCTTTATGCAGCTAACGACCTCAAACAGGTGCATCTAATTTAGGATAATAAATGGAGTGGAGGTGGACATTTTAAAGGCAGACTAACAGGTCTTTGAGGGTCAGAATTCTAGCTGATAGACAGGTGTTCAAATACTTATTTGCAGCTGTATCATACAAATAAATAGTTAAAAAATCATATATTGTGATTTCTGGATTATTATTTTTTTTAGATTATGTCTCTCACAGTGGACATGCACCTACGATGACAATTTCAGACCCCTCCATGATTTCCAAGTGGGAGAACCTGCAAAATAGCAGGGTGTTCAAATACTTATTTTCCTCACTGTATATATATGTCACGAATAATGTGTTTAAACAAGTTTCAGTTGTTAAATAACATTTCAAAGTGTTTAAATTCATTTTTGACTGTTTTTATGTCAGGCGGTACTACGGAGCCCCCCTAGTCCCACTTTGTCAAAAAAAAATAATTGTAACTATCTCGTGGCCTCAAGATAGTAACTTGTGGCCTCAAGATACTAGCTCGTGGCCTCAAGATACTAGCTTGTGGCCTCCAGATACTATCTCGTGGCCTCAAGATAGTAACTCATGGCCTCAAGATAGTATCTGGTGGCCTCAAGATACTATCTCGTGGCCTCAAGATAGTAACTCGTGGCCTCAAGATACTATCTCGTGGCCTCAAGATAGTAACTCGTGGCCTCAAGATACTATCTCGTGGCCTCAAGATAGTAACTCATGGCCTCAAGATACTATCTCTTGGCCTCAAGATACTATCTCGTGGCCTCAAGATAGTAACTCATGGCCTCAAGATACTATCTCGTGGCCTCAAGATAGTAACTCATGGCCTCAAGATAGTATCTCGTGGCCTCAAGATAGTATCTCGTGGCCTCAAGATAGTATAGTGTCTGACACATGGACCCTTTGTTATTAAACTGGACCCTGTAGTGCAATACTTCACATTCTGTGCAATATTCTCTGTTTTAATATTCAGTGTGCAATATAGTTTGCTGCAGTTCTGTAAATCTTGTAGGCTGCATATCCATAGTCCTTTATAATTCTTCTTCATATTTTATAGCCTATATTTATACTTTTTACAGGTATATACTTGTTTATTTACCAACTTCTATTATTATTTATATTCCTTTAAATGTCTTGATGTGCACATCAACTGTGACACAAGAATTGTCCCCCGGGTTATCAATAGCATCAATAAAGATCATTGAAGTATTTCTGATTCTGATTTTAAGTTAGCCTATAGTGGAGTGTGCAGACTGGTTCATTAATTATTGAAGTGTTTCACATTTTGGTAGTTTTGAATGTAAGAAAAGCATGTGTCCGTGTAGCCTACGAAAAAACGTCAGCAGAGGGCGTTCTAGGCTTAGGTCACGGTACCTCCGTCTGGCTGTATTTCCATATGTGTATTTCCTGGTATTTCCCAGTTGACGGCAAGGAGCTGTAGAAGAATAGCAGATGATCATATGAATCATTATGACGACTTTACAGAGGTAAGAGTGTTTTAATTAGCACGGTGAACATTTAGTTAGATGGCAAATTACTGAGTTAAGATAACTAAAAGATTAGCTAGGTGTTCGAGCTGGAAGCATTAGTGATTAGCATATAAGTTAAGCAGGCTAATTCAACGTTATTCGGCTATCATTAGGCTAACTGTTCTTTAGCCTCGGTAAAGTCCGGTAAAATTTGTAACGTTGGTAACAGGGTGTAACGTCGACAGGTTGAAGAAGAAGACTAAGGTCAAGTGACGATACCAAATACTCAAGTTTTAATTCCAAAAGGCAAAATACATCCAAAATACGAAACAGTGTGCTAACACAAGCAGCGTGCTCTAACACAAACAATAACCGACAAATGAATGCAGACAGAGAAGGAACTTAACCCTCTGAGGTCGACAAACGCACCCCCGCGTTTTGCTGGATTTTTTTTTACATTGTAGCACTTTAAACTTAAATTACTCCGTCATTTATGGTCATACAGAAAAAAGAAATATAAAAAAAGAATCTGTGATATTTCTACTTTTGTATGTGTCCACTTACAATCAAATCCAAACATTGTGCTTTTGAAAAATAAAGAAAATAAACAGGGTGTGCGTTCTGCCTCTCCGTCGCGGTGAACTTTTTTTTCTTGAGCACGTCTATAAACTGAAACAAAACTCAGCGAATACTTGTCACACATTTATGAGCCATATACCTTTATAAACATTTAAGTGTGTACTTTTAAATGATCAGATTCAAACTGAAAACAAATATTCTCTGTTTAAGTAATTTGTATAAAACCAACAAGATGTCCAGCTTCTCAAACGCTTCCTAATTATTTTTAATTTGACCACGCCTACTCGCGCAAAAGAGATTCACATGCAAATCTCCACATGGAACGCGAATATTACCTCAAAAACAAAACACTTCATCAGTCTCTGCTTTTCGTCGAGTTTGAAAGAAGCACCGTGAGCTTACATTGGCTTTACCCCAGAAGAAGAACGTGATTTGAAGACAAGAAAGATGTAAGGTAAGAAATTCTTACATATTAGTTTGTTATTGTTGCATAAATTTCACATTGCAGTTGAACTGTTGCTAGATATATGGTGAATATTATAATATTTAGACCCGTGTTTACTGTTACTGTGTTTGTGGATATCTGCTCAAACGTAGATATGTACACTCACCTAAAGGATTATTAGGAACACCTGTTCAATTTCTCATTAATGCAATTATCTAATCAACCAATCACATGGCAGTTGCTTCAATGCATTTAGGGGTGTGGTCCTGGTCAAGACAATCTCCTGAACTCCAAACTGAATGTCAGAATGGGAAAGAAAGGTGATTTAAGCAATTTTGAGCGTGGCATGGTTGTTGGTGCCAGACGGGCCGGTCTGAGTATTTCACAATCTGCTCAGTTACTGGGATTTTCACGCACAACCATTTCTAGGGTTTACAAAGAATGGTGTGGAAAAGGGAAAAACATCCAGTATGCGGCAGTCCTGTAAGCGAAAATGCCTTGTTGATGCTTGAGGTCAGAGGAGAATGGGCCGACTGATTCAAGCTGATAGAAGAGCAACTTTGACTGAAATAACCACTCGTTACAACCGAGGTATGCAGCAAAGCATTTGTGAAGCCACAACATGCACAACCTTGAGGCGGATGGGCAACAACAGCAGAAGACCCCACCGGGTACCACTCATCTCCACTACAAATAGGAAAAAGAGGCTACAATTTGCACGAGCTCACCAAAATTGGACAGTTGAAGACTGGAAAAAATGTTGCCTGGTCTGATGAGTCTCGATTTCTGTTGAGACATTCAGATGGTAGAGTCAGAATTTGGCGTAAACAGAATGAGAACATGGATCCATCATGCCTTGTTACCACTGTGCAGGCTGGTGGTGGTGGTGTAATGGTGTGGGGGATGTTTTCTTGGCACACTTTAGGCCCCTTAGTGCCAATTGGGCATCGTTTAAATGCCACGGCCTACCTGAGCATTGTTTCTGACCATGTCCATCCCTTTATGACCACCATGTACCCATCCTCTGATGGCTACTTCCAGCAGGATAATGCACCATGTCACAAAGCTCAAATCATTTCAAATTGGTTTCTTGAACATGACAATGAGTTCACTGTACTTAAATGGCCCCCACAGTCACCAGATCTCAACCCAATAGAGCATCTTTGGGATGTGGTGGAATGGGAGCTTCTTGCCCTGGATGTGCATCCCACAAATCTCCATCAACTGCAAGATGCTATCCTATCAATATGGGCCAACATTTCTAAATAATGCTTTCAGCACCTTGCTGAATCAATGCCACGTAGAATTAAGGCAGTTCTGAAGGCGAAAGGGGGTCAAACACAGTATTAGTATGGTGTTCCTAATAATCCTTTAGGTGAGTGTATATGGTAGGCCTAACCATAATGTTTTATATTTGAGCGCGATCGCGTTTGAATGTATATTATTTTTTATCGTGATCGCATTTGAATGTATCATATTTTGATCGCGATCGCGTTTGAATGCATCATATTTTGAAAAAGCAAAACGCTCCAAACGGCTTCATGTTTTTACTATTATCTCATTTCATATCATCATAACGAATGGAAACATTTGAAGTAACGTGATAATCAATATATTTTTCTCTAGCTTAGTTGTTACTGAAATCTTTTTGAAAATGTATATAGGCTGCTATATTGTTATTATTTTATGCAGCACTGCGCATAGCCTATACCTACAAGGCACAACAAACCTGGTGTTCATTATATAATATATTGTTGGAAACATTTGTGTGAGTGTGTGTGTGTGTATTCTGTGAATTTTAAAAAGCTATTTTAACCAGAAAAATCTAAAATGCATTCCCAAAATCGTGCAGGCCTTTCTCTTGATATCAGTATGTTCACTTTTTTTTTTTTTTTTTTTTTCAGGACCCAGATGCCACTGAGTCCTGCTCACTTCAATATTCACAGTACATGTCTCTGTACATGAACATGGTAAAGTGAAAATCAAACACCTTGGAAATGAAAGGTATGTACAATGTTTTTAGGAATGGCACAAAGGTCTCTTTCTTTGGATCATTGTTATCAATACTGTAAGTGCTTTTTTGTTGTGTATCTTTGGATTATGTTGTGTTGTAAATAAATCCAAACAATTTTAAAAGCCATTCTTAAATCTCCTCATTCTTTGTGCAAGGTTGGTCAGAATGATGGGCCCTGATAAGCTCCTAATAGGGCCATTAGGGAGTGTCTTTGTCTTTCTCAGGTGTGGAAAGCTTACATATTAATGAGATGATCCGACCCTTCGCATATTGCTTTATCACACAAAACACGTCGTAAAATTTTTAAATCAATATATTGTCTTCTCTGAATGAGCAGTCAGGGTGATTTTCACATAGTTTTAGAGCAAATATTCTAGGCTACGTCATACAATTTTCAAAAGTCTTGTGAAGAAATAATCATTATGGGTTTCATGACCTTATTTCAGTGAGAATTTATTTTTGTATTTTCACAAACCACGCATAAATGTCATTATCTCAAAACTACAAACTTTTACATACATGCTGCTGATATATTATTGTAGCAGAGTTTGTGCTGAATACAGTGTAATTAGACTTTAGCCATGAAAATGTCACAAGTAACAGAAATAACCAGAAATGTCAGAGCATGTCAGAACACCTCCAGGGCCCAGAAAACAGCTCAGACCTCAGAGGGTTAAATACAGAGATGATGAGGTGACAACAGGTGAAGGTGATTATGCTGATAAACTAAACTAGACACAGGCGATGACACTGAACTAATGATGATAAAGAACTAATGAGGACAACCAAATAAAAGACATGAACAGAACAGAAGAAAACCAACTAAAAGTCCATGAAAACGTGACACAGGGACAAAGCCCGGCAGTTCATTTGGTGTTGTTCTATTTAGTTAACGTTAACTGATGGTGTCAACACTAGTTTTTGGCCATTGACTATTAGTGGATGCAGTGAAATATCAGTTATGTCTGTGTATCAAGCAATTAGAACAACACCACATGAACTGCCAGGCTTTGTCCCTGTTACTAACGTTAGCTGTTACCTGTTACCTGCTAAACTTACATGCTAATCGCTAATGCTTCCAGCTCGAACACCTAGCTCGATGGAAGTCGTGGAATTTAATTTGTTGCATGATATCTCTGCGCCCAAGTAGCAGTGCTTCGCCTAAGTAGCTGTGCTTCGCCTGTGCTTCCCCCTAATATAGTCCCAAGTCAATATCTGCCTAGGAAATCACCTAGTGTTAATCTGCATCGCTATTTGTACTCGTTGTGAATACGCAGGCCACAAGAAGTAATTACGTGGGGTTCTTTTTTATCACTTTTACTCAGGACATGCTAGCTGGCAACAAAGGATTCCATTCACTGTGCTAAGCTAAGCTAGCGCCGACCCTGTCAAACTAAAACAAAAATACATTTACCCACCAATCTAAATGTATGAAAGAATGTGAATAAGCCCTATTTCAAAAAACGGTGTAGTGTTCCTTTAACTTGAGCCTCCTTCATAAGTACAATATCTCCTTCCCTGATGTTAGGCTGGTTCGTGTGCCATTTGTGGCGACTTTGAAGATAGACTAGGTACTCACGTCGCCACCTTTCCCAGAAGGTGCTGGCAAGTTGTTGAACTTGCTTCCATTTCTGGCGGCAAAAATCCTTTTCAAAAGTCCCCTGGAAGAGGAGACAAGACACCAACTTTCTGAGTCAGGGCGGGTGAATTTGGGTCACTTGAGATCGGTGCGAGAGGTCTTGCATTCATAACTGCAGAAACTTCTGCCAAGAATGTCGCCAGCATTTCATGAGTGAGATGAGAGTGACTGTTTTGAAGCAGCATGGAGTCTAATATGCGACGTGCAACTCCGATAAATCATTCCCAAGCTCCTCCCATTTGGGATGCATGCGGGGGATTAAAGATCCAACGACATCCTTCCTCATTCAAGTAGATCCGAAAAATAGGCTCATCTGCGAGCAATCCCTTCTCCTTACAAGCACCCTTGAAATTTGTGCCACAGTCTGATCTGATTTGTTTTGCTGGACCCCTTATGGCAAAGAAGCGTCGGAGGGTGTTGATAAAGGTGGATGCATCAAGAGAATCAATCAACTCAAAGTGCACTGCTCGAATACTCAAACAGGTAAAAATGAGTACCCATCTTTTGCTGTTAGCCAAGCCACCCCGAGTGCGGCGAGAGGCAACCATCCAGGGCCCAAAGACGTCAAGGCCGACATAAGTGAAAGGTGGATCAGTGGCAAGTCGATCAGGAGGAAGATCTGCCATCTTCTGTTCAACAACTCTTCCTCTGAGTTTCTGACAGATGATGCATTTATGAATCACACTATGAATGCGTTTTCTCGCCCCGACGATCCAGAATCCTGCATTTCTGATTGCACCTTCTGTAAAAAGGCGACCTTGGTGTTTGATCCATTCATGAAAGTGTCTCATGATGAGAAGGGCTATGTGGCTTTTCCCAGGAATGATAACAGGATGCTTTTCTCCTTGTTCTATAGGAGCATGCTTGAGTCCGCCACCTACTCTCAGAAGCCCATCTTGGTCAATGAAGGGGTTCAGAGTTCTCAGTCCACTGTTTTTTTTTTGGATTTCCTTTCCTTCAGAAAGACGAGCAAACTCAACACGATAGCTCTCCTGTTGGATACATTGTAATTTCACAACTTTTGCCTGTGAAAGTTCCTCTGGGAGTGCTTTGTCACAAAGATTTTTTACAGGTACTTGCTAACTCATTTTCGACTCTGAATGAATGTATGATGTGAATTAAGTTGGATATAGCTTGTAAGAGACATTTCCAAGTTGAAAAGCGCTCAAAGCGATGTGAGCCAAGTTTAACAGGAAAGTCATGGGGTGTCAGATCTGTACGGTTAGAGTGTACTTCCACATCTGAATCAGGGTCAATTTGATTGTATGACGGATTGTCTTCAAGACACTCTGAATCAGGATGAGAAAGAAACGCAGGCCCAGAAAGCCATGTGGAATCTTTCAAGTCTGAGGCAGGCACTGAACGGGTTGCATGATCAGCAGGGTTTTGACTTGTGGAAACGTAATGCCACTGTTCTGGCCTTGTAGATTTCCTAATCCGCTGGACTCTATTACTCACGTATAAGTAAAACCGTCTGGTTTGGTTATGAATATACCCCAAAACTACTGTCGGAATAGAATTCTACAGAGTTTGGAGTAATATCTATCTCATCTTGAGTGAGTTCTGCCACTTCTACTGCCAGGACTGCTGCTCCAAGCTCTAATGGAGGTACAGTGTGAGCAGACAGTGGAGCAAGCTTAGCCTTGCCTAGCACAAACCCTACGGTACATGATCCATTGTCATTCATCACTCTCAGGTAGGCTACTGCTGCAATTGCCTTTGTGGAAGCATCTGAGAAAACTTGAATTTCTTTCCTTTGAGCTGAAGATAGTGAAACCTTTGAGTACACTCTGGGTATCTCAAATTGAGCTAGATCTTGCAAAGAGTTTTTCCAAGCCTCCCATTCAGCTTCCCTGACTGTTGGTAGAGGGGCATCCCAGTCTTTGGTGTCTGCTGTCAGGTCACGAAGAAGGAATTTTCCTTGTATCGTAACAGGTGCTGCCAACCCAAGAGGGTCAAAAACGCTATTGACAGTTGCTAAGAAACCTCTACGTGTAAAAGCCTTTTCTTCTGCATCAACCCGAAAAGTGAAAGTGTCTGTTTTAAGATTCCAGCTCAGACCAAGGCTCCTCTGAATAGGTGGAGTATCCTTTTCCAGATCAAAATCCTTGAGATCTTTCACATGATCCTCCACAGGAAAGGCATTCATTACATCAGGACTGTTAGATGCTATTTTATGAAGCCTCAGGTTGGAACTTGCTAACATCTCCTGAGTTCTTTTCAACAGATCAACTGCTTCCACAGCCGTAAGTTGACTCTTGATATGAGAAGCGTATCTTCATAACCAGTGAGAATCTGCACAAGTCAATACTAGTTTTTGAGCTATTGTTTTTAGTTTTTTAATACTGACTCTAATATGCACAAGCAGAAAACACGAAAAAGCGAGTATTTGCTTTAACCTGTACATTTTTTTTTTTTAAGCCTTGCCAACAGAATAAGAGTCTATTAACAAAGACTGCATCATTTTATAGTTAAATGGCCCTGGGATAAAAAGAAATTGGCAGTTTTAATGGGTTTCAATGGGGAAAATTTTGTCCTTAAGGTCCTGAGTGTAAATATTTTGTGTACCCAGTGATTTATGAAAGGAAATGAGGGTGAAATAAGAAAATTCCAGTAAAAATCCACAGTTGTATCAAATTTGATGCAGTTGGCATTAACACAGGAACAATGATTTAAAAAAAAAAATTAAAACCTGAAAGAGACAAACATGTCCGTAAGGAAACACAAGGGTTGAAAGTTGGCTTTAAATTTCACATTTAATTGTGATTGATCAATGAGACCCTTTGATTACAGTGTTATTATTGAAGCATAATTTGCAAAACTGTATTAATCTAGAAGCAGAATCAGATTTAACTGTAATTTTCTGCTGTAATAAACATGTTTAACTGGTAAGATCCTCAGAGGAGAAGTTCTGCAGAGATTACATAAGAATGGAAAGACAGTCTCTGTGAAGGATGTCCTGAATGTGCGCAGACAGTCTTTAGTTACAGGATCAGAGTATGACACTGTTCCTCTGTCATAGTCCAGCTGAACTCTCACACGCTGAAGCTTCTGTTTAACAGTTAAGTAAGAGTCGGGTTGCTCTGGGGATTTTGAGCCGTATTTGCTGTTCATGTACCACACATACCACCCAGATAGCAACAAAGTCTGGGCCGAGTCTGGCTTACATAAGGTACTTCTGGCTTAATTCTGGCACAGCTTTTTTCACACTCTTGTGTCAAACAGTACTAGGCTAAGCTCTGGCTGGAGTCTGGCTAACCAAAAGAAACAAAAATCAAATTGTATCTTTTTGGCTGAGCCCTGGCTTGAGCTCGGTCTGCCAGAATAAGAAAATATTTGGCTGAGATCTGGTTGGGTTTTGGTAGAAGAGTAAATAAAAGATCTCTGGCATGCATGTGCTCTACTGTAAAATAACCGAGTAAGATGTGGTGTTAATTGGTTCATATTTTATACATCATTATAAGGTTCATTTTGTCAAAAAGAATAAAATTAAATCTGTTTATTAGAAGGAGTACTTGTGGTTATCCAAATGGTAATCAATATGCCACAAAAAAAAAGTTTTAGCAAATTGATTACCATTTGTATAACGACAATTTTACTACAAAAACCCATGGTTAAACTATGTTTTTTGTAGCAAAAACCATCAACTCTTTGACAAGAGGTTTCACAATTCCTTAACAATGAATAATCTAACGTTATATAATCTCCATAGAATAGCCTATACAGATTATAAGTATTTGGAGAAGAAACATTTATGTTCTCCACATAAACCATTAAAATCGGTTGAGAAATAAAACATGGTTGTGTTTTTTTAAAATCCGCAGCTCTCCAGGAAACTTGCGTGTTTTTAGAGTAGTCTTCGTGCTCGGCAGACGGGTCAATGCGGCGTCTGTGGTTGCTAATACGATGACGCAGTTTGCAGTGCATCATGGAAATAGTAGTTGATTTACATACACGGTGTTAAATCCGCTTTACAAAAAGGACTACTTTTCCCAAAGTGCACCCCGTGACAGCATCCCGCCTACCACAGGATCCGGAAGTTACGTAGAAGTTATTCAGCAACTCATATTTTACAACGCAGTCTCGCGGTGAAATTCAAACTTCGACAATCACGCTATCTTGGTTTTATCTTTTGGAGTTTTAATACATGATCAAGGTAAGTTGATACTTTTTTTTATACTAAACTAACACGTAGATTTTAATCTATAGCACAGTACTAGGCTTTTTTGTTGTTTTTCTGTGGTTGAATTTTACTTGTTTTTATGTTAGTTGTTCTAGAATTAGCCCCCATTTACAGTGCTTGTAGGTAAATATGTGGGCTTACAGTGAGCGAAGTAACATGAGAAAAAGGGCTGTTAAAAGAGTCAACAAGATATTTGAATCTTTGGAAAAAGAAATTAATTCTCAGCCTGAAAAGAGGCCAACCCAAGATGGCGTTGAAGCAAGTTCTAGTGTTGACAGTTTTGAGATTTATGCTTATGAAAGTGAGGAGGAGGCTGCTAGTGAAGAAACTAGTGATGACGACTCTGGACGATTTTCATGTGATGACTTGGCAAGCTCTTTGTCAGGCTGGGCAGTTAGGTTTGGCGTTTCTTTGGTTGCTCTCACAGCACTCCTGTCTATACTTAAAGTACATCACCCCTTCCTTCCGAAAGATGGACGCTCTTTGCTCAAGACAGCAAAATGGTATGTGGTGGAAAAGTTAGCAGGTGGTTCTTTCTACTATTTCGGAATATTGAACTCCCTTGGTAAAACGTTTGAAAACCTGTCTTTTAAATTTCCAGATAGACATGTATTCAAGTTACAGCTAAATATAGATGGCCTGCCTTTGTTTAGAAGTTCATCTCTTCAGTTCTGGCCAGTGCTGGGTATTTTGCAGGATTGTGTTATTAAAAGACCAGTTTTAATTGCTTTATTTTGTGGTGTAAGTAAACCAACTTCCCTTTCAGACTACCTAGATGCTCTTGTAAAGGAGTTAAATAGCTTGAGAGAAGGATTTGTTATATATGGTAAGACTTTTTTGTTGAAAGTAACTTCAGTTATATGTGATGCTCCTGCTAGAGCCTTTGTCAAATGCATTAAATCTCATACAGGCTATTCTGGATGTGACAAGTGTGTTCAGTCAGGTGTTTATATTAACCACCGCATGACTTTCCCAGAGTTTCATGCACCTCAAAGGACTGATGAGTCTTTTAAGCACACTGTGGATGAAGATCACCACTTAGGACCTTCACCTCTGGTCAAAACCAGTATAGGGATGGTTAGTTGTTTTCCTCATGATTATATGCATTTGGTGTGTCTTGGTGTGGTACGAAGACTTTTGGATTTGTGGATAAGCAGTATTGGACCTTTACGATGTCGTCTTTCTGGACGTCAGGTTAAAGCTATCTCTGAGAGATTAAGTCATTTAAAAGGTTTTATCCCAGTTGAATTTGCCAGAAAACCAAGGAGTCTGGAAGAAAGACTAAAATGGAAAGCAACAGAATTTAGACAATTTCTTCTATATACTGGGCCAGTTGTTCTTAGAGGTTTTCTGGCAGAGCAAGTGTATAATAATTTCATGCTTTTGTTTGCTGCAATTAGCATTTTAGCAAATCCATCGTTATGTTTTTCCATGAATGACTTTGCCAACACATTGCTTGAGTCATTCGTTGAACATTTCAGTAAGTTGTATGGCCCAGAATTTGTAGTGTACAATATACATGGATTGATTCACCTTAGTGGAGATGTCAGACTTCATGGTCATTTAGACCTAATATCTGCATTTCCTTTTGAAAATTACTTGCAGAAATTGATCAGGAAACCACACAGCCCCTTAACTCAAGTAATTCGCAGGCTGTCTGAAATTAACTCTATAGACTCAAAAAGCAGCAGTGAAGTACAACAATTGAAAACGCAGACAAAATTCATGCACACAGATGGGCCAGTACCACAGATGTTTGATGGAACTATTGGGCAGTTCAGAGAATTAAGTAGGGATGGTGTGGTCATTAAAATTTCAGAAGGTGATAATTGTATTGACATTAACAATGTTGTTGTTCTGGTACAAAACATTTTGTTTAAAGGTAGCAAGTTTGTTGTTTTTAGGGAGTATTCAAAGAAAGAAAGCTTGTTTGACTACCCAATTGATTCCTGTGAATTAGGAATTTTTGTTGTTTCAGATCTGTCATTGGAGCTGAAATGTGCTAGGCTTAGACAAATTATACATAAGTATGTGAGGTTGCCGCTTGAGGGACAGGGCAAGTTTGCTGTTTTCCCCCTTCTACATTTAAAATGAAGTGTGAGTGTGTGTATGTGTGTTCTTTTCTTCTTTTTTATTCCAGAATTGTAATAAGAGATTTTGTGCTACGCTTGGACACAATCCACACAAGAAGGTATGACACTTAAGTCATAATTGTTTTTTTGTATTTGCCTTTGTCTTTTAAAAATAACTTATTCATGTTTGTGATTTGCTTGCAGAAATCATGTACCACATTGTTAGCTTTGTTGACACTGACGAAGTGGAGGTTGTGCCTGCAATCTGGGTGAAAAATGGTGTGTGTGTATGGCCTCCTTACAAGGGTAAAGGAATTCAAAGGGCAACCAAGTGTTTGGAGCAACCCCATGAGTCTTGGTCTCCATATAAAGTTAAAATTCTGTATAGTGCAAGTATGTACAAAACCTTTTTTCTATACAATACATTCAGTTAAAAAGTTAAACAACTTTTTGTTTTGATGTTTGAATTCTGTTTTTTATAGAAAATTATTGTGAAGCACGTCGGAAGCTGCCTCTTGCTGAACAACAGACAGATCTCCAGTCAGAGGCTGAGCCTGACTCCCTGAGGCCACCAAAACGAAAAATAAAGTAAGATTGAGTATACTTTGTAATTCATTAACATAGACCTTTCATACGGGTCCTTATATCGTTGTGCAGTTTAACAAATTAACATACACATTTCTTTTTGAACTGCAAAAAGGGAATTTGTCACTGAAGAGTGTCTTTACATGAACATACCACCCTTTCTTAATCAAATTTAGTAATCATTAAAAAATGTCACCTTTCCTAAAGACGAAACAGGCGCCTAATGGATGAATATGACACTGATGAGGAGGCTACTGCACCCATAAAAAATAATTAGCCCCTCAAATACATCCACTATCCAACAGGATTTGTTCAGCTTCTTATGAGCTACAACCAAGTCCTCAAGGACAAAGACAAAACCACCCCTCTGTATGGCACAAAAAGTTTCCAGATGTAACACAGATCACGGAAACTTCAAGACCATCCTTGTTGGAGATAAGTCCTGCCTCTGAAAGGCATGAAAGAACTCTTGGGCCAGCATTACGCCAAGCAATTGACTTGCCTGAACCATCTCTGCCACTTCACCAGACTTCTCAGCAGCCATGGCAAGTAGAATCACAAGACATCACAGAACATCACAGTGAATTGACGTGGCAACAGGATACAACTTTACAGTCTCCCGAACATGCAATACAGTCACCGTGGCACCATGAAACACCCAGACCACAGAGAAAAAGCCTCTCAAGTGATGACCGATTAATAAGATGTAAGATTTCTTTTTGTTTTTTTCTATCATATATTCACTGTTAGCGTAAGGCTCTTGTCATAGCAGAGGTGGTGTGGTAAACCTTTCAATACCTGTGTTTAATGTTTTAGCACTTCTCCATGACATAATATCGAAACAAGAAATCCTTATGGAGCAGCAGAGGAACATTGTAAGGATGGTGCAAGATCTCAAAGCAAACAATGTTCTGGAGATCACAGAGGCACAGAACCAAAGTCAAAGTCCAAAACTGTTTCCCATTGAAGACTTAAGCTCATTAACTTCCCTGGAAAGTGATCTTCGATCATGTCCAGTAACAAGACAAAAAGTGGTAGGTAACACTGTCAGTAATGCACAGTTGCATGCTGTTATCACTCACAAGTCTGGTTGTAATTACTGTAAAAGGTGTGTGTGTGATCAATCTAAAACATGAAAAATCTAACAACAACAAAAACTATTTATATTTGTCTAATTTGGAAAATATAATATTGATATTAGAAACAAAAGCATGTTTTAGTGTTTTGACTTAATAGTGATGGCATGTTTTAAAAATATTTCAGGTACTTGAACTGGGATTGTTGGGTGGAGTCGACGTTAAGGACACGGTCTGGCGGATTATGAGGCAAGCAATCAAAAATGACTTTGCCAAAGTGGTAAACTGGAGAGGTGTACATGGGAAAACACCTTTCCAAAGCTTGCAGCTTAACCCTCCTATTACCTTTGGGGTCAATTTGACCCCATTCAGTGTTTAACGTCTCAAAATAAATACTTAAAAATTTTTTTTTTGCTTCATATTTAAAGACTTTTCCTAATTTAATGGGGACAACTGGGTAAACATAAAATTAACATGATGATAGGTTTTCAATGTTCTGTACGTACTTTTGTAGCATCGGTGTTCTTTGGGGTCAATTTGACCCCAGGCTCATTTTGCTGTATAAAACATATAAGAAATATCATTTTTTTTGTTGTTCACACATTGGTGATTAGGCACAAATCCCACATTTATTCTGGATTATAAGTTGAGATTTTATGATCTTCAAAAACCTTCCCTCTGCTTTAGGGCCCTAACCTGACATTACCATATAGGCCTACTTGAAGTATTGCGAGAACCACTGATAGTTCACATGATATAGTGGAGGGGGGAATCATAATTCTCACAAGAAATTAGATATTTCCAGTGCCAATTATATATTTCCAGGGAAGGGAAAACATAATTCTTGCAAGAACTTTGATATTTTGTTCCGTGGGGGAGGGGAAAACATAATATAGGGAAGGAGCAAATGTATGAAAGCTTCCACAGAAGCCTTATAAACCATTTCTCTTTGTGCTTTGTGAGCTCTCTCTTTATGCTCTTTCTCAATTGAAAATTACCTCTTAGCAAAGTTTTTTGGGGGGGTTTTTGGGTTCTATACGGACCAGTTCGCCAGCAAGACACCAGTCGACCCGCCCGAAATGCAGGACGATGCCATACCAGCCATCCCGTCAGTGTTGATCAGTGAGGTCAGGCATGCGATCCAGAACATCCAGAAAGACCGGCGCCAGGGCTGGACGGAATCGAGGCCGAGCTGCTCAAAGAGGGTGGACCGATGCTTTGGGCAGCATTGGCCAGCCGTTTCAGCCGCTACATGGCGCAGAGAAGAACACCAGATCAATGGAAGACGGCCAAGACAGTGCTGTTGTACAAGAAGGGTGACCATGAACAGCTGAGGAATTATCGGCCAATCTGGCTCCTGCCGACCGTGTACAAGGTTTTCACCAAGGTGCTGTACAACCGACTAGACAGGCAGTTGGACGAACAACAGCCACCCGAACAGGCCGGCTTCCGGTCTGGCTTAAGCACAATGGACCACATCCACGTGCTGAACCAACTGCTCGAACGCTGCCGGAAGTACAGGAAGTGGCAGAAAAAGAAGGACACCTTTGCAAAATGTTAATGTAAACCACACATTTTAAGTTATTAGGGAATCTGTTTTGCATTGTTGCAACTTATATTTTTACCTTTTTTGCACATCTGTAAATATAAATTGTATTTCATTTGTATTTTATAACCAGCTTTTAGTTTGATTCTGTATTTTACAATTTATGCATGACACATTTACACTTTTGCTTTTACACTTGTGCTTTATTTTTTGTATCAGTTTAATTTATTGTTTGGTTTCTGTTGCTTTTTAGTACGGTGGCCGAGAGGGCTCAACACGCTGCAACAGAAGAAAATGCATGGAAAATGAAAAAACACAAGCAAATGAAGAAAACATCTTCATTAGTTTGACAGCACATGTGCTGCAAATACGCGAAACACAACCAAATACAGAAACGCGCTGCAAATGGCAGACCAACAACTCACAACAGACCAATATGGTGTTTGTTTTTTATTTTGTTATTATTATTTATTGCTTGCATTGTATTTGCAGCATGTGTGTTGTGAAACTGATGTTCTCTTACGAGAGATACTCTCGTACTGCGTAGAATACGCTAGGGGAAAATCCTTTTCCACGAGAATACTGAAGCCAAAAAAATTATCCTTTAATTTTGTATTAATGTAAAACGCGTTGCGGCAGCATACAGACATAGGCGAGGCAGCTCGCGCGCCTATTGGCTGGTCTGCTGGCAACTGCTTAAGCCTATCGAGCGAGACCTAGAGTGACGTCAGACCCAATGAGGGCGCTTCGCGCCCTCTGCGTCACGTCCCGCCGAAACGGGCGTGGCTTAGGTCTATAAATACCGCTCGCAGGCATTATTTCTCTGATTTTTCATCCTTCAGCGAAGCAACTCACATCGCTGGATCCGAGAAGAAGCCGCGCTGTTGAAGGAGCACCTCAGCGGGACGAGTCGAAGAAGCTGCTGGCCGCGCCGCCTTCATCGCCTTCCTGCTGCGCTATCCAGCGCCTATATCCTTTTCATTGCACTGTGTGTGTGTGTTCGCCGGCGCGACTCACACTATCTAAAAGAGCTGCGTCTTTTTCAAGATGCCTGCTTGTGGCTCGTGCAGAGCCGCACTCAGCGACGGGGACCGCCATGTCATCTGCGCTTCCTGCCTGGGTCAAGAACACGCAGCTCTCGCGCTCGCTGATGGCGGCTGCCATCACTGCGAGCTGTTGCCTTTAGCGACTCTGAGGACTCGCTTGGCACTGTTCACCGAGACTGCGCCCACACCTGCTGTTGTGCCGCGCCGTAAGAAGCGCCGTGCTCAGCGGATCCCGGAGCCCTCTCTCAGCCGTCAAAGCTCGCCGGTGCGCCCGCCTGCTTCTCCGGTTTCATCAGCTTCGCTCACGGACGGACAGCGGCCGCGGTCTGCCGCCGCTTCTGTCGATGACGCTGATGAGATCGACGCGCTGCTTCGAGAGGAGGATTCCTGCTCTCTCATAGCATCAGGCAGTGAGGATTGGGCGGGCTCTGAGGACCCCACCCCTCCTGCCCGTGCTTCTACGGGAAAGAGAGCGAGCATTGAGGCGGAGCTCATGCGCGTGCTCACTCAGGCCACGGCGAGCCTCGGCCTCGAGTGGATTACGCCTGAGCAGCCTGCTCATAACCGGCTGGACGGCTACTTCCTGCCTGGGGAGCGCGTTTCACCTGCATCCAAGCCAGCGCCCTTTCTTCCTGAGCTTCATGAAGAAGTCGCTAAATCTTGGGACTCCCCCTTTTTCGGCCAGGACTCGGTCCTCTGTCTCTTTGGCGTTCTCCGCTGTTGACGACGCAAAGAACAGAGGCTACCACTCCCTGCCGCCGGTTGAAGAGGCTATCGCAGCGCACTTATGCCCGCCCTCCGCTGGACGGCGTGCTAAGATGGCGCTGCCCTCAAAAGCCTGCCGCACAACGTCAACCCTGCTCCGCCGCGCCTTCTCCGCCGCCGGGCAGGCCGCGTCAGCGTTGCACACCATGGCCACGCTTCAGATATACCAGGCCGATCTCCTCCGCCAGCTGGACGAGAAAGGACCTGACGCAATCTGTGTGCCGGACTTGAGGAGCGCTACAGACCTCGCTCTTCGCGCCACCAAGTCAGCAGCACAGGCCATCGGACGGAGCATGGCCTCGCTCACCGTGTCTGAGAGACATCTGTGGCTTACGCTCTCTGACATGTCTGAGTCGGAGCGCACCGCGTTCCTCGACGCGCCGCTTTCCCCTGCCGGCCTCTTCGGAACCTCGGTCAAAGATTTCGCCGATAGGTTCGCTGAGGTGCAGAAAGCGACCCAGGCCATGAAGCACTTCCTCCCGAAGCGCTCCAGTTCTGCAGCAGGCCGTGCGAAACCGTCTGCTCAGAGCTCACAGCCTAAGCCTCCGCCCGCCGCCTCCTCTTCTCAACGCCGCCAAGCCCAGAGCTCGAGACCGCGCTCTCGCTCATCCGGCCGCCGCCCCGCCCCGCGTGGCCCGCGGCAGAAGGTTGTGTTGAAGCCAGAGGCCCCGAAATCATCCTAGCACGCCTAGGAAAGCGACGGTGTCCAAGTCCCGCTGCGGCCGGACTTCCACCAAAGCTTGCCGCTCGTCCAGTTCCAGGAAATGTGACTGGTCCAGCGTATTTAGCAGCCAACAAGCCGGTTCCATTACCCGCTTGCCTGCACACAAAAGCCGTTTTTACGGCTACCCAGATAAATCCCTTAAAGAGTGTATTTTCTGGTGTCCCGGCCATGGCCGACGGTGTTTCATGTGTAGAAAAAATGCCCGCTACTCAGCGCCCATTCCTACACACAAGCACAGCCCTTCACACAGGGCGCGCGCACATAAAATCGACTCAGATCGATTGCGCTTCAAATGTAGCAAAAGTGCCCACTACCCAGTGCCCACTAACGCTACTTCCCACATGTCTCACGGTCCCTGTGAATACAGGACCCGTATGCATATGCTCTGCTCACGCGAGCAATGCTGTAAAGGTGGTGTACGTGCCCGCCGCTCCGCGCCCACGCCCACACACAGACATGAAACTAGCCCAGCCCTCCTCCTCTCAGCTAAACACTGCGGAGGAGTCGAGCGCGGGAATTCTGCCCGCTGTTATCAGCGCGCCCCCTGCCTCAGATGTCATGAGCGCGACGCTTATGTCACAGCACACAAAAGCCGCTGTATCGCGAGCCGATCAGAGCGCGCTTCGCATCCGGCCCCTAGCTACTCGCGCACCTGCGTGGGAAAAGCTTCCCGGGGTTTCGAGATGGGTGCTGAACATCATAAAAGGAGGCTATTCGCTGCAGTTTCGCCGACGCCCTCGCCGCTTCATGGCGCGCGTCGAGACCACGGTAGAATCGAAAGTAGCCCATCTACTTCAAGCCGAGATTTTGAAACTATTGAGCAAAGGGGCTATAGAACCCCTATCTCAAGCTCAAAGCGAGGGGGGGCTTTACAGCAGATACTTCCTGGTGCCCAAAAAAGACGGGGGTCTCAGACCCATACTAGATCTGCGGCAGTTGAACAGAGCGCTTATGAAGCGCCAGTTCAGGATGCTCACAACCAGAAAAATCCTCGCGCACGTCCGCCAGGGGGACTGGTTTGTGTCAATAGATCTAAAAGACGCGTATTTTCAAATACAGATAGCGTCACGTCACAGGCGATTTTTGAGATTCGCCTTCGAGGGCCAGGCATATCAGTACACAGTCCTGCCTTTCGGCTTGTCCCTGGCACCCCGTATATTTACGAAGTGCATGGACGCAGCGCTCGCACCCCTCAGATTACGGGGCATACGAGTGCTGAACTATCTGGACGACTGGCTGATTCTAGCCCAATCTCACTCAGAGCTCGTAGAGCACAGGACCATTTTACTCGATCACCTCGAGAATCTCGGTCTCGCAGTGAATTGGGAGAAGAGCTCACTTTTCCCCAGACAGATTATATCTTTTCTGGGAATAGAGCTGAACTCGCTGCTAATGACAGCACGCCTGTCATCTCAGCGCACACTAGACATTCGTCGCGCAGCCGGCGCGTTCCGCTGCGGCGCGATAGTCCCTCTCAAAGCCTTTCAAAGGATGCTCGGCCTGATGGCCTCAGCATCTTCAGTTCTCCAGTTGGGCCTTCTGCGCATGCGCCCACTGCAGTTCTGGCTCAGAAAGAGAGTACCACGCTCAGCGTGGGCCTCCGGTCAGCTTTGCGTCAAGGTCAATCGAGCATGCATTGCAGCTTTGAAACCTTGGGAGGCAAAAGACTGGTACCAATCAGGTGTAAGCCTGGGGACTTCCTCGAGAGTGATGGTGGGGTCCACGGACGCATCCACCTCGGGATGGGGAGCGCTGCTCGAGGGCAGACCGTTTTTTGGCCTATGGTCAAAGCGGGAGAAGCTCTTACATATCAACTGCCTCGAAATGTTGGCAGTGAGCAAAGCGCTCACGCGCTTTTGTCCCCTCATACAGGGGCACCACGTGCTAATACGTTCAGACAACGTCTCAGTGGTGTCCTACATAAATCGCCAGGGTGGCCTCAGGTCCCTGACTCTGTACAGGCTAACCAGGCGCCTCCTGATATGGGCCCGCAGCAACCTGCTCTCGCTGAGAGCAGCGCACGTGCCAGGGCTCCTAAACATAGGACCAGACAGACTGTCCAGGAACCAAGTTCCGACAGGAGAATGGTCTTTGCACCCACAGACAGTCCAGCTGCTGTGGAAGAAATTCGGCAGAGCGGAAGTAGACCTGTTCGCGTCTCAGGAAAACGCTCACTGTCCAGAATTTTTCTCGAAGAGCAAGGACGCGCTGACCCACGAGTGGCCTCGCCGTCCTCTCTACGCTTTTCCCCCCGTCTCCCTCCTGACTCAGGTGATAGAACGGGTCAGGGAAGAAGGATGCTCAGTGCTGCTTGTAGCCCCACTTTGGATGAGCCAACCTTGGTTCCCAATCGCGATGCAGTTAGCAAGCACCGCCCCGTGGCCAGTGCCTCTGAGGAGGGATCTCCTCTCTCAAGCCAACGGCTCGATTTGGCATCCTCACCCAGAGCTGTGGTCCCTCCATGTGTGGGCCATCAACGGGTACCCGCTGACCTCCCACAGGGAGTGCTAAACACTATCACACAGGCCAGAGCTCCGTCTACGCGACGTCTCTATGCCTCAAAATGGTCAGTGTTCTCTAGCTGGTGCACAGCTCGTGGTGTGTCACCCCTGTATTGCGGTGTGACGGAGGTTCTTTCCTTCCTACAGGAGCTGTTGGATAAGGGCAGGTCCCCTTCCACGCTCAAAGTCTATGTAGCGGCCATAGCAGTGTTCTCTTCGACCACGCTCGGCCAGTCTATTGGAAGGAATGATTTAGTTATTCGCTTCCTTCGTGGAGCTAAGAGACTGAATCCTCCCAGACCTCCCACAGTCCCTATATGGGACCTTTCTACGGTACTGGAAGCCATGAAAGGTCATCCATTTGAGCCCTTGCAGGAGATTGATCTTAAACACCTGTCTTTCAAGACGGCGTTTCTTCTGGCTCTCGCTTCAGTGAAGCGCATAGGGCACTTACACGCGCTCTCAGTAAGCGCGACGTGCATGGAATTTGGGCCGAATGACTCTAGAGTTATACTCAAACATAAGCACGGTTATGTTCCTAAATCCCTCAATACACCGTTCAGAGCACAGGTCATTTCCCTGTCTGCCCTGCCGGTCACTGAAGGAAATATGGACGAAAGCTCCCTTTGCCCAGTCAGGGCGTTAAGAGCTTATGTGTCTCGCTCGTCTGTTTTCAGACAGACGGAGCAGCTATTTGTTTCGTTCAGCGGACGTTCTAAGGGACAAGCCGCTTCGAAACAGACCCTATCCAGATGGGTAGTGGACGCGATAGCGCTAGCTTACACAACCAAGGGCATGCAGTGCCCGCTGGGTGTCAAAGCGCACTCCACGAGAAGCATGGCTTCATCGTGGGCATGGTCAAGTGGGATTGCCTTGCAAGATATTTGTATGGCGGCAGGCTGGGCCTCTCCGTCTACATTTATAAGGTTTTACAACCTAGAGGTTCCCGCACTACAGGCCAGACTACTGTCGGTCTAGTATGGACAAAATCTCATAGCTGGCGCTGTCAGTTATGCAGCTATTGAGTATTGCAATCCTTGCTCTATGCTGCTATAAGGAAGATAGTGGCTAACCCCCCTTTCTTCCAGGATTCCCTGTGGGTCCCCTGGGTGATTATGTACTGTATGAACTCCGGGCTGTCGCCCTTGAGTCTATGGTATCAGATCCCAGCACGCACGGCGTTTTACAGTAGGTTCCCCTAGCGTATTCTACGCAGTACGAGAGTATCTCTCGTAAGAGAACGTACTCGGTTACTAACGTAACCTCGGTTCTCTCTAGAGAGAGGAACGAGTACTGTGTATCCTGCCGTGCCTGCACGCGCTCTGGTTGCTTCGACTATGAAAAACCAGAGAAATAATGCCTGCGAGCGGTATTTATAGACCTAAGCCACGCCCGTTTCGGCGGGACGTGACGCAGAGGGCGCGAAGCGCCCTCATTGGGTCTGACGTCACTCTAGGTCTCGCTCGATAGGCTTAAGCAGTTGCCAGCAGACCAGCCAATAGGCGCGCGAGCTGCCTCGCCTATGTCTGTATGCTGCCGCAACGCGTTTTACATTAATACAAAATTAAAGGATAATTTTTTTGGCTTCAGTATTCTCGTGGAAAAGGATTTTCCCCTAGCGTATTCTACGCAGTACTCGTTCCTCTCTCTAGAGAGAACCGAGGTTACGTTAGTAACCGAGTACGTTTTCCTAACTTGCTGGTGTTTTTCCTATTTGCATGTTTTCTTCTGTTGCAGGATGTTGAAGTCTCTTGCCTTTTGCAGCACGTTTTTGTATTTGGTTGTGTTGAGTATTTGCCGCATGTGTGTTGTCAAACTGATGAAGATGTTTTCTTAATTTGCTGGTGTTTTTTCCTGTTTGCATGTTTTCTTCTGTTTCAATGCATTGAGATCTCTCGGCCACCGTATTTTGGTTTGTTTCTGTATTTCATTATTTAAGCATGCCACATACACTTTTTTTTTTAAATTGCATAATTGCATTATTTTTGTAACATTTTAATTTAGTGCTCTGTCTTTTTATTATTCTTGTATTATGACTATTTGTGACCCTGGACCTCTTATGGGTAATTGTTTTTTTTATTTTTTTTTTTATGGTTTGTTAGGACAAGACAATATTTGGCCGAGATACAACTATTTGAAAATCTGGAATCTGAGGGTGCAGAAAAATCAAAATATTGAAAAAAAAGTCGCCTTTAAAGTTGTCCATTTCTATTGGCGATTTTGCTGCATCCACTCACAAAAATATTTTTTATATATATTTAAGGTGGGAAATTTACAAAATATCTTCATGGAACATGATCTTTACTTAATATCCTAATGATTTTTGGCATAAAAGAAAAATCGATAATTTTGACCCATACTTTTTGGGTCATTTGACCCAGCCAATGTTGGCTATTGCCACAAATATACCCATGCGACTCGAGACTGGTTTTGTGATCCAGGGTCACATTTGTTGCTTTTGTTTCGTCTTACTCTAGTATTGGTTTATCTTGTCTTTTTTCAATTGTTTTTATTTTTCCATTTATCTGGCTGAAATTTTCTTCCCCTCTCAATAAAATGCTGTACTTTGCATTTGTGTAGTGTCATTATTTTATTATTCCTTGCACAATATATAAGTATTACACAGGTATAATTTCTGGTTCAGTTTTGGGGACTCTGGTATAATATTGGCCCCGTTATGGCTATTTTCTGGAGCTTCTGGATAAGTTGTGGCTGAGTTCTGGGGTAAATGAGGTGGCAGTTTGGCTTTTGTCTGGCTGACATCTGGGGATTACGGTGTTGTTTTGGGCCAGTTCTGGATAATATCTGGGTACATTGTAAAACTCTGGGTGAGTTTTGGTCTGCTTCTGGCATTGATCTGGTTGACTTTCGGCAAACAGCACTTGGGCCAACCTTGGACCGTAATTCCATGAGGTATGTGGGCCAAAATCTCAGCCGAAATTTAGCCAGATCCGGCCCAAAGCCAATTTGCTATCCGGGCAGACATAAGAGTTAAAGAAATCCAGTCCCTTCCTTTGGTTTGATGCTGTTGTTATTCCAAGACTCCAGAGTGTATTGTCACCAACCTCCACATCCCAGCAGTGTGTTCCTGAGTTAAAGCCCTCAGATCCCAGGACACATGCACACCTGTCAAACCTCTCTGGATTATCAGGAAGTGTTTTATCTCCATCACTGAACGACACACTGGTCAGATCAGCAGAGAGTGTGAGACGACAATGTGTTGTGTTTGGATCCAGAGTCAACGGAGCTGCAAAGAGAATAACATCAGATTACAGGATATGATGTATTAGAAATGTAAATGTAAAACATTTTCCTTTGTTGAAAGAGATCATAAATCATGCTATCATAACAATGGTCTCTTGTTTAAGTATTCTAAAGTGAAAAACATGATAACAACCTAATATTGACTGAAGTCATTGTAAGCTTTTAAGGCTTTTGTAAGGTTTTGGATAGTAATGAATCAAGTGTTACTACATCTTTCTAAAGGAACTACTAATTATTTGGATCAGTATTCTAAAGTGAAGATCATGGGAACACACTAGTAATGAATTAAGTGTTACCAAATCTATTGGAAGGAATTGATATTCAAAATCTTACAAAAATCTCAAAAGCTTACAATGACTTCAGTCAATAGGTTGTTATCATGTTTTTTACTTTAGAATACTGATCCAAATAATTAGTAGTTCCTTTAGAATGATGTAGTAATACTTGAGTCATTACTAGTGGGTTACCATTACCTTTTATTATAAATTATGCATTATTCATGTTAATTATGAACCTGTAGATAGTAGTTCTCTGGGAGGAATGAAAAAATAGTATTTGAGCGCTATTACTTACTTATTTGTTAATCAGAGTTTCTTGTTAGTTAATAGTAGTTACTAGAATGTTAATAATACATTACTCGTTTGTTCCTGTGTAATTATTCATTAATGAAGGAACAGTATTCTAAAGTGTTACCGACTTTTCACTATGAGTTCGCTGTATGATCTGATGATTTTCTGAAATGCAGTTCAGATTCACTTAGAAATGCAAGTGATTATCAAATATATTTCTATCAAATGTTGATGTTGTGTGTGTTTATATGTGAACTATCTTCTGCACTGGTGTCAAATCTGCTGAGACTCACTGTGTTGGACAGTTTCCAGCATCTTCTTCCAGACTCTGAACGGCAGGTTACCCAGATAACGCGACACATGAATCAAAGCTCCAGAACTCATCCGTGGATCCGGCTGTGAGATCTGGACTCTGAGGAACATTCAGGAGTCAGAACTGCAGTGAATTTGAGTTCAGATCCACTGAGAGAAGAGATACGAGCAGCTCACTCACCTTTCCATTGAGGCCTTAAAGTTCTGGAAAATATAGAGTTTGAAAACATTTTAATATCTTATCAAACACTCTCAGTGCCAATGAGTCTCTCTATACAAGTTTAGAAGAATGAAGCCAGATTGATTTGTCACCTTTAGAAACGAGACGTCATTGTCTTTCATCATCTCCTCCATGTCTCTGATTGTGTGTGAAAGAGCTGAGATGTGTGTGTTCATCTCCTCCAGCTTCTCCTTCATCCTCTGCTTCTTCTGCTCCTCTTCCTCTCTCAGTGCAGTGATTGTAGCTTCTTCTTCGTCTCTGAGAAACTGATGAAGCTTCTCAAACTCTTCTTTAATCTGACGCTCTGTGTGCTCAGCTTGAGACTGAAATCACATTCACTTCAGTCAGCGCTGTATGAACACACACTCCACTAATGTCAATAATAAACTCTGTGTGTGAATGTTGAGTATTTAACTCTTTACATCCCCACCTTGATGCGTTCAATTGTTTTATCACACTTTTTCTTCATTTCTTCTCCATGTTTGAGCTTGTTTTGTAAGGACGTCAGTGCTGTATTAAATTCCTCCTAATAATAATAATAATAATAATACATTTTATTTCAAGCGCCTTATCAGGACACCCAAGGACACTGTACAAAGCAGATAAAAACATTTAAAAAGTCAAGTAAGTTTAAACCGCGGCAAGACAACAATGAGCTGATATGAGTCAGGCGGAATATGACTGTCTGAACAAAAAAGTTTTGAGTTTGGATTTGAAGAGGTGAAATGAGTCCATGGTACGGAGGTCAGGAGGTAGGGAATTCCAGAGATGGGGAGCAGAGCGACTAAACGCCCTGCTCCCCATTGTGACAAGACGGGCAGGGGGAACGGAAAGCTGGCAGGTATGGGAGGAACGGAGTGAACGGGTCGGGATGTTTAAATGGAGGAGATCTGAGATGTATGGAGGAGCCATGTTATGAACTGCTTTGAAAGTGATGAGAATTATTTTAAAGATGATCCTCTGTTTGATGGGAAGCCAGTGAAGTTGTTGCAGGATGGGAGTGATATGATAAGAGATGGGGGTCCGAGTAATCAAGCGTGCAGCAGAGTTCTGGAGGAGCTGCAGCTTCTGGAGCGACTTATTGGGGAGACCAAACAGGAGTGAGTTGCAATAATCTATCCGAGATGTGACGAGACTGTGAACCAGGATGGCGGTGGTTTGGGGAGTGAGAGAGGGACGGAGACGGGAGATGTTGCGCAGGTGGAAGTAGGCAGACCGGGTGATGCTATTAATGTGAGACTGGAAAGATAGTGTGCTATCGAGGATGACACCCAGACTCTTAACCTGATGTGAGGGAAGGACAATTGAGTTATCAATGGCAATGGAAACTTTATTGGCTTTGGAGAGAGTATGAGGTGTGCCTACCAGGAGGACTTCGGTTTTGGAACTGTTCAGTTTGAGAAAGTTGGATGAGAACCAAGAGTGGATTTCTTGGAGACAGAGGGTGAGGGAGGTTGGTGGGAGTAAGGAAGAAGGTTTAGTAGAGAGGTAGAGCTGGGTGTCGTCCGCGTAGCAATGGAATTTAATGTTGTGTTTACGGAGGATGTGACCAAGAGGGAGGATGTAGATGATAAAAAGGAGAGGCCCCAATACAGAGCCTTGGGGCACTCCAGCAGAGACGGGGAAGGTGACGGATTTCTGGGATTTGAATTGTATGAACTGTGTGCGATGAGAAATGTATGAAGTAAACCAGGCTAAGGGAATGTGGGTGATACCAATGGATGATAGTCGACTGAGGAGGGTAGGATGAGAAATGGTATCAAAAGCTGCTGTGAGGTCCAGAAGAATGAGAATTGAAAGTAGTCCAGAATCTGAAGCCATGAGAAGGTCATCAGTAATTTTAAGGAGTGCGGTTTCGGTGCTATGAAGTGGACGGAAACCGGATTGGAACTGCTCGTAGATGCTATTGGACATGAGGTGATTATGGAGTTGAAAAGCGACAGATTTTTCCAAAATTTTGGATATGAAGGGTAAGTTGGATATGGGACGAAGATTGTTGAAATTGGTGGGGTCCAGGCCAGGTTTTTTAAGAATGGGTGTGACCGAGGCAGTTTTGAGTGAAGGGGGAACTGAACCGGATCTTAGGGAGGAGTGGATAATCTCAGTGATGAGAGGGGCAAGTGAAGAGCAGCAGGATTTAACCAGGGTGGAGGGGAGTGGGTCGAGCTGACACGTGGAGGGTTTAGATTTATGAATAATATCTGAAATGGCTTGAACGGAGGGAAGGTCGAAACTGGAAAAAGTAGTTATTGGGGATGGATAAGGGGTGTTGAGGTTGCCTCCAGAAACTGCAGCTCCAGATGAAGTCAGGTGTTTATGGATATCCGTGATCTTAGAGACAAAGAAGGACATAAGTTTATTGCAGAAGTCCTGGGATTGCATATGGTAGGGAAGAGAGTCAGGAGGTTTTGAAATTGAGGTGAGAAGGGAAAAGAGGGTTTTAGAATTGTTATGATTAGAGTGGATTAAATGAGAGTAGTAGGCAGATTTAGCTGAGGAGAGGGAGTCCTTATACAGATTAACATGGTCCTTGTACATATTGTTGTGAATGGTAAGTCCAGTTCTATTGGCAAGGCGTTCCAGCTGACGGCCCTGAGATTTCAGAAGGCGTAGGGCGGGAGTGAACCAGGGTGCTGATCGGGTGAAGGAAACTGATCTGGATCTCATAGGAGCATGGGTGTCCAGGAGAGTGTGAAGATTTTTGTTGTAGTAAGAAACTACTTCATCAGGTGAACAACAGGCAGATATACTGGGAAAATTATTGATATCAGATGCAAAGGTGGCAGTGTTAATGTCCTTAATATTCCGGAAGTAGATGGTGCGAGGGATGGTCATTTTAGATAGCGGGAGGGTGATGTTAAAAGTAATGAGCATGTGGTCAGAAAAAGCAACGGAGTGAGTTTTACAGCCAGAGGGGGTGACGCCAGAACAACAGACTAAATCCAGTATGTGCCCTTTACAATGAGTTGAAGAGTCAATATATTGATTCAGACCAAAGCTTTCCAGGCAGGATGAAAAGTCTCTGGAGAGCAGAGAACTGATATTATCCATATGAATGTTGAAGTCACCCAGGATGATTAAGTTATGGGAGAGGGTTGAAAGATGGGTGAGAAGCTGAGAAAAGTCATTCAGAAAATCCTTGTTATATTTTGGGGGACGGTAAACAGTGACCACAACTGTGGGAGAGGGTCCAGGCAACAATGAAGCAGAATACTCAAAGGATGAAAATAGAGGAGAAGCAGGAATCGGCACTACTTTCCAGGTCTCGCGATGAAACAGTGCAAGACCTCCGCCACGTCCGGAAGCACGGGGCTGGCAATTGTAAACAAACCCCGGCGGGGCAGACTCGTTAAGAGGAATAAAATCGTTAGTCAGTTGCCAGGTCTCTGTCAGACATAAAAAATCAAGATTATAATCCATAAGGACATCTCTGATTAGAGGACCCTTGTTATTGAGAGAGCGGATGTTCAAGAGACCGAAATTGACGGTGGCAAAGCTACTTTTGCAGGCAGAGTTAGTCACTTTGGGCAGGCTAGCCAGGCTACTGTGATTAGCTCCCCGGCTAGCGTTACGAGAGCGGCGGCGTGTGGTAAGCCAAGTTGGGATGGAGGAATAAGAGTTCTTGTAAAAGCGCTTACCGCGCGATCCACGGTGGATGTATCTCCGGTTTGGCTGGAAGAAGATGTCCGAAGGAATGGAGCAATCAAGTAGAGGCTGGAGGACATCGACATGGCGTCGGAGCTTCAAAAGCTCAGCAACAGAGTACTGGAACAGAGCATCGGCTTGCAGGTGGGCAAGAGACACCAGAAGCCAGCCGAGCACGAACCAGAAACTTGACCGGAGAATCCACGTCATCCTGCACGGGAGAGAGGCTTGGGGGCCGGAGATCCTCAGGTATGCATCAGCGGTGAAGATGTTAGAACGCAGTCGGGATCACAGAAGAGCGATACTCCAACAGTTACTGGTCATAAGCAGCAACAAATGTTGTACAGACGATGTAATGATTCAATTTAGTCAGATTGAAACACTGTCTGTCTGAAAATTCGCAGGTATTGTCAAAGTTTATGCCAAAGTTCTACCGGTGAGTAGCGGCGACAGTCACGCTCAGCGTTCACTCACTCGAACTGTCTGAAACAACTGTCGAACAGGTTAAGATGAAAATCTGTGAAATTTATGCAGCTCTAAGAGGTTTAAACATGGTATGTTTGGATGTTTTTATTATTTATATGTTGATAAATCATTCTCAGGAAGCATTTGTGCCTGAAAATGGCAGGAGATATATATTTAACTGTTTAATTGGGAAAAGATGAACATCTATAAATCATGTTTTCACCAAACAAATGTGTTTTTTTCAATGGCCAATTCTTAATTATTATATTCATGCAGTTGTAAATTTGTGGTTGTGCAAATACAAATACAGAAAGTGAAGTATGTTAGTATTAATCACTTTTTGGTGTGTCTTAAATCACATATTATTATTTTAAAAATAATAAACCATGACATTTCCATTTTTTCTAAACATATTTTGTGCAGATGCTGTTAAGATTTGAACATCAGAGGGTCAAAGATTAGAGCAGAACATTATATCAGTAGTAAGTCATAGAGATTTAGTTTGAGTAAAAATGAATATTGGTCTATTGTTTACACAAATAATACTGTCTCTATGTATAACACTTTATTCAGCATATGAAATGAGAGACATTTGTCTTACCTTGTAAGATGAAAGCACTTCACTGATGGGTCTGAATGTGTGATTGGTGTGTTAATCAATAAATAATGAATTCTGTCATAACTCTTGAAGAACTACTACTAATTATCTACCAATTATGGTTCAAGAAAAAATAACTAAGAAGTAACTACTAACGAACAGTCATACAAAACTAACCTCAGATTAGTTTTTATATGTTATATACAGTACTGTGTGTGTCTGTTTTCCTCAGCATAGAATGCCGTTGAGTAAATTCATGTTTGAGGCAATGACTGAGGGAAACTGAAAATATAGGGAACATATTAGTAATTCATAAATAATTATCAAATAATTCTGCAGGAATTACTTAGAACCTGGAACAGTATTCTAAAGTGAGAATATAGGGAACTCATTAGTAATTAATAAATAATTATCAAATAATTATCCAGGAATTAGGCTACTTATAACCTGAAACAGTATTCTAAAGTGAACATATAAGGAAATTAATTGGTAATTAACAAATAATTATTAGATAATTCTTCAGGAATTACTTGAAACCTGGAACAGTATTCTAAAGTGAGAATATAGGGAACTCATTAGTAATTAATAAATAATTATCAAATAATTATACAGGAATTAGGCTACTTATAACCTGGAACCGTATTCTAAAGTGAGAATATAGGGAACTCATTAGTAATTAATACAGAATTACCACATACTTCTGACACAAATCAAACTTACTGTAAAAAACACATTATTAACGGTATTATCTAAACCTTTGTAAAATAGATAAGTTATCATATGATACATTTTGCTAATTAAATAAAAAGTTTGCTTATTTGCAGATCAATATATAGCCTATAAATGTCTGCACTTAAATTTCTTATTAGTGCTGAAGAATGACTAAAACTGGCTAGAAAATAAAATAAAAAACATTGATCAGTGCTTTTTACTTTTCAAGTAATTACCTTTGTACTTTTACTAAGGTAATTTTGAAAATGAATAGGCCAATAGTTTATCATTTTACTGGAGTAATATTTTATTGGGTTATCTGTACTTTTACTCAAGTACTTGATTTGTGTACTTCATCAACCACTCCACTGCTACAATAAAACAGTTTATTGTAGTAACCACTGTGTATGACTGTTCATTAGTAGTTACTTCTTAGTTATTTTTCTTGAACCTTAATTAATAGATAATTAATAATAGTTCTTCAAGAGTTATGACATAATTCATTAATTATTGATAAACTAACTGAAACTTAACACAATCATACAATTCTATTACATACTAATTAGTTAACACATCTTCCTTAGTAGTTAACAGTAGTGACTTAAGTGTTAATAAAGAATTACCTATTAGTTCGTCAATAATTCCTTATTAGTTATGCAGTAAGTAAGATACAGTATTCTAAAGTGTTACCATAACTTTTTTAAGTCAGTTATATAAAAATTGGATTCCAAAAAAATAAGACTGATTGTCCCTTCTAGTGGGTCATATAAGACTGTCACATCCACCAGCTGGAGTGCCCATGATCTCCACTAGGGGGAAACACCTCCCGATTCTTGTGCTGTCTTATCACGGATTACATTTCCCATCTGCCTGGACCCATTATGCTTCCTTACATTCTGCTCTGTCTCAATACCTTGTTAATATTGTCTATATAAGCCCTGTGTGTTCTGTCATTCTTTGCAAAATTTTGGATGTTGTTACTCTGCATTTCTAAGTGTTATTCTGGTTTCATGTGTCTTGTTTTTGTTTTTTTGATTCTCTGCCTGTGTTTTGGATACCCTATTTGCCTGTGTTATCTGTAGTGATGGTGAAGTGAAGCATTATGAACCAGCGAAGCTTTCAACACAATTGTATCAGAAAAAGGTTCATTACTCGAAGCTTTTCAAATCACATTGACGAGGACCTCTGCTGGTGAAAGTGAGGGAAAGTGTGTGTCGCAAAATGTTTCACATCCAAATGCATTCATCTTGGAAGCAAAAATGAATGAATGGATGGATAGATGGATAAATTAATTAATTAATCAATGTATTAAATAGCCTACATGACAACAATCTGTTGCATTGCATACTCATAGTAACTCAAAACAATAAAGATAACATTTTGTATCGTGGATGTGGACATTTTTCCTGTTTGTAAACCAACAAAACTCATGAATAGAGGGAGTAAATAAATGCAGGTGCATGCACACAAAGACACACACTTTCACACGATTATACAGATGAGGCCATTAAGAATCCGCATCACAAGGAAAGGGATTCAGTAGTGTAGTGTATAGTGTAGTGTAGTGTAGTGTAGTGTACAGTAGTGTAGTGTAGTGTAGTGTAGTGTACAGTAGTGTAGTGTAGTGTACAGTAGTGTAGTGTAGTGAAGTGTAGTGTACTGTAGTGTAGTGTAGTGAAGTGTACAGTAGTGTAGTGTAGTGAAGTGTAGTGTACTGTAGTGTAGTGTAGTGTAGTGAAGTGTAGTGTAGTGTAGTGTACTGTAGTGTAGTGTAGTGTAGTGAAGTGAAGTGTAGTGTACTGTAGTGTAGTGTAGTGTAGTGTAGTGAAGTGTAGTGTACTGTAGTGTAGTGTAGTGTACTGTAGTGTAGTGTAGTGTACAGTAGTGTAGTGAAGTGTACAGTAGTGTAGTGTAGTGAAGTGTACAGTAGTGTAGTGTAGTGAAGTGAAGTGTAGTGTACTGTAGTGTACTGTACTGTACTGTAGTGTAGTGAAGTGAAGTGTAGTGTACAGTAGTGAAGTGTAGTGTACTGTAGTGTAGTGTAGTGTAGTGTACAGTAGTGTAGTGTAGTGAAGTGTAGTGTACAGTAGTGTAGTGTAGTGTACAATAGTGTAGTGTAGTGTAGTGAAGTACAGTGTACAGTAGTGTAGTGTAGTGTAGTGAAGTGTAGTGTAGTGTAGTGTAGTGTAGTGTACAGTAGTGTAGTGTAGTGTAGTGTAGTGTACAGTAGTGTAGTGTAGTGAAGTGTAGTGTACAGTAGTGTAGTGTAGTGTAGTGTAGTGTACAGTAGTGTAGTGTAGTGTAGTGAAGTGTAGTGTACAGTAGTGTAGTGTAGTGTACAATAGTGTAGTGTAGTGTAGTGAAGTACAGTGTACAGTAGTGTAGTGAAGTGTAGTGTACAGTAGTGTAGTGTAGTGTAGTGAAGTGTAGTGTACAGTAGTGTAGTGTAGTGTAGTGTACAGGGTAGGGTTGCACCAGCCGTTCGTAAGTTCTTTCTTAAATTGGAACGTAAAGTCCACACTAGAGGCTTAGTAACTACTAGCTAGTTTGTAACTAACTCTGTACTTTATTCCGTTGCACCATTTGTTCGTAAGGCAGAACGTAGGTAGTAGGTCGTAAGCTCTCCGTAAAGTAATTCGTAGTCGCATAATATGACGTTTAGCCTCGGTTATCCAATAGCAGCCTTCAAACACGTGAGCAGATGTTGTGTTGAAATGCTGTGAATTTCAGTTTATCCTTCATTCTTTTGCCTCACGTTACTAACGGTAAAAATAAGTTTCCATTAAATACGATACTTGATCATGAATAGCATAAGTGTTTTTATATGTAACATTCAGAAACTTTATTTGAAATGAAATGAATAAGGATCAATAAATAAATATTGATACAAAAAGCATAAGAAATTACGTTTATTGACTATGGCTGTGTCCAAATTCAGGGTCTACATCCTCCTTAGGATCCTTCCTACCCGGTTGAAGGAGGAGGGGTCCTCCGACGACCGCAAAGCCCGGAAGTCGGTGTTTGTGAATTTGGACAGCCTACCCTTCTTTCACATATTTTCAGAGGAGAAAGGCCGCGAAATTTAAAAATACTACTGTTACTGTGTCACGAAATGTAGTTTTAAGAGTTTTTCAGTCGACAATGTAGTTGTGTAAAGCTCAAATCTGTGGTTTATTTATAAAGAGAGCGCCATTTTAAAAATGTTATCTGACGGTTTCGGAGTTGTGAGATCCAGGGATCACCGGGCGCTCAGCGCTCATGTACCCCGCCGAGAACAGCCTTGCCTCGGCTAGAGCTTCTAGACGTTCGCCGCTGTCAGTTTAGTGAGAATAATTCGTCTTGTGTTTATCTAACAGGCGATCTTTGGTTTCATTAATCTATAATTTGTTCCTTGGCAGATTGTTGTGGCTGAGGGCAAAGTGAAGTTTCATAACTTTATATATTTAGGCTTATTTAACTTTAACGGTGTAGCCTGCTGTATGTTTGACTGAATCGTTTACTTTATTTCTTGACTTGTATAGCTTCTTATACCTTTTAAAAACTGAAATTTAACAAAAAGAGACAGGGTTGCGTCATTTTATTTTATATAGCCTATGTAATAATTTGTTAAAATGTATACATTTACATTATTTATTATTGTTATTATAATAATATACCACTTGCGATTATCAATCTATTATAGTTATGCTGTTAAATTATTTTACTATTCATAGTAACTATTTAACTTATTATTTTTATTGTCTATATTCTGTAATTGATATTTCATATTCTATTGCTATTATTATAGTATTATAAATAAACTATATGCTATTATCAATATATTATTATTATTATTATATTAGTACTTATGATATTATATAATTATACTTTTCATTACTATTTTATTTGCTGTATACTGTTTGTTTATTTTATTGACTAAACTATTTACTATTAGCCTACCTCTCACTTTATCTTATATTTACTATTTGCATTGCACTGTAGTTGTACCATATCATATGTATTACCATAAAGGATCCCACAATAAGAAAACTTTATTTAATTTAATGTGAAAATTAAATTATATCTCAGTATGGGGGTGTTCACAATTCTTATTCAAGAATGAAAAGTTAAATACATGACAAGCCTGAGCTTTGGCCATTCCTTATAAAAAAAAAAAGAAAAAAAAATTCTACCACTGAAAAAATATATTTTTTTGAAAAGCCAGTTTTTAAAAAACTTACATCGAAAAGCATACTCCTCTCCCACTCCACTACCGCTCGCTTCGTCCGCCATTACACAATAGTGTAGTGTAGTGTACAGTAGTGTAGTGTAGTGTACAGTAATGTAGTGTAGTGTACTGTAGTGTAGTGTAGTGTAGTGTACAGTAGTCTAGTGTACTGTAGTGTAGTGTACAGTAGTGTAGTGTACTGTAGTGTAGTGTAGTGTACAGTAGTGTAGTGTACTGTAGTGTAGTGTAATGTACAGTAGTGTAGTGTACAGTAGTGTAATGTAGTGTCGTGTACAGTAGTGTAGTGTACAGTAGTGTAATGTACAGTAGTGTAGTGTACAGTAGTGTGTAGTGAAGTGTAGTGTACAGTAGTGTAGTGTAATGTACAGTAGTGTAGTGTACAGTAGTGGAGTGTAGTGGAGTGTAGTGTACAGTAGTGGAGTGTAGTGTAGTGTACAGTAGTGTAGTGTAGTGAACAGTAGTGTACAGTAGTGTAGTGTAGTGTACAGTTGTGTACAGTAGTGTAGTGTAGTGTACAGTAGTGTAGTGTACAGTAGTGTAGTGCAGTGTACAGTAGTGTAGTGTAGTGTAGTGTAGTGTACAGTACTGTAGTGTACAGTAGTGTAGTGTACAGTAGTGTAGTGTACATTAGTATAGTGTACAGTAGTGTAGTGTAGTGTACAGTAGTGTAGTGTACAGTAGTGTAGTGTACTGTAGTGTAGTGTAGTGAAGTGTAGTGTACAATAGTGTACAATAGTGTAGTGTAGTGTACAGTAGTGTAGTGTAGTGTACAGTAATGTAGTGTAGTGTACTGTAGTGTAGTGTAGTGTAGTGTACAGTAGTCTAGTGTACTGTAGTGTAGTGTACAGTAGTGTAGTGTACTGTAGTGTAGTGTAGTGTACAGTAGTGTAGTGTAATGTACAGTAGTGTAGTGTACAGTAGTGTAGTGTAGTGTCGTGTACAGTAGTGTAGTGTACAGTAGTGTAATGCACAGTAGTGTAGTGTACAGTAGTGTAATGTACAGTAGTGTAGTGTAGTGAAGTGTAGTGTACAGTAGTGTAGTGTAATGTACAGTAGTGTAGTGTACAGTAGTGTAGTGTAGTGGAGTGTAGTGTACAGTAGTGGAGTGTAGTGTAGTGTAGTGTAGTGTACAGTAGTGTAGTGTAATGTACAGTAGTGTAGTGTACAGTAGTGTAGTGTAGTGGAGTGTAGTGTACAGTAGTGGAGTGGAGTGTAGTGTAGTGTAGTGTACAGTAGTGTAGTGTAGTGAACAGTAGTGTACAGTAGTGTAGTGTAGTGTACAGTTGTGTACAGTAGTGTAGTGTAGTGTACAGTAGTGTAGTGTACAGTAGTGTAGTGCAGTGTACAGTAGTGTAGTGTAGTGTACAGTAGTGTAGTGTACAGTACTGTAGTGTACAGTAGTGTAGTGTACAGTAGTGTAGTGTACATTAGTGTAGTGTAGTGTACATTAGTGTAGTGTAGTGTACAGTAGTGTAGTGTACAGTAGTGTAGTGTAGTGTAGTGTAGTGTAGTGTAGTGTAGTGAAGTAGTGAAGTCCTCTGGCACATGAGGTACATCACCAGTAGGGGGCAGTCCTGTTTCTTTCTCAGTTATAGCCTGAACTGAAGACAATAATAGGCAATGGATGTGTTTTGACAGCCTATTGACAGCAAGCGACAGAGCGCATTGTAGCATATGAGCAGGTCATTCATTCGTTGGTTCTGAATGAATGAATCATGGCTCGTTGAATCTAAAACAATGGACATTCCTTATGAAACCCAAAGCTTTTAGCCTCTGAACTCATGTATGTAATTCAAACTCTCTGCAAGCTAACTGACCGGCCTGGTGCCAGCATGGCTGGGTTTAGATGGCTCTCTGACAACTTTTACGGCTACCCCAAGACTTTATAGCACCCTAGACACACTCCAGAACAACACGACACCGCATCTCCCAGCATTGCAAAGCTTAAAAGAATTCCAACCCCCCCGTTCTCTCAGCTAGAGAGATAACAAAACTTTGTATAGACATTACATACACACACAAACGTCCTTTGTATGTAACTCAGACTTGTATTTGACCTTCCTGTATGCATGCATGTTTGGTTAGTTTTGGTTTATAGAAGATATTATAGTTTTGATCTTCTAGTGTTTGGCTCTGAAATGTATTTTTGAAGAATATTTCTCCCAGTGGAATCGCATCCCGTAACCCGATCTCACGACAGGTCATAAAGTTTATGACCACCAAGCTTCAGCAGCTCATCCAGTTCCTCTGCAAGAGACATTCCGACACACACATTAACGCACACACATACACGAACTTTGAACATTAAACTTAGAATATAAGCATGTCATATTTCATATACTCCTGTGTGTTTCCCAGTTTATATTCACTTCGTGTATGACGTTTGTTTGAAGAAACGAACTTTAAAATGCTTGTAATATACATATCTTATGTAACTTAGTATTCCTATTATCTTCATATGACGTGTGTGATATCTTTGAAATTCTCGCAATCTAACGGAGTCGAATTCCGATAGCAGAATGCAGTAATGTACAATGTTTTACACTTTTCATATTTCTGGAAGCCGAACGGCTCAAATCGCATCTCCTTATGACTCATTCAAGTGGGCGTGTCTAACAAGACAAAGAAAAATCTTCCCGCCTGTAGATGTGCACAAAACAAAGTAGTCGTTTGGTAACTTTTATGACGAACCACTTTAATGTCTTCATACATCAAGTCTTCCTGCAACTAACTCGACTCCTCCCCCTCACCCCGTCCTCCTAATATCCTACTCCCGTACATCTATGAATAGGTGCGACACAAACATATTCTACATCTTTCTTCTTCTCCTTTTTTTTTTTTTTTTAACTTTCAAACAAGTGCAAAATAGAAATAAGCACTAACAACATATAACATATGATTCAGTCACCCGTAGCAGGTGACGGCGGTTTCTTACATAAGTCTTCCCATGAGACTGGACAATATAACTGTTGGGTTGAAGGACATTTCCTGAAACTGTAGCCAGCTTGTCAAACCCACGGGTCGTCTCCATGCGTACCGTCTGCCCGGGCTCCAGAGGCGAAAGGCGTCTGGCACATTTGTCATGGCTTATCTTTCCTTTTTCTCTGAGTGCAAACAAAGCAGCCTGAACATTGGTCTGAACTCTTGGTGTGAGCTGGGATGGTACCATGGGGATCAAGGACCTGGTGCGTCGGGACAGTAGACGTTGCGCCGGAGAAGGCATGCCATCCCTGGGTGTGTTGCGCAAGTTCAGCAAAGCTGCTTGGATGTCAGAACCGTCACGTGCACACTTTTCTAGGAGATGCTTTGCAGATCTGACACCACGTTCCGCCAGACCATTTGACCTAGGGTAATTGGGACTGCTCGTGACATGCTGAAAGTCCCACTGGTGCGCAAAGTTCTTGAAGTCCCTGCTTGAAAATGATGTTGCATTGTCAGTCATCAACTGGTAGGGGATCCCATGTACAGCAAATTGCCTTTTCAATAGCCTGATCACAGCATTACTGGAAAGGTTCGGAAGAATATCATACTCCCACCAACCAGAGAACGAGTCCACTACAACCAGGTAGGTCTTCCCTGACCACTCGAATATGTCAGCTGCCGTGATGGACCATGGACTGTCTGGTATCTGGTGAAGTTGCAAAGGTTCTCTCATCTGATGCTGCTTTAGAGCATTGCACGGAGCACATCTGGAGACCTCCCTTTCAATATCACTGTATATTGTAGGCCAGAACATGGTCTCGCGTGCCCGTCGCTTGGTGGACTGTGTGCCAGGATGACCTTGGTGAAGCTGTATGAGGTAGTGTTTCTGGAGCGAGTGGGGGATTACATACCTCTGACCACGAAGAATCAAACCATCATCCATGGTCAGTTCATCCCTCATAGCATAGAACGGGCGGATGTCATGTGGAACTTCCTTATATGAGTCAGGCCAGCCAGTGAGAATTGTGTCTGCGAGTCGTTTGCAGACAGCATCTGCCTGTGTGTTTTGCCTAAGTTCTTCAATCCTTCTAGATGACAACACCCCTTCCAGAGCTAGCACGTCATAGTCCTCGATGGTTTCAGGACTGTCAGTGGTGGGGAGGTGTGCGCGTGATAGTGCATCTGCAACATACAGTTCACGGCCTCGTTTATAAATCACAATCAGATGATAACGCTGAAGTTTGAGCATCATTCGCTGGATGCGCACTGACACTGTGTGCAGGGGCTTTCTCAGAATGGTTATGAGGGGTTGATGATCCGTCTCCACAGTCACTGGCCGGCCATAGATATAATCATGGAATTTTACACAGGCAAAGACTAGTCCCAAGAGTTCTTTCTCAATCTGTGCATAGCGCACTTTAGTGTCTGTGAGAGATCTCGATGCAAATGCAATAGGCCTGCCATCCTGAAGACAGACTGCTCCGAGACCATGCTGGGAGGCATCAGCAGATAATGTCACCGGCTTGTGCACATCAAAATACTGTAGGACAGGTGGACTTGTCAGTTGTTCTTTAAGTGTGTCTACAGCAGCAGCATGTTGTTCAGTCCAACACCATTGTGCATCTTGGCGCAGGAGCTGACGAAGGGGAGCCGTTATCTCGCTGTACCGATGGATGAATTTTGTCTAACACACATTTGAGGCGTTTGTCGTGTTCTTCAACAGAAGAGCCCCAGATCAAGATGTCATCCACGACTATTTCGCACGGCTGGCCTGAAAAGAGCTGTTCCATGCATCTCTGAAAAACTTCACTTCCAGTTGATATCCCATAAGGCATTCGTAGAAATCTGTACCTCCCGAACGGGGTCATGAAAGTTGTGAGTTTCGATGATTCCTCGTCTAGAGGGATCTGCCAAAATCCACACCTTGTGTCCAGAATGCTGAAAATCTTTGCCTGTGGCATATCAGCGATTACTTGCTCTACAGTCTTTAACGGGTGATAAGGCCTCAGGAGAGCCTTATTAAGATGTACAGGGTCTATGCATATGCGTACCGAACCATCCTTTTTTACAGCAGCTGCCATGGCAGACACCCAAAGAGTAGCCTCCTCCACTGGCACAATAATGCCCATTTTTGTCATTTTTTCCAGCTCTTGCGCAACTTTGTCTTTCATGGCCAGCGGGATCCTTCTGGGGGCACACACAGTCGGATGCACCGACTCATCCAGGCGCATGTGATATATAACTGGGAGCTTGCCAACAGTGTCAGTACGAAACAAGTCCTCATACTCACTCATCTCGGGAGCCTGTTGTTGTACAGCATGTACTTCTGGGCTAAGTTGTATGAGATTTAACCTCATGCTGTCTGGTAAGCCTAGCAGGCTCTTAACATTTCTATCCACTATGTGAAATTGTAATTTTCCCCCTGAAAGAACTAGGGTGACAGTGCCCAGTGTCTGAATTGTGTGACCACCGTAAGCTATCAGGTTCACTCTGTGTGACTGATCAATTTGGGCATTGGGGTCAATGTACAGTAGTGTGGATAAAGACATAACATTGCATTTAGCCCCAGTGTCTATTTTCAGCTTAATCTGCTTGTTACAAGTCGTTGTGAGAGAGGTGAATATTTCTCCTTTGTTTGCAAACAGATCCACACTTTCACAGTGAAAATCATCTTGGTGGAGTTCACTTTCCACTTCATTTACTCTGTGTAGGTTTTTATCACTAGGAGGAGCCATTCTCCCACCTGTGTATTGAGGCTTTGATCTGCAACACTTGGCAAAGTGGTTCCATTTGTTGCATGAGTTACAGCGTTTATTAAAAGCCGGGCATTTGTTGCGCTCAAAATCATGCTCACCCCCACAATTGTTACATCGCCGTTTGTTGTGCTGCACTGCAAACACTTCAGCCTCCCTTTTAAGCTCCTTGGTACCCCTTTCCGAACGCTCAAACAGCATACATATTCTAATTGCTGATTGCAATGTCAAATCTTTTTCCCTTAACAGTTGAGAACGAACTGCATCATTATGGATGCCGCAGACAATTCGGTCACGTACTAGTTCATCAGTTAGCACTCCAAAGTACAAATTTTTTTGCCAACAGTCTTAATGTGGCCACATAAGACTGAATTCCTTCATCAGGTTTTTGTACTGTGATATTGAAAGCATGTCTGTCCATTATCACGTTCCGTTCTGGCAGGCATATCTCATCAAATTTTTTTATTAACACATCAGGATCCTCTTTGTCCTCACCCTCTTGAAAGTGGAATGATTCATATTTATCTAGTGCATCTGAACCGGCACAATTGAGGAGAGTGTAAGCTTGCACCTTTTTTGATTTGTCCGACAGTCCTGCTTTGCTGTACACGTCCCATTCCCTCTTGAATTTCAGCCAGTTGTTCGCGATGTCGTCATCAAATACGAGCGGTTCTATGCGCTGGAGAATTTGAGCCATGATTTCTCAGCAATCCCACTTCTGTCACCATGTAGATGTGCACAAAACAAAGTAGTCGTTTGGTAACTTTTATGACGAACAACTTTAATGTCTTCATACATCAAGTCTTCCTGCAACTAACTCGACTCCTCCCCCTCACCCCGTCCTCCTAATATCCTACTCCCGTACATCTATGAATAGATGCGACACTAACATATTCTACACCGCCCGAGATGCTCTAAGATGATTGGTCCGCGTACGCAGAATAGGCGTGAACCCATCTTCTCCATAAGAGACTGACACCGAAGTTTCTCGGAGAGCACTTTTTTCTGTGAGAGGGTTTCAAGATCCATGGCTCCTTCGGGAGCTTTTCTCCGTTTCTCTTTTATTTTTCTTTAAGTATTTTCTTTATTTTCGTCTTCTGACTTTTCCTACGTTCAGTGAAATGAACAGCCGGCAACTTCAACTTTAAAGAGACTTCCCACGACCGCGCTCTTAAGGAAACACACGCACGCTGCTCCACACGCACGCTGCTCTTAAGGACACGAGCACGACTCTGCGTTCTTCAGCAACAAAGAGAACCACATGCAAGTAATATATGCTATGAAATTTAAATGCTGCTTAAGGTTGTCTATTCCCTTTTTCAATGTGATGTGATTCCTTGTTGTCTTTCAAAAGGTTCCGGTCTGTGATTTAGTCTACTGTGATCATTTCAGATGATCTCTTTCCTTCCTCTCTCATCCTCACTCACTCTTTCATCCTCTCTCTCTCTCATCTGTTATCCGTTTGTCTTATTTTGTTTTACTGTTTGTTTTGTTATGCGCCTATTTACTCTGTGTGAATCATAGTTATGTATTCATTAGTTCAATTATTAAATTCCATATATTCCTGATTGTCTCTGTTTTAAATGCTCATATAACCAAGTCAATGAGATGTTTCGATCTTAAGCTACAAAGCTTTACGATTTGCTAAGTTTATAAGGACAGGAGAATAGTTTTATGGCCAGAACTATAATTCCTGAAATTATAAGCAGTGATAACTTTATTGAGAAGTTGATAAGTTAATCTTACGGCCGTTTGCGGGACAAACCACTGTTTGATAATTACATTAATTTCCATTAAGGGTTATCTCATATAATGATCTGAAATAGACTATTGATATCTGAATGAGGAATTATAATTCGTTGTGATTGATTATTCATATATACAATCGATCTATTTTCAGTTTCGATAATTTAATGTAACTGTAATATGCAATATATATATTAATCATATTCCTGATTAATTTTTTAAATTCCCTACATATAATTATTAATGTTAATGTACTACCCAGTGCGGTTACATCATAAACCACATTTTATATTGCATTGTATATTGTTTATGTACAGCTCAAATAGAAATAAAATATTAATGATTCAGTTATTAATGGGTTTTACATGCTTGTCATGGGTGTTTGAGCATTACTGTAGCGCTTATATTGTGTTAAGTTAATAGGATTATTTAACCCTCTGGAGTCTGGGGTGTTTTTGGGGTCCTTGAGATGTTCTGACATGCCCTGACATTTGTGCTTTTTTCAGTTGCTTATAAACATATCAGTGGCACAAAAAAATTACAACAGGACTACCATAATATGTGAGCCACGTGTATGTACATGTTTTCATTTTTGAGATAATGATGTTTATGCATGGTTATTGAAAAAACTAAAAATGAAAGTTTCTTAAATAAGGCCACAAAACACATACTAAATATGTGTCAATAAGACTTTTGACTAATTGATGTCCTTCCCTAGAGTTTTTTCTTCAAAATGATGTGAAAATCATCCTGTCTTATCATTCACATAAAACGATACATTGATTTAAGTTTTGCGAAACACTTTTAGTTTGGAAAGCCAATATGCGGATGGGGCGTAAACGATCATGCATATTTAGTAGTTCACACCTGATTAGACAATGCCCCTGCATACTTAATGAGCCATTCATTCAGGTGTGTCACCTATAACCCCCTTGGGTCGACGGTATCGCCGGCGATACCAGCTCGCTTTTTTTCAGTTCAGTTCAAAAGAAATTAATTTTGCTCTGTGGACTTTGATATTACAAGCAAGTTTCATACATCTGTAACCGGGTGGTAAATGCCTTTAAAGTTTGTTTTTCTCCCTTATGTTAAAGTCTTTTATTTAATTATTATTTTCCATGTTTAAATATAAAAACAGACTACCTGTATTTCTTTGGAGTCATCAGCGGGTGGCGCTTTGTGTGTTGCGCACGAAAACGCGTTTGCGCTCTTGCCTCACGGCATCCGTAGTATATTTTGTTGGTGAGATGTACAGCGGGCAGTGCAAGAGAGACGCACATTCTCAAGATGTTGTCGACAATTTGAGTCATCCATGGGTAAATACAATGTTTTGCAAATATATTGTTGTTTAATACCATCTGTGGATGTATATTTTGTGTTGATTCGGAGAACTGTCATGTTTGGGAAGTTACGTTGTGTAAAATGTCCACGATGATATGACGTCACTCCATGCGGTCTAGGCCATGTTATTTGGCGTTATGCCAAATGTGATATACTTCATCTTTTCCATTTGTTTCAGGTGTTTTTCATGTAATTATAATTTAATGTGATTATTTTCAGTGTGCACCATAGTGTTGGAGATTTCAGCCCTTCGTGAAGTGAAAGTGTTGGTGTGTAAAAGCTCACATTATTATGTGAGTGTTATTTTCTCTAATTTCTCTCAAGTGATAAATAAGTGGGTAATATAAAAATGTACTTATGTTGTTTTGTTTTCTTTGAACAGTATTCCCACTGCCGTATTGTAAAGGTTTAGAATTGTTGCATTTCCCTCTTATTTTAGATTTTATTTTAGCATTGTAAAATGGTTGTATATTGCCGTGGTTAAGAGAGAGAGTATTGTATTCGTTATACACCAGTGGACTGTGATACTCAAGCATACCGTGTATCACAGAGAATATTGCACCCTGAGTAATGAAGAGCAGTGAGGTGGTTTAAATTTTATCACCAGCTCTGAGAACCTGTTATTGAATTTTGTTTATTTTATTTTATGTTTCTTTGTGATCATTTAAACCAAATTATTCCTTGTCAATTAAATTGATACACAACATTGGAAAATAAGTCATTTTTCTTTATTTTCACATCACATGAATAAACTTAAAGTAAATAGAACCCCCCTTATGTGTTCCTGGTGGTAAATCTAAATCCCCGGTCACACATTTTGGTACCAGGAGTGGGGTTGTTTATTCGATCTGGTTAGTTTTTTTATCAAGCAGTATAGTTGGGTTAGGCAATACGGCAGTGGTGAATATTTTTCAGAGGCTGCGGACATCTGGAGTGTGGAGGATCGCGGTTGCGGACGAGATGGCCAGAGCTGGAATGATCGTGTTTCCAGTGTGTTTCCAGGTGTGACGGCTGCTGAGGAGACTGGTCCAGCTCGATGGGGTTCCTGTTGTCGACGTGTTAGCCCCCAGGATCTCACGGCCGCATCCAGAAACTGTGCACCAGCACGAGGGGGTGTTCGAGCTACTAAAGAGGACAGCAAAAGCTGAAGTTTGCGCCAGAAACATTTATCTTGAACGGGGTTGAGTTAATTCTTACTCTTCATACTTGTGTCAAAAAATGTCTGACTCTGAAGAAATGCCGGAAGAGGAGATGCACGTCCCTGTCGTAGGGGCGGTCGGAAATGACGTTATAGAGCAGTTAAAGGGTCAGATTCAAGAGTTAAGTGACTGGAGGAACGATACTCTGGCCAGTAGGGCTGTTGGGGGAGGTAATTCGACCCGCTCCTACATTTATGTTCCTCGTGAACGCCAGGTTCAACCTTTTAGCGGGGAGTATAACAAAGATGGACGGTCTGTAGAGGAGTTTATTGAGGAAGTGGAAAGGGTCCTACGGGCCAGAGACCAGACACAAGATGAACAGCTTGACTTTATCATCTCTCTTTTGAGAGGGCCTGCACTGGAAGAGGTGCGGTTATGTGTTGGAAACCAGTCCAGACAGGCCAGTGATTTGTTTACTTTCCTGCGGGAGGCGTTTGGGGAACGGCGTAGCGGGACTCAATTGTTGCAAACGTTTTACAACCGCAAACAATTGGATGGGGAAGATCTGCGAAATTACTCTCATGCGCTCTCGCGCCTTTTAAGCTCTGCAGCAAAGCAATCCCCAGGTGGCTTGGCAAACGAGGAGGGAATTTTGCGTGATCAGTTTGTGGAGGGTGTGCGAGATGCTGCGTTAAGGCGAGAGCTGCGTAAACTAATTAGAGATAAGCCCCACTTGACCCTGCTTGAGGTTCGCAACGAGGCTGTTCTTTGGTCCATGGAGGAAAGCAGGCCGACCAGAGTAGCAAATAGTCGACCAGTCCATTCAGAATTGCTTGGTCAACCGGGTGATACTTCTGTCGGGTCAGAGAAACAAACTTCTACTCTGTTGAATGATATTTTACAGGTGATTTCCCGGCAGGACAAGCGAATAAGTGAGCAAGAGCAGACTATTTCCGAGCTCACCAAGGCAGTCAAGGAGTTGACTGTGCAGCGTTCAGTGTCTGTTCCGCAGAATTATGTACCCGTATCTAAGCCGCCTCCCAGGTTTACAGAAGAGGGAGAACCTATCTGTTTCAGATGCAACGGGGTTGGGCATATTGCTAGACATTGCACCTTGAGACGGGGTGGGAGACCCAAGAGTGCTGGCAGGACAACTGAAGGGCAAGAAAAACAAGGTCCTTCTGTTGCAGGCTGTCAGGCAGCACAAGGGGTAGTATCTGGTTCACCACCTATGGGAACTAGTCGGGACAGGTTCTTTGAACGGGCTGTTGGAACGTGCCCGATGGTGGACTTGAAAATCAAGGGTGTGCCAGTGTCATGCTTGTTAGACACTGGTAGTCAGGTCAGTACTATTACTGAGGGGTTCTTCCGAGAGCATCTATTTGGGGATGATCGTGATGTGTTGTCTACCTCAGGTTGGCTAAAGATCACAGCAGCCAACGGTTTAGACATTCCCTATTTGGGTTACATGGAGCTGGATGTGGAAGTGATGGGGATGGCCCTGCCTGAATGTGGTTTCTTGGTCGTTAAAGAAACGCCTAGTCCGTCGTCGGTGGCCGTGCTCATCGGAATGAACATCATCAGTAAGTGCCGACAGATTGTTCATGCTGAGTTTGACACCACGCTGGGTGGTAGGCTGGATTCGGACTGGAGGGCAGTTTTCCAGCAGGCACAATCAGTTGAGTTAGTTGAGCGAGTTTCATTTGCAAGGGTTGTGGGTAAGACTCCTGCTCATGTGCCTGCTTGGTCGGCAGCTACTGTCCTGATTAAGGGGATGGAAACCAGTAAAAAGGATGGTTCAGCGTGGTTGGTAGAACCAGCAAATATGGTCTTACCAGGAGGTTTAGTTGTAGTACCTACCTTGATTACATCAGAGTTACCCGTGTGTCCAGTGAGAGTACTTAACTTGTCTCAGGAAGATCTTTGGCTTCAGCCTAGGGCCCGTCTCGGTATGTTGTCTCCAGTCGATGGTTATAGTGTGGGTTCGTCCTGTGAAGTGAGGTTCCAGCGAATTTCCGCAGACACAGAACAGGTCACTATGGGTGAAGGTCATGGTTCTGAGCCTTACGCCCAGTCAGTCTTAGATCACATTGACATGGGAGGCACACTTGAACAGCAGGTTCAGTTGAAAGCTGTGCTGGGCAAGTATTCAAGCGTGTTTGCCCTGGAGGATGATGATTTGGGTTATACAGATAAGGTTCAGCATGAGATACATCTGACTGATGACGTACCAGTGAATCAGCCATACCGGCGAATTCCACCAAATCAGTACCAGGAGGTCAGAGAGCACATCACCAAGTTGCTGAAAAAGGGTGTAATTCAGGAGAGTGGGAGTGCTTACGCCTCGCCTGTGGTACTTGTGCGCAAAACTGATGGGTCGCTACGGTTGTGCGTAGATTATCGAAAGCTCAACGCCAAGACGAGGCGTGACGCATTTCCACTACCCAGAATTGATGAGAGCTTCGATGCCCTCAGGGGAGCGAAGTTCTTTTCAACAGTAGACTTGGCTTCTGGGTATCATCAGATTGCGGTGAGTGACCGGGATAGGGCCAAGACGGCGTTCACCACACCTTTTGGTTTATTTGAGTACCGGAGAATGCCGTTTGGGGTCTGCAATGGACCATCTACCTTTCAGCGGCTCATGCAGTCTGTTATGAGCGATCTAATCTTTCAGGTGTTGATTGTATACCTGGATGACATTTTGCTGTTTTCACAGACCTTTGAGGAACACCTGGAAAGACTAGAGATGGTGCTGAAACGGTTGTCAGACACCGGTTTAAAAGTCAAGTTGGGGAAGTGCCGTTTTCTCCAAGACTCTGTGCGATTTCTTGGCCACCAGGTCTCGGCACAAGGGATTTCTCCTGACCCAGACAAGGTTGTTGCAGTCAGTAATTGGAAGACCCCAGAAACGGTCAAGGAGCTGAGGTCATTTTTAGGGTTCTGCAGCTATTATAGGAAGTTTATTGAGGGCTTCTCGAAGATAGCTGGACCCTTACATGATCTGGTAAATGTATGTTTGCGTGAAGGCAGGTGTGCAAAGAGTGGTCGTCACTTTAGGTCTGGTTGGTCTAATGAGTGTGATCATGCATTCAGTCAGTTGAAGTGGAAGTTAACAACGGCACCTGTGCTTGGTTTTGCAGACTTCACTTGCCCTTTCATACTCGAGACTGATGCGAGCCAGAATGGCTTAGGGGCCATTCTTTACCAGATGCAGGATGACAAGAAGCGGGTCATTGCATACGCAAGCAGGAGGTTGCGTAACGCAGAGAGAAACGATCGCAATTACAGTAGCATGAAGCTCGAGCTACTGGCCCTTAAGTGGGCTGTAGTCGAGAAGTTTCGTGGCTATTTACTTGGGTCTTGGTTTGAGGTGATTACAGATAACAATCCGCTTTGTCACTTGCAAACTGCGAAGTTAGGAGCGATCGAGCAGAGATGGGTAGCTCAGCTGTCTGTCTTCAACTTTGAGGTGAAATACAGGCCAGGAAAGAGTAACGCAGCAGCTGATGCTTTGTCTAGGCAGGAGTTTGCAGGGGAGCCTGAAACTGATCCTGACGTTGATTGGGATGAGTGTGTAGCGATTTGCAGTGTTTTTAGTCGAGGTACAGCCTTGGAACCTGAACTCGCTCTGAAGGGACTTGAGTGCTGTAGGTTAAGGCAAATCCGTGTGTTGGAGGCTGGAGAAGCGGTCAGTAGTCTTCAAGGTAACACTCATACGCTTCCCGGTTACACTAGGGAACAGCTGATTGAGTTTCAGAAAAGCGACCCTGTTCTGGGGGAATTTAGAGAGTTTTGGGACAGGAAAAAGAGACCAGTTCATCTGGAAAGAAAGTCTCTGTCCAGGTCTGTGAAATGCCTTCTGAAGCAGTGGAGCCTCATAAGAGAACGAAATGGGTTGCTGTATCGAGTGGTAGACGGCCCTTCTGAGGAGTGCTTCTGGCAACTGTTGTTGCCGGGTTGTTTGAGGAACAGGGTGCTGCAGACCGTGCACAACGATATGGGGCACCAGGGTATTGAGCGGACCTTGGGGTTGTTGAAGCAGAGATGTTTTTGGTCGGGTATGTATGAGGATGTGGAGGAATGGGTAAAGAAGTGCCAGCGTTGTATCCTTACCAAGATGCCTCAGCCCAAAGTCCGTGCCCCTATGAGAGCATTCTTGGCTTCCAGACCCCTGGAAGTGATTGCGGTGGACTTTACAGTCCTAGAGCCTGCCTCTGATGGGCGTGAAAATGTTTTGGTCGTTACCGACGTTTTCACAAAGTTCACACAGGCGTTTCCCACTAGAGACCAAAAGGCGGATACCACAGCAAAAACCTTGTTGAAAGAGTGGTTTATGAAGTACGGAGTTCCTGAGAGGTTGCACTCCGACCAAGGTCGTAATTTCGAGAGCGAGGTAATTGCTGAGCTGTGCAGACTCTATGGTGTAAAGAAGACCCGAACCACTCCTTATAGGCCGCAGGGAAATGCCCAGTGTGAACGGTACAACCGAACACTTCACAATCTGCTACGTACATTACCACCAGAACGTAAACGGCGTTGGCCTGAGTACTTGCCAGAGTTAGTCCATGCTTATAATGTTACTCCGCATGCTACTACAGGGTTTTCCCCGTATTATTTACTTTTTGGGGTACAACCACATCTGCCCATTGATGCATTGTTGGGTAGCGAGGAGGTCTCAGAGAGGAAACAAGACTGGTTGTCTGTCCATCGAGAGAGGCTGAGATATGCTCATGAGAAAGCAAAGGAGTACTCGGAGGAGAAAGCCCTAGAGAGAGTGACTCGGCTGAATGAAAAGACATTTTGTCCCCAGGTCAGTGTGGGTGATTTGGTTTATCTGCGCCAGCGGCTTCCAGGCAGGAACAAGATTCAAGACGCCTGGAGCCCGGTCATTTACCGAGTAGTGGAAATAGTTGGCACAACTTGCACTGTTGAGCCTTTGGAAGGAGGGCCCTCAAAAAGGGTTCACAGGTCGGAGTTGCGTCCAGGTGCCGTACCCACTCCTAGGCCTAGAAGTAAGAAGTCTGAGCCCGATGCACTGCCTGTCGTGTTGGATGTGAACGAGACTTCTGAGCCAGATTTTGTGGTAGTAGAGGAGCAACCCTTTGTGAGAGTGGCTGCACACCCTTCAATGTGCTCAGAGGCACTGGGTACTTCAGGGTTGAGAGGTGACAGCTCTCGAGGTGGCCAGGTACAAGTATCAGCGGATACGGATGGAGACCCTGCAGAGTTTGACGGTGTGGTCCTGAATGCAGAAACTCCAGTTGAGCGTGTCCAATCGAAGGAGCAAGAGACTGATGAAGTGCGTAACCCAGTTCAGAGAGAATTGCCAGTTCCAGCTGTGCGCAGAAGCAAGCGAGCAACTGCGGGTATTCATACTAATCCTTTTCATGCACCCAGGTCCGCTTGTCATGCAGTGAACGTCAGCACGGATATGGTGTCTCAAGTATTGGCCAGTATTGGTACTGCATTGTTTGAAAAGGCATTACAGGGTGCTATGAATGCCGAAATGGGTGATTAAGGGAGTCATCGAGGACGCTGACTTGTAGCAGGGGAGGATGTAACCGGGTGGTAAATGCCTTTAAAGTTTGTTTTTCTCCCTTATGTTAAAGTCTTTTATTTAATTATTATTTTCCATGTTTAAATATAAACACAGACTACCTGTATTTCTTTGGAGTCATCAGCGGGTGGCGCTTTGTGTGTTGCGCACGAAAACGCGTTTGCGCTCTTGCCTCACGGCATCCGTAGTATATTTTGTTGGTGAGATGTACAGCGGGCAGTGCAAGAGAGACGCACATTCTCAAGATGTTGTCGACAATTTGAGTCATCCATGGGTAAATACAATGTTTTGCAAATATATTGTTGTTTAATACCATCTGTGGATGTATATTTTGTGTTGATTCGGAGAACTGTCATGTTTGGGAAGTTACGTTGTGTAAAATGTCCACGATGATATGACGTCACTCCATGCGGTCTAGGCCATGTTATTTGGCGTTATGCCAAATGTGATATACTTCATCTTTTCCATTTGTTTCAGGTGTTTTTCATGTAATTATAATTTAATGTGATTATTTTCAGTGTGCACCATAGTGTTGGAGATTTCAGCCCTTCGTGAAGTGAAAGTGTTGGTGTGTAAAAGCTCACATTATTATGTGAGTGTTATTTTCTCTAATTTCTCTCAAGTGATAAATAAGTGGGTAATATAAAAATGTACTTATGTTGTTTTGTTTTCTTTGAACAGTATTCCCACTGCCGTATTGTAAAGGTTTAGAATTGTTGCATTTCCCTCTTATTTTAGATTTTATTTTAGCATTGTAAAATGGTTGTATATTGCCGTGGTTAAGAGAGAGAGTATTGTATTCGTTATACACCAGTGGACTGTGATACTCAAGCATACCGTGTATCACAGAGAATATTGCACCCTGAGTAATGAAGAGCAGTGAGGTGGTTTAAATTTTATCACCAGCTCTGAGAACCTGTTATTGAATTTTGTTTATTTTATTTTATGTTTCTTTGTGATCATTTAAACCAAATTATTCCTTGTCAATTAAATTGATACACAACATTGGAAAATAAGTCATTTTTCTTTATTTTCACATCACATGAATAAACTTAAAGTAAATAGAACCCCCCTTATGTGTTCCTGGTGGTAAATCTAAATCCCCGGTCACACATCAATCGATTCTGTTAAATGTGTATTATTTTTGTGTACACTCACAATAAAAACAAAGTGTTGTGCTTTTTGCCAAATAAAGAAAAATAAACGTGATGCGAGTTCTGCCTTCTCTCTCTCAGTGAAGACCATTCTGAAACGCGTCCGAAAATGAACTGTAACTCAGCGAATACTCAGTCAAACAGACATACAGATACACAGACATGAAGCTTGAATTATATGCTTTTAAATGAGGTAATTTATATAAAAAACAAATATTCTCATCTTGTGAAATCTGTATTAAAAGAGAGCGATCCCAGTCGAGCTCATTAGAGCTAATTCAAAGGTAATGTGACTCCGCCCACGGAGAGCGTGCGCTATTCAAACGCAAATTACTGAGGCAAACCAAGCAAACCTGTGAACGCCCCCATATCAGCTCGAGAAACACAAGTTTATTCAGATCATTGTAGCCTACGTGTTTACACCATCTGGCAGCGCTGTGAGAAATATTAATAATGGAAAATCTACCTCAGAGTGCGGGTATTGCAGGAGAGAGGATCCGAATATGTAGTAAGTTTTTTTTCCTTCTCAAGTTAATCGCGTTTCTGTGAATGAATGAACGGCAGCCGCAGAGATGCGCGCTGTTTACCACAGCTCACAAAAAGACAGTTTAAATTTAAATTGCGTCTCTGTGTGAATGAATGATGATGTTTTAGCAAACTGTATTGCTATACTGAGTTGAGTAAAAATCGACAGAAATAGCCTATGTTGAAATAAAATGTAGGCTATTTGTATAAGCAACGTTTTAAACTGAAAATTAACATTTATATGCCCTAATATTTCATAAAAACAACGTTACAGTCAGGCGTTTCTGTTTGTGTATGAATGTTTCGGTTTTAGCAAACTGTATTGCTACACTCAGTAAATATCGACTAAAATATGTTGAAATAAAATGTATTTGTATAAGCAACGTATTAAACTGCAAATTAACATTTATATTTCTTATAATAAAAATGAAAGACCTATGTTACAGACATATGAAAGACAACATTTCGTTGATTAGGTTTGGATAGATTATACATTTTTACTGTAAAATATCTGCCACCTCAAATAAGCTTTTGTTTGCCAATATTTGCTTATGTTAAATATAATATGTTTTGTCAAAAATAAAGTTATCAAATAATCAATCAAATCCTTAACTTTGAAATATGTATGATAAAATGTAGGCCTATACTTTAGTTTTTACAAAGAAAGATTACACTTGAATTGTTGTTGTAATTGTAACCTTTTTAATAAAAAAATATATTTACAAGGTAGATGTAAACAAACTATTAAAAGGTAAATATAAGCCTTTTCTTTAAATAACTTTTATTGTGTTTTATTATTGACAAAATTTGGGGAGAAGATAAATATTCCGAAACTGAAAATACAGTATGAGAATTAACTGCACAATTACTAGACATGTTTTCCTTGGATATTATAGGCCAAATTGCAAGCACAATATGTGGAAAAATAAAAAAGAATTGAGATGCTTCCAACTGTTGCTCTTGCATTCTTGTGGCTCAGTGACTCACCTGAATGAATGGCTAATTAAGTATGCAGGCCCCATTGTCTCCTCGGGTGTGAACCACTACATATACATTAGGGGTGTAAATCGGACAGTTCATGACGATACGATACAATATCGATTCTCTCAGCCAGCGATACGATATTTTTCGATACTTCAAAAAATTCCACGATACGATTCGATTCGATTCAGGGCTATCGATTAATCGATATTTAGATGTTCACACAACCAGTTACGTTTTTATTAACTCACAAATGCAACCAAAATATATAACATGAACGTTTAATTAAACTCTTTGAAAATTGCACACCCTCTCCCAATTGGGACATTTATAACAGAAGTGGTCATTTGCAAGTACTCATAAATCATGTTTTTTATTATTATTGTGCATTCCAAGTAATATCAAACTGCAGCTGTGTTGTTTTGATTAATAATAATAATAACTTAAAAAATACAGGTAAATTACAAAATTAAAGTTAATTGAAAGTATGCTTTAATATGTTTTTTTTTTTTTTTTTTAAGCAGAGCAGAGCCATTCACATTTCATCTTTCTGAGTCAAACACAACCAAGTAATTGCTATGATAAATAATACAACACTCGTTTAATCTTCATAACGTTAATCTCCTCAGCTGACATATGTATGCCTGACAAACTTTGTTGTTGTGATTAACGTACGTACACGCAGTACAGAGAGCTTTTCCCTCACCATTCCATTCCCTAAACGAGCTGCTTTAGTGCGGTTCCGTGAAAATGTTTCAGGTTTTATTTTCCTTTTACGCCCTGAAGAAGATATCACGAGTTCATTGAAATGATCCATCCTCGATCACTTTTAGTCAGCTTTGACGAAACTCCTCTTAGCCAGCGCGCGTCTGTTCAAAGTGACATCTGACCTGAATATTGCGCGCTGAGTCGCTAAAACGGACTTCTCGTGTTGTGTTCACCAACAAGGGTGCGAGTGCTTGTCTGTTTCTACTGTAAAACATGAACTCGCGATGCCTTGACAGCGGACAATACCGGCTTTTGTGAAAAAAAAAAACTTGTTTAGGGTTTAGTCAGTCTTGTCAGGCGTCTTTTTCAGATGAGGAGATTAACGTTACACTCCGGCAGGCGGTTGGTGAGTAAACGAAAATGTGCGCTTTAGCGGAAGGATGTTACGTGTCGTGATAATGTGGAGAGTGTCAAAATAAAGGTGCATATCGATATTTTAAGTGTGGAATCGATGCATCGTATCGTTAGACGTTATATCGATGCATCGATCCATATCGATGTATCGTTACACCCCTAATATACATGACCGTTGACGCCCACTCTGCATATGGCCTTTCCAAACAGAAAGTGCTTTGCAAAATTCAAATCAATATATTGTGTTATGTGAATGATAAGGCAGGGTGATTTTCACTTTATTTTGAAGAAAAAAACACTAGGCGATGACATGTTTTAGACAAAAGTCTTATTGGCACATATTTAGAATGTGTTTTATGGCCTTATTTCAGAAACTTTAGTTTTTAGTTTTTTCAATAACCATGCATAAACATTATTCTCTCAAAAATGCAGACATGTACATTCTTGTTGCTCACATTTCATGGTAGCCCTGTTTGTGCTAAATAGTGTGTAATTTTTTTTTCTATTACCTTGTTTATAAGCAACTAAAAAAAGCAAAAATGTCAGGGCATGTCAGAACATCTTAAGGACCCCAAAAAACACCTTAGACCCCAGAGGGTTAACTTCTGCCTCCTGTGCGAATAATGTTGTTGCTGTTGTTATGTTGTCGAGAGGAATTGAATTGCTGATTGAAGATGTATTGTTATCCATTGTAAAATTCTAGCCCTATAAACAGAAAGAATAAATAGTAGAAGTATCAGTAACAGTATCACCGTGCACTTCAGCCACGTGTATGAATGTATGAATTACACTGCTTGAGATGCCAACTCAAATCAAATAAAAATGATTTTAGACCTTTTCTCAGAATTAAGTTGGCTTGATAAAAAAGACTTTCATTGAGGGGGTCAAAACTTTTATACAATAACTCTTTTAGGCTTGGTTTCACAGACAGGGCTTAGATTACAGTGTTTTCCGGACTATAAGTCGCACTTTTTGTCATAGTTTGGCTGGTCCTGCGATTTATAGTCAGGTGTGACTTATATATCAAAATTAATTCATACTGACTGACATGAACCAAGAGAAAACATTACCATCTACAGCCGCGAGAGGGCGCTCTATGCTATGAAGGACTAAAAATGACAGAACGAAAAATAAATAAATAAATAAATAAAAGTAGAAATAAATAAATAAATGCAGAAATAATAGTAAAAATAAATACATTTTGGTAATATAAATGGCTATTTCTGTATTTTTACATGTATTTATTTATTTATTTATGCATTTCTATATGTATTTATTTATGTATTTATACATTTATTTATATATTTATGTATTTATATATTTATTTATATATATATATCTATATATGTATTTATTTATACATTTATTTATTCCTACATTTATTTATTTCTGTATTTCCACATTTCTACATTTATTTATTTCTGTATTTCCACATTTCTACATTTATTTTTCCCTGCGCATGTATGCTAATTGACCAATGGCTAACCACGCCCCCAAACGCGATGAGCCAATCACAGTACGCATAGCTAACCCAATACACTTGGACGTTCTCTGCTTCCTCGTCCACTGCAATGCATTGCGGTTATCAGGTTTCATTCGTTTTTATGTTTTTTTCTTGTCATTTTGGCTTTAAAACAGCGTGTGTGTGTGTGATTTTGGTTGGGTGACAGTTGTAGGTTACAGTTTGACAAGAGTTTACAGTTTGACAAAAGCACAATGTTGTGTTTTACACAAATATAAGTAGGCTAAACACTTTGCAGTTTTAACTATGTCCTGTATGAACAAAATGGAGTATGTTTTTATGTTTCCACTGTTCGATCGCGCCCCGGCGCCCGCTCTCTGACACACACATACACACACATTCCAGCAATGCAATCTTGACATCGCAGCCTGTCCATTATTCTGCGCTCCCACCAAACGCGAATAGGGCGTCAAATTCGCGCGTATCCGCGTCTAGTTCGACGCTTGAACATTTTGAATCCAAAGCGAATAGGACGCGCGTATAAAGCGAGCGTTTGAAGCGAAATAGCACCAAACTATAACGTTTACACTGTGAACTGTAAATCTTTGTTCTGGAGCTGAAGCTTACCCAGATAGCAAGGTGACATTGATTAAATGTTGAAATTCCATCAGAATCATCATTTTGGTTGAGGTTGAAAATACAATGCTAAATAATATTGGATCAATGTTGAAAAATCAATGCTAAAATAATATTGGAACAATGTTGAAAATTTAATGTTAAAATAATATTGAATCAATGTTGATAATTCAATGTTTTTCGGTGTTGAAAAGACAAACATTGAATCAATGTTGATAATTCAATGTTTTTCAGTGTTGAAAAGACAAACATTGAATCAATGTTGATTTTTGGTCAGCTTAAATTTCTCCACTGGTTGCCTAGACAATCCTAACATTGGTTGCCAACCGCCAATCAGATCGAAGCGTGGATAACAGTCAACAGAATTCAAACGCGGCTAACAGATTTCAAGCGCGAAACAGACAGACGAAGCTTTCGGGCAACGACAGAGTGATTTTTAGAGGTAAGTTAATCTTAAATCTCTAATCTTTCATTTCTCATTTTTATGTATCTATATTTCTTACAACTTATTTGCTTTTCCTGGGTGAGTTGGAATGAACTGCTATGTTAAATTTATTAATAACATGAACAAACCAACGGCCGGGATTTTCCCATATTGAATTTCAATTTGTCTTTTACCAAACGTCATCGTGGGTAAAACTAACAGTGGGTAAATTGTTTATTTTAATTCTTGTGTGAACTAACCCTTAAGTCAAAAAAGGCGCAAATAAGCGTGAGTTCATAACGTTAGCAGTAGTTGGGCACGCAAATGGGAGACGACGGGCACGACAGCTAATATAATTTTTGTATTCCAATAATAGCTAGCTATTTATTTAGTTTTATCCATGATGATATAGCGTTTCCAGAACTTCCAAAAATGGGTAAAAAATATAGAAATAACAGCTTTTATTGGGTCTATACTAAAATTAATTAAATAGTAAAATAAATTCAAATGATTTTGAATTCAGGGTATTTCAAAATTTCAAGTTTCACTTAATTTTGTAGTACATAATTGTCATTTATAATTAGTCATATTTCCAAATATTTTCTAATTGTGTTTTGTTTTGTTTAGATGCCTTACAACAGCAGGCGGCAGAGGAAAAAGGAGGCCTCAGAGTTAATTTTTTTCTGTTTCGGTACAAAGATGGCTCCGTTACGCCCCTGAATGGCTTGGGGGTATTGCTCGTGGTGGAAACCCCTGAGTTCATTAGAATTACAGTATGGTATTTTACCCAAGTAACGTTAGAGGTAAGTGTGCATTTGCCTATAGAGCAGCCCCTCTGCCTACGTTTTAATTGTTTTAAAACCTACCTATTTTATTTAGTATATTGATTATTTTCTTTGGTTGGTGTTATTAATTTATATCTGAGTTCTGATTTGTGTTCTAGTTCTTTTTTTATGGTTACCATGTTGCTCTTATTTTTGTTTTATTTTATAATGCATGTTATATCTTTTTTTATAGAATGCATGCTATATTGTTTAATGTTGTTCTTCTGTAAAGTACTTTGGTCTGTTCTAAATGTGATACATAAATAAAATTGAACTTGAAATATTTATCAGAGTAATGTTTCATTCTTTCTTACCGTAGTAACTTACTGCACTGTCTTTGTCACCACAAAATGCATTTTTTTTCTGAATGTGAAATTTCATGTTCAGTTTTGGGGGCATACATAAATACATTTGCTTGTAAACTGAAGGATGTAGTTTACTTTGAATGACATTTTGATTAAAAAACATATTTAATTGCAACCCAACTGTTACTCCATAACACCTACATGGTTTCTGTCTGAAAGGAGTCATTTAAAAATGCACAGTACAAGCATGATAAACTAGCATAGAATCTTGCTGTACATGAAGTAAGATTGATTTTATGTTGATTCAATGTTAAATAAGTGATTTAATTATGGTTGAAATAATATTGATTTTATGACCATATTGATTGATTTTTCATCGTTGATATAACATTATTTCAGGGTGCAAACCTGATGAAAAATCAATGTTAAATTTCAACATTGATTCAATGATCTTTTGGTTAATGCATTAACATTGATTCAATGTAGATTCAATGTTGGTCTGCTATCTGGGTATCGACCTTCTCAACAATAAAATTATTAATATAACCCTCCGATGCATATTTAAGGCCCTTTTGGTGACATCGAGATGATATATAATCTTTCTGTCTCCAAAAAATCATCAATTGCCTCCTGTGAAATGTATCCTACTGACAGCTGCCAAAGCGCCTGTTACCGAATGTTGACTGAGTGAGTGGAGGGGGCGTGGTTAGCCATTGGTCAATTAGCATACATGCGCAGGGAAAAATAAATGTAGAAATGTGGAAATACAGAAATAAATAAATGTAGAAATGTGGAAATACAGAAATAAATAAATGTAGAAATGTGGAAATACAGAAATAAATAAATGTAGGAATAAATAAATGTATAAATAAATACATATATAAATATATAAATAAATAAATATATAAATACATAAATATATAAATAAATGTATAAATACATAAATAAATACATATAGAAATGCATAAATAAATAAATAAATACATGTAAAAATACAGAAATAGCCATTTATATTACCAAAATGTATTTATTTTTACTATTATTTCTGCATTTATTTATTTATTTCTACTTTTATTTATTTATTTATTTATTTATTTTTCGTTCTGTCATTTTTAGTCCTTCATACTATGCTGCTCCTGTTGCCTACCCCTGAAGAAAATTACTGAAAACAACTGAAGACTGAAAAACTATTAAAGCTACACTGTGTAACTTTTTTAGTTGATTCTTAGCAAAAAACACTTAGTTCTTTCAAAAATATATGTGCTCATTAATGTATATTTACTTCTTTCAAGTAATAAAGTGTTCTCTTAAGTTTATAATCTGCCATTGAAAGTACGGGTGAGGGGTTCGAATGCCGGTCGCCATGTTGCCCCTCCATCTTGAAACTACATTAGCCAAAGAGGGAAATACCTGTAAATTCAAGCTTCGCCTTTTGCGTTTTTCACTCAGTGACACCGTAATGAATGCGAGGGGGAGATTACTCGCGAGCTCCGGCAGATTTGAAAGATAGTGTGGTGTGTGTGTACGTACTCACACTTGAAAGAGAGAATTAAACGTCGACGCGACAGACAAATCAGCAAGACCATAGACAATATTGGAGTAACTTTTCCCAGATGGAAAGAGCTCATGAGGAGAAAAGATTTTAAAACGGACGCCGAGGTTGCCTGCTTTCTTCTCGACAGGTAATTCAGCCTGTTGTAATTCATGTAAATTCGAAGTTTTATAGTTGCTTGTCTAACCATAGCATGGTTGTGCATAACGCCAGAACGACCTCAAGTATAACTTCATCCTCGCGTCAATGGTGAAAAAGTTTTGTTTACCTTGTAACATAAATCTGTGCTGCATAAAAAAAATCATTTTTTTACAGTCTATGGCTGCGACGGATCACAGGTGATGAATAGTTTTAAAGGCGCAATTTTTTAAGCTATATAAAAAAAAGGACAAGGTAAATTTTAGTTATTTTTAATTGATTTTACTTTGTACACATTGTAACATTAGCCTAATCTGATTATGCTGGGATAGCCGATTCCAAGGGTGATGTTTACCTCCTGACATCTGTCCTGTAGTTTTATTCATTTTAGACGTATTGTTTATTATTGTCATGGATGAAGTCGATAACTGGAAGCCATGTTAATCTTGGAATAATACGGCCACCGTAGGAGTTAAAACGCCCTCGGAATTGAGAGGAACAGAAACAAATATTCACTGGGTAGTCATATACAATTTCACCGCTAGATGGGGGTAAAAATCACACAGTGTAGCTTTAACTGAAACATTAACTTAAAGACAACTGAGAAACTGTGCATTCACACCGCCGCCGGCGAGAGCTTCAAAGCCAAGGTCGACAGTTTCCGTGAGTTCGTTGAAAAGCAGGTAACTGAACACAACGTGTCACCGGATCATATTATCAACATGGACGACGAGGTCCCCCTCACGTTTGACATTCAGCCTGTTGTTCTGTGTGCTATTGTGTAATTGAATAACTTGCCTTTCCAGATTAAATGTCTGTTCTTGGTCTTGGATTTTGTGAAATAAATTTTTAAATAAATGTGTCCAGTAAAAAATGTCCAGTGTGACATATATATTTTTGACTGATGCGACTTATACTCCGGAGTGACTTACAGTCTGGAAAATACGGTGAGTCAGTATAGAGCTGGTAAGTCCCGCCCCTTCCGCTAACCCCACTGGACCTCTAGGTTGAAAAATCGTCAATGCAAGTGAATGGGAGAAAATAATTATTTTCTGGTCCCGTTTGAATTTTGCCATGAATGTGAACATATGTTGTCACACATGACCAGCGTCGGCCAATAGTGAGCCTACGTGTGACGTACAACACAGACGCGCTACACAGTTACACTACATGAAATAGCTCGAGACCAGAGAGAAGGAAATGAATAGTGGAATAAAGTCGTTATTTTTGTTTACTTTTTGCGCACAAAAAGTATTCTCGTCGCTTGATAAACTTAAGATCGAGCCACTTATGTCACATAGACTACTTTGATGATGTCTGTATTGCCCTTCTGGACGTGAACAGTATGCCGTCCATTGACTTTCAATGGAGGAACAGAAAGCTCTCGGACTAAATCTAAAATATCTTAAACTGTGTTCCCAAGATGAACGGAGGTCTTACGGGCTTGGAACGACATGAGGGTGAGTCATTAATGACATAATTTTCATTTTTGGGTGAACTAACACTTTAAAGGGTTACTTCAGGATTTAGCATTAAGCTTTGTATTAGTAGAAAACCTGTAGTATTTTCGAATTACCATGCTTTCCCCCCTCATATCCCCCTGAGAGGAGAGATTTATGTATTTTTTGTCTGGAAAAAATCCTCCGATGACGCAAAAATCGTCATTTTGCGTCATCGGAGGATTTTCTGTCCAGAGGCTAAAGACTACAGCCAGTAGATGGCGTTGTTCCGCATGTTTTCAACCCGCCCATAGAGGGTGGGATCTCACTCACAGAATGTACACAGTATCAGCCGTCTTTCTTTGGAAGCTAAGCTAGCATGCTCTTGTTCTGTGGAGAAAGCTGAATAATAGGAGAAAGCTGAGTAAGTAGGGGTTACCATCTTCCTTTTCCCGGACTTGTCCGGCGGGTGAGACTGTTAAAAATGTCCGGGATTCGGCTTTTGCGTTCTGCGGTCGCCATTCATTGTTTACATGCACACCTCTCGTTTCAATCTAACTGAATTAATTCCGATTGGTGAATCTGACTGTAGTGTTTACATGAACGCTAAACAAGTGATCGGTTGATGTGCGTTTTAACATTGCTAAGAAAATTCCCTCTCCTCCGTGAGAGATGCGAGACCCGGCGCGTCTCAGTAATGAAGCCACCGGCCTCGCGCCGTTCTCCCGCGGCCGTCAGCCTCGTCCTGCTCGCCACAGTAAACACGATGAATGGCGACTGTAGAACGCAAAAGCCGAATCCCGGACATTTTGGGTCTCTAAATCCCTGGCAAACTCATCACTTACTTAGGCTAGCCTTGTTGTTTTCAAATGTGCTCTTTTAACCGGTAGGCGTGGCCTCCTAAGGCAGCGAAGCAAGTGCATTCTGGGAGTTGTTGTCTTTCATCCACATAAGCCAAAAATACATTTTCTGGCTTTTCTCAGTCTAGAAAGCTCCAAATTCAAAAATTTCTCCACATTTCTTATACTTAAATGACCTATTTTTAATACACATTCATCTTCCCAGAGGTGAAGTATCCCTTTAATTTGAAAAAAAAGTGTAGTGACTGCTGTTCTCCACTAGAGGGCGCTTCTCCGTGATGAGTTAAAAATAGCTGAAAAGAAACGAGAAAGAGAAAAAAGGGCGATTCAGAGTGTAATTATTATAAAAGAGAGTAATAGAGTGTGAAGACAAAGTTTTAAGTTCTTCTCTTTTCATACTTTTATTTCGAAGAACTCCGGTGAGTGTTTTGTTACTCTGTTGTTGCTCTGTAATCAGTCATATGTGTTCAATTAATGATTTACGATAAGAAATATGATTGATAACTAACTGATGATGAGTAAATATTGAAATATGCATGTTGTGACGAAGAGATAAAGGATAGTTTTGTCATTAAACCAATCGGAGTTGAATCCAATGTGATGTTAAAATCAACTGCGTCACAAAGTTACTAATTAATGTGCATTGGTTTGTGTAAACAGAGCCATTCGACGATAGTTTGATGTTAATTAACTCTGGGGATATATTGTTGTAAAATAATCAGAGTAAGTGATTTGATGTATATGTATGTATGACATTTAGTAGTTTCATTTAGTTCTGAGTCATATACTGTAACAATAATAATATTGTAGCGACACTGACTTGGCATCCGGCCAGATGTTCTGAATTAGCGAATCCTGATTTGCAAAACACAGCTCGTTTCTTCTTGAGTAAACAAAGAGCATTCTGTTTACGACCCCCTTGGGGCATGTTGACCAGCGGGGGCGCCGCTCGGGCTAGGGCCTCCCTTACGGTGGCCGAGAGAGCTCAACGCGCTGCAAATGAAGAAAACACATGCAAACAGAAAAAAACGCATGCAAACAGAAAAAAACACAGGCAAATAGAAAAAAACCCACCAGCGAATAAGAAAACATCTTCATCAGTTTTACAACTCACGTGCGTCCCAATACTCACAACACAACCAAATACGGAAACGCGCTGCAATTACAGAAACGCGCTGCAAAAGTTCACAACAAAACCAAATACAGAAACGCGCTGCAAATAGGACAGAACACAACGGAAATGTTTCCGGGGAACCCAATAAGTGACGGACGGACGGCTAGGACGTGCTTACAGCTGTCTACATTTATTATTATTATTTATATTTTTTGCAAAACATACAAAGATGACACGTTTATGACATACAACTTTGTATACAATATACAAAATGTATTTGCGATATGTTCAATGTCATAAGAATACTAAAAAGAACAATGAGCTGAAGACTAAAATAAATAAATTAAAAAAAAGATAGAGAAAAAGAACATGAGGGAAAGACATTAATCTATACATCAGTTACATTGAACACATTTTGTCATGTTATGTTATAATAAGTTTCATAAGAAATGTTAGAATGTAGCTATAGGTCCAAATATGAGACGGCAAGTTTTAAGACACTCACACAAAGATATAACACATATTTTAAAAACTTTGTTGTATAAAATGTATATTTATTTGCAACAGTTATGTTAACAGCATTAATACTATATTTCTGGTAAGAACAGCTATTCAGCTGATGGACACGCGCTGCGTTGTCATGGGAACATCCCAGGTGAAAATAATGAGGAAATTACGTTGTCTTTCGTTGCTCCCTAATAACATAATACATAATGGCAACATAATGGCACACAAGTGCCCCGCTCACTCCAAAGTGCCCAATTCAAGGGCTCTGCCGTCTGCCTTTTTAAGAGAGTAACGTTAGGGCATAGGTAAAGCCAGAGCCCGCGTCTCTCTGGTAAAGCTCGCGAGCCGTCCGTCCGTCACTTATTGGGTTCCCGGAAACATTTCCGTTGTGTTCTGTCCTATTTGCAGCGCGTTTCTGTATTTGGTTTTGTTGTGAACTTTTGCAGCGCGTTTCTGTAATTGCAGCGCGTTTCCGTATTTGGTTGTGTTGTGAGTATTGGGACGCACGTGAGTTGTAAAACTGATGAAGATGTTTTCTTATTCGCTGGTGGGTTTTTTTCTATTTGCATGTGTTTTTTTTCTATTTGCATGTGTTTTTTTCTGTTTGCATGTGTTTTTTTCTGTTTGCATGCGTTTTTTTCTGTTTGCATGTGTTTTCTTCATTTGCAGCGCGTTGAGCTCTCTCGGCCACCGTACTCCCTGGCACATGACACATTTATAACAAGCCGAGCGTTGAGCAAAAGGGTCGACCTAGTCCTTTGATTCAAATCTCGCCAACTCACGGGACTCACATCCTGACTCCCCCCGAAAGGGTGGGGGAAAGGACAAGAGTTCACAAAAGCAGCCTGAATTCTGAATGACACACACATACATACACACACACACACAAACATCCTTTGTGTTTAACTTAATGTGTTTTTCCTTTTAATGTATGTAACTCAGACTTGTATCTGAACTTCCTGTATGTATGTGTGAATAATGTTGTTTTGATCATATAGTTATGATCTTCGAGTGTTTGGCTCTGAAATGTATTTTTGAAGAATGTTCTCTCAGTAGAATCGCATCCCGTAACCCGATCTCATTGGCAGGTCATAAAATTTGACCACCAAGCTCATCCAGCCCTATGCAAGGGAGACAACGGGGGCGCAACATTCCAACGCACACACATTCCAAAACACACATTACACACACAGACACCATCCATGGAACTTTTCAGAGAAAAGTACCGCTAAATATTTTAAATATATTCCTTTTGGTGCTTAGATGTCTTCACATGTCACAATGGAAGCATCTACAATTTTATTGTGTGTTAATCAAATGTAAAATGCCTATAATCGGGTTTTTGAGTGTAAGTGTGTATCCTTAAATGTTTTATCTGTCATCCTTGGTATCTGGTTAAACGTCGTGTTTTGACTGAAACACTCACACATGCGAGATTACAGTAAAATGTAATCTTCCGTGTGTACAATCTTTCTGGGTAGAAATGACGAAAATTCATACCATCATAAACCATGCAGATTAGTTGTCCTGACAAGACAAAGAAAAGATCTTCCCGTTCGAAATGCTCTAAGATGATTCGTCCTCCACGCAAAGGAGGCGTACACGGGACACTGATAAAAAGTCCAAACCTTCAATTCTCTCTCTCTTCTCTCTCTCTTCTCCCTCCTCCAAAACTTTGGAAACCCAAGTCCGGACCAGCTTTGGCCTGCTTCTCTTCTCTTCTCTTTTATTTCAGACTCACGCTGCTCTTAAAGACACACAAAGGACTCTGTCTTCCTTCCTTATACAAAGAGAACCATGTGCAAGTATTGATTATTGAATTGAACTTTTAATGTGATTTCTTTGTTGTCTCTCAAGGGGTACTGTCTGGGATTTTTGCCATAGCCTACTGCGACCTCTGATCGCAGATTTATGCTTTCACTTCCGATCTCATCTCTCATCCTTCTCTCTCTCTCTCTCTCATCCTCTCTCTCATCCTTTTCTGTCATTCTATCTTTCTCTAATTCTGATAATTTTATTCTCTCTCTCACTGTTATTCGTTATCTTGTATTGTTTAACTGTATTTTATAGACATATAATCCGTGTATTGTGTAGTTTGATTTATTCCTTAGTTTGATGTATTAGTCCAATTATTAAATTCCATATGTCCTTGATTGACTCTGTTTTAATTGCCCATGTTACAAAGTCACTGAAATGTTCGATCTTAGCTATATGCTTTATCTTGGTACGATTTAAGTAACCTAATTTTACAAACACAGAGAGTTGTTTTTTTCAAGGCCTGGAAAAGATACTCTTTCTCATGTTTGTAAGAAGGATAATTTTCCTTGAGAGTTAAGTTAATCTTACATTTAATGTTTGCTGGACAAACAGATTGTTTGATAGCTAAATTAATTCCATTAAAGTTATCCCATAACTTCGAGCTGAAATAAGACTATTGATGTATTAATGACGAACCATAACCCGTTATGGTAATCATTCATATATCAATCTAGTTCAGCTGCGATTAATGTAACTGTAATATGCAAAATATTAATCATATTCATGATTAATTATTAAAATTCCCTATAGATCATTTGAGCTAATATTAATATTAATGTACAACCCATTGTTGCTACAACTTCATGGACCCCAGGTTCAAGGTCACCTACATCAGCAGTGAAAAAGTTGAGGACATCAAGAGCAGGATCATGTCATAAATGAAAGACTCAGCACAGAAGGAGGGGACACCTTCTGAGAACACAGAGGCCCAGACCATGGAGCCACCCAGCGAAAAAAAGACAAAGCGATCATTGGGCAGTTTGCTCAAAACAAATCCTAGCCCCACTCCAACAGCATCTTTCATGCATCTGGAGCAAGCTGTCGAAGCTGAAATTAACAGCTACTTGTTCTCCCCCATCATTCACAGTGAAGCAGACCCTTTGGCCTGGTGGAAACTCTTGCTCGCCAAACTTGCTCGGAAGTATCTTTGTATACCTGCGACTAGTTCTCCCTCCGAAAGGCTCTTCAGCACTTCTGGGAATGTGGTAACATGTCAACGTACATGTTTGAAACCTAGCAAAGTTAACATGCTGGTTTTCTTGGCCAAGAACTTGCCCTAAAGAGATAACCAAGGCAGTAACTTGTCCCAAGGGGCATATATTTGTTTGCTGGTTTTATGAGCCATTACAGTTATTTTAAATGGCCATTTTTATTTATATTTATTTATTTGAGTATAAAAGCTATTTTCCCCACATTTGTTTTATTCAAAGAGAGATGTTTTTGTTGAGTTTACAAGAAAATATTTTAAAAGGAGTAGAGGAAATTTAACGTTAATTTCTTATAGTTATAATGCCTCATTTGTGTGTAATTTGTTCAATAAAAGCATGTCAAAAATTATCTATTTTATTTCTTTATTCAGTGGGAATAGGCTATTCAATGTTTAGGTTTGCAAAGAACCTATTAAAGCACTAAGACATGGGAACAGTATAGCTAACATTCACATTTGAATATTTATCACAAGTCATATCGCCATCGCAGTATTAAACAATGTTATCGCACATCACAGCTTTTCCTCATATCGTGCAGCCCTAGTGTGGCACATTGATGGGAATTAAACTTATTCAGTTGGTGTTAAGCATTTCTTTGGTAAAGTTAATGGATAATGTTGCTAATGTAGGGTCACACAGAATCTGCAATAAATTTAATAATATGCACATGTCTACAAAAGTAGTGGTCAACAAGTTACACAGTCAACAATTCGATAAATGCAGATAAAATACACTTTTTGCATGTTTTTTTTGCAGATTTGGGAAAGAAACAAGTATAGAAAATGGTGTACTCTTTCAGATCTATCAGAATATAAGACTATCACACCATAATTGGTAGCTGAAAACGTAAAACAAAACAAAATATTTAATATATAAAACTTTGTGACTGATGGGGATTTTATTTTGTAGACATGTGTAAAGGATTATATTTAGGTCTGTAAGTGCAGATTCTGTTTGACCCTAGACATTAGCAACATTATCCAGTAGCCTAACTCCTGACTGTAATCCATTATCCATTAACTCCGGACGTCCTTAAATCTGTTAATATCAAACCTGGATGAGACATTAGATGATTAAAATGTTAATATTTGCTACATTACCTACTTTGTATACGCAGTTGCCTGGATCTTATGTGTCCCAAGATCGTCTTGTAGCCAGCATTGAAGTATCTGTGGTGTATTTCCGCCAATATTCTAGCAAACCCCTCGTTCGTAATGGAGGTGTACAAGTCACGTTACCTAAAAACAAAGCATGTTTTAATCATAGTAAGGTATTACATAATACAATTATATTATAATATTTGAACAAATTCTGACTTCACTGGCCTTTAAAGCACTCATATACATTCGATAGTTCCACCCCCTTCACGTAACCAACTTAACAGTAGTAAATATCCAGCCTGATGTTTCGACATGCTGTATATAATACTATAAAGTCAGTCATTCGATTGACCACTGTAGTTAAACATGTGCAGGCCGTTCAAGGCATCTTGCCGTCTCTTCTGCTGGAACATCCAACAACTGGTGTTGTTCAAGAATGCTTGGAAGTACAATAGCGTTACGGCTGCTACAGTCCGAGGGACTCAGTCGTTGAATGACACACTGTGCCTCATCAAACATAACCCAAATCCTTCCATTTATTGTACAACCACAATTATCTGCTGTGTTTGTAACATCTTCCCTCAACTGTGAAACTCTATATACAAAATGATAATCGAGAGGAGAATTTCTTTCGCAGAAATCAGCTAAACCCAACAAATCATCCACAACCCCTCTCCAAACACGTTCAGATTCACCGGACATTTTTGCGTCGCTAGAACCCGTATTCAAACTCTCGCTGTAATGACGTATAGTTTCTCTAACTGTCCAATCACAGTGCGTGTTACATTTACAAGTGGGAGATGGTTTGGCCCTTCAAATTGAGGCGAAAGTTGATTGGTTGCTCCCACGTGTTTACTGTCCAATGGCATTTTTTAACTCGATTGACAATTGGATAAAGAAAATGCATTTGGCAAAACGACAAAGAAAAGCATCTGGCAAATAGAGAGAGAAAAGGTTTGTCAAAAGCTTTTTTTAAAAAGCGATTTAACATGTGCATTTAAAATGATTCATAAATGTACTTTTTATTGTTTTTGTTAATCTACGTTTCACAAGTTCACACTTACAAATAAGTCAGATAGAATAAATGCATATTTGGCATGCTGTCCGAGGAGAGGGCTCCGGGCTCGGTATTCCCCGAGTACTCCCCCCGTATTCCTGGCTGTGAAAGAACAAGCCAAGAGTGAGGAGTCGGGGTGGTGGAGGGATGCTGAAAACTGTCAAGGAAGTTAGGCGAGTTGACAGAATGAATATATATATATATATGCTTCCTCTCATGCTGATAGGGTAGACATGGTGTAATGTTTCCTGTCCTGTGTTTCCCTTGTCTTGTGTGCACTTTTGTTATTTCCTGTTCTGTGTCATGTTTTGTAGTCCTTTGTAGTTTTTCTTGTTTATTAGTTCTCCCAGGTGTTTCTAATTAGCCACACCCCCTTGTTATCTTGTTTAGCTTGTTTGTCTGTGTATTTAAACCTCTGTGCTTCAGTTGTTGGTTGTCGGTCGTTGTTTAATGTACTGTTACCTGTTCTTGTCCTGAGTTCCGTGTTCCGCCTGGATTACCTGATTGTTTAATTAAATGAATGCTTGCACTTGGATTCTCTCTCTGCTTCATCCTTGCCTCAGCGTGACAGAACGACCGACCAAACGGTGAATCCAGCAGCATTAAATGAGTCTTATTGTGTCATGCCTGCAAAGCCTGAGTCTCTTCGCGTCATGCCTGATTTTCACAGCCTGACCCGGGAGTTTGCTGGACAGATCGCGGCCTTGGCCCTGGATAGCCTCGATCTGTTCCAGTACACCTGGGGATTTGTTCCTCTTGCTGCCTCTTGCTCTCTGGGTGACGAGGCAATTAAGGTGTGTTACCAGCTGGGGGCTAGGGAGGTTGACCCGAGGGAGCTCCCCGATCTCTCCGGTCTGGATTGGAGAGAGGCACTCTCCAGATGTCTGGAGAGCTTCCTTCCGTGGCACCCAAGGTCAACACCTGATCTTCAGCCGCATCTTCGCCGCCGCTGGTCCCATCAAGCTCAGAGCGCACTTCTGCTGATCCAGAGACTGTTCACGTCGCTTCTGCTGATCCAGAGACTGTTCACGTCGCTTCTGCTGATCCAGAGACTGTTCACGTTTTTTCTGCTGATCCAGAGACTGTTCACGTCACTTCTGCTGATCCAGAGACTGCTCACGTCACTTCTAGTGATCCAGAGACTGTTCACGTCACTTCTAGTGATCCAGAGACTGCTCACATCACTTCTAGTGATCCAGAGACTGTTCATGTCACTTCTGCTGATCCAGAGACTGTTCACGTCACTTCTGCTGATCCAGAGACTGCTCACGTCACTTCTGCTGATCCAGAGACTGCTCACGTCACTTCTAGTGATCCAGAGACTGCTCACGTCACTTCTAGTGATCCAGAGACTGTTCACGTCACTTCTGCTGATCCAGAGACTGCTCACGTCACTTCTGCCGATCCAGAGCTTCAAGCCAGTCCAGCCGAGCCTGCAATTCATGCCAGCTCTGAGTCCTCTTCACCGCTGGTCCCGCCCAGCTCAGAGTCTCCTTCACCGCTGGTCCCGCCCAGCTCAGAGTCTCCTTCGCCGCTCGTCCCACCCAGCTCAGAGTCCTCTTCACCGCTGGTCCCGCCCTGCTTAGAGTCTCCTTCGCCGCTGGTCCCATTCAGCTCAGAGTCCTCTTCACCGCTGGTCCCGCCCAGCTCAGAGTCTCCTTCACCGCTGGTCCCACCCAGTTCAGAGTCTCCTTCGCCGCTGGTCCCATCCAGCTCAGAGTCCTCTTCACCGCTGGTCCCGCCCAGCTCAGAGTCTCCTTCAACGCTGGTCCCGCCCAGCTCAGAGCCCTCTTCGCCGCTGGTTCCGTCCAGCTCAGAGCCCTCTTCGCCGCTGGTCCTGCCCAGCTAAGAGCCCTCTTCACCGCTGGTCCTGCCCAGCTCAGAGCCCTCTTCGCCGCTAGTCCTGCCCAGCTCAAAGCCCTCCAAAGACCCCGAAGGGTCGTCTCCGCCCTGGCCGCCCAAAGGGTCGTCTCAGCCCTGGCCGCCCGAGGGGTCTTCTCCGCCGTGGCCGCCCGAAGGGTCTTCACCGCCGTGGCCGCCCAAGGGGTCTTCACCACCGTGGCCGCCCGAAGGGTCTTCACCGCCGTGGCCGCCCGAGGGGTCTTCGGACAAGATGGCCGACTCCACGCCGGTGTCTTCGGACAAGATGGTCTCCTCTGAGCCGGTGTCTGTTCCTGTGCCATGGTCGCCTGAAGGGTCGTCTCCTCCCTGGCCGCCTGAAGGGTCGCCTCCACCCTGTTCGCCTGCACCGCCTGCTCTGCCCTGGCCGCCTGCACCGCCTGCTCTGCCCTGGCTGCCTGCACCGCCTGCTCTGCCCTGGCCGCCTGCACCGCCTGCTCCGCCCTGGCCGCCTGCACCGCCTGCTCCGCCCTGGCCGCCTGTACAGCTTGCTCCACCCTGGCCGCCTGCACAGTCTGCTCCACCCTGGCCGCCTGCACAGTCTTCTCCACCCTGGCCGCCTGCACAGCCTGCTCCGCCCTGGCCTTCTGCCCTGCCGGAGTCTTCAGGCCCTCTTCCGCTCCACGGGCCTAGCCCCCCGTCCCGCCCCCGGATCAGACCCACAACCATCCTGGACTTTTTTTTTTTTTTTTTTTTCTTCTGAGTAGTGTCTGGAATCCACTCCTTAGGTGGGGGGCTATGCAATGTTTCCTGTCCTGTGTTTCTCTTGTCTTGTGTGCACTTTTGTTATTTCGTGTTCTGTGTCATGTTTTGTAGTCCTTTGTAGTTTTTCTTGTTTATTAGTTCTCCCAGGTGTTTCTAATTAGCCACACCCCCTTGTTATCTTGTTTAGCTTGTTTGTCTGTGTATTTAAACCTCTGTGCTTCAGTTGTTGGTTGTCAATCCGTGTATCATTCGTTCAATCGTTTTTTGATTTAATGTTGAAAGTAGAAAAATGAGAAAACAGTTCCTTTTTCGATTTTTCATTTTTTCCAAAAAAAACGAAAAACAAGAATTCAGCTTGATTTTTCGTTTTTCGTTCTGAGGTAGCAAAATTAATAAACAGCTGGAAAATTCGATTTCTACACGTGGGCGGGAATGAAACGCCCCTTTCCTCTGATTTGTCAGCCGAAGATCAAACTGTCCCGTCATCAGCTCTTCCTCAGTTCTGCACTGCAGAATAAGAGTCCTCCGTTGTGTGGATTCTTAACGCGTTTATTGCAACTACATTTAATCTTTTTTTCATCAAACAACCAGACTAACGAATGGTTCGACACAACCCGTACTGGGAAATAAACTACACAGGGCTTTCTTCTGTGTAGATATAAATTCACCTAACTTTATGCTTTGCATCAGCTCGGTATGCAGGGTAAATGACAACTGTTAACCTAACATGGTCGCCCTCGATCGCCCAGTAATATTTTTTTTAAATAATAAATGTAGATATAGATAATCAATATAATTAGTTGTAAATTAAATATTTCAACACTTATAGAAAAAGAAAAGAATAATGCATTGACTATATATAGCCTAAGCCTAGAAACTGTACCGACGTTGGTTTCGCGCATCTCGGTCCCAAGTTTCCATATTTGCAATGCAAAATTTGGATGCTAACTAGTAATGTAAAGAAGGCTTTAAACTTCAGTCGAGTCCCAATATAGGCCTACACGTATAGGCTAAATCATCATCTTCACAGCATGGGAAATGAGTTTGGAATAACTGCTGTGCGGCACAGCCTTTATATTGTACAACAGACGAATTAAATTAAGCAGAATAACTTTTTATATATGTGGTTGACTGTGTTTTATTTTAATAATGAACAGGCTGCGATGTCAAGTTAGCAATGCCAGAAGTGAACTGATAATAGCCTATGTTGTGAGAGCGAGCGATGCGTCAGCGCCATCACTTGGATTTGTTGCTCAGCAGGGGAAATAACTTCGTTATTCGTTACTCTGTCATTCGAAACAGTAAAAAAATATATTTTTATTTGTGTACATTCAAAATGACTACAAAATGTCATGCCTTTGAAAAATAAAGAAAACAACATGATTTCTACTTTAGTGCGTCTCAGTCTCCTTGAACATCTTTCTGGCGCACACCAGAAATGAACCAAAATAGAGTGAATAGCCTTCGGACGCACCTACTTTTCAAAGTCAACATTTAGATTATTTGAAGTAAAATGCATTATATAGTCACTTAGGAATATAACTCAGCGTGGTTCATGATAAAAAAAATAAAAAAAACTTTACAGTTCGGAAAATATGAAAATAGCAATCCCCTGGCACTTGAGAACTCTGGTCTACACAGAAGAAAGCCCCGTCTAGTCTATTCCCCAGTACGGGTTGTGTCGAGCCATTCATTAGTCTCGTTGATGGAAAACATGAAAAAGTTGCAATAAACGCGTTAAGAATCCACACAACGGAGGACTCTTATTCTGCAGTGCAGAACTGAGGAAGAGCTGATGATGGGACAGTTTGATCTTCGGCTGACAAATCAGAGGAAAGGGGCGTTTCATTCCCGCCCACGTGTAGAAATCGAATTTTCCAGCTGTTTATTAATTTTGCTACCTCAGAACGAAAAACGAAAAATCAAGCTGAATTCTTGTTTTTCGTTTTTTTGGAAAAAATGAAAAATCGAAAAAGGAACTGTTTTCTCATTTTTCTACTTTCAATATTAAATCGAAAAACGATTGAACGAATGATACACGGATTGTTGTCGGCCGTTGTTTAATGTACTGTTACCTGTTCTTGTCCTGAGTTCCGTGTTCCACCTGGATTACCTGTTTGTTTAATTAAATGTATGCTTGCACTTGGATTCTCTCTCTGCTTCATCCTTGCCTCAGCGTGACACATGGTCATTGTTTGATGAGTTGATTGATTGATTGATTGATTGATTGATTGATTGATTGATTGATTGATTGATTGATTATTTGAAAGTGCTCCTCCCGAACTTTGTTAATAAAACATAATTTAAAAACATGAATTAAATAAACAAACTGTCATCGGCCAGAGGGCCATGCATATCGACTGTCACTAAAAATCAGTGGTAAAATGTGAGGAAATGCTAGATTTTTTATAGCTGGCAAAGTTAAAGTCTAATGAAATACACTGACACCTTATTTTTGTCCTTTCAAAAGTAACTGAATGCCCTGCTACATACAGGTGAAACTCAAAAATAAAAATTATATTGTGCAAAAGTTAGTTTATTTCAGTAATTCAACTTAAAAGGTGAAACTAATATATAGACTCATTACATACAAAGTGAGATATTTCAAGCCTTTGTTATAATTTTAATGATTATGGCTTACAGCTATGAAAACCTTTTCACAATATTCTAATTCTGAATTTTCAGTTTTCATAAGCTGTAAAATTCTAACAAATAAAGGCTTGAAATATCTCACTTTCTGAATATCTGAACCCCATAATAAAGATGGACAGTGACATTGAAGTCTGCAGTGGCAGCAGTACGCAGGGCTCTGTGGAGGTGGAGGACTTCTCTCCTGAATCCCCAGACACACACACACACCTCTGAAGGGATTGAAAAGTCCTCTGGACTTGGTACTGCATCGCTCGCAAGAGTCGCATGACTGCATTAGTGAACATGGCTGAAGTCCACCATTCTCCAGTTCTCAAAGCTCTCTCTCTAAAAATGCTTGCAACATGCTACACACACATAGTGTTTAGATGTGTCCGTGGTTGATGGACAGCCAAACGCCCGCAGACAGAGTCTAGCCCTGCAGCATCGCGGGGAAAGATATGCATCACACTGGAACTTTTGCACCACGAAAACAAACACTTGCATCCCATTATTGCCACTCTCATATACTACGCGATATCACAGTTTGACATGTCTGTCATTGGAAAGATCCATGTGGTGTCATGAATAATTAAGAGATAGTGTATTCTCATAGGATAAGAATACTCAGTCTCATGAATAATTATAAGACACAGATGAGACATCAAATACTACAGTGCTCTGCCACCTCACAACCTGTGTGTTTTGCTAGTTTCAGTCAGACACAATTTTCATTTTCACGTCCTGCGCCACGTTGTTTAAATAGCAAATGCATTTGTGCCCATCTGTGCGCCATGGGCTGCTGGTCTGAGAACGAGGTGTGTTCAGTCGCATTGTTGGAGCGTTGCTATTTTGAGGAACTGAAACAGACTGCGCCATTGACCAACTTAAACCTGCTCTAAAGTGAAAAATAAAAAATTACAGAGCGCGTTAATTATGTGCACCTATAGACTCATTACACGCACAGGGATGCACAGCAGCACACAAACATGCCAAATATATATATAAAAAAAAGGATTACAATGTAAAATATGGTCTGCTTGCGTGGTTTATAAACTCACACACGAGCAGATCTGTTTCCTCTCTGGAGAAGCGTTCAGTCTTTCTGTTTGCAAAAATCCGCCATGTAAATACTAAATAGCGAATCCATCATGGTGCGAGTGCAACTGTCTTTTAAAGGGAATGGGACTCTCTTTGAGACTTTGGGAATGAGCCTCTGGTTGGTTTATTGCATGTTACACTCAAAACACACCCAATACTCATTAGGAGAACAGTGACAACCCTTTTAGACCATGCGCTGCACAAAAGTGGATTCGGACACACCCTAACTGCACTTGTGCCCTGTGCTTTAGACCGTGTGCTTAGATCGTTAAAATAGGGCCCATGTCTTTAAATGCAAAAACATGTTCTTTGTGAACCGGCCCTAATGGATTTTGAGTCTATTTTGTTTAATTAGATTCCATTTATTGTACATATAAGTATTTTACAAAGACAGTTTTCAACATCATTCAGAGAATGTAATTTTTTTATGTTTATATAATGTTATGAAATTACCAAAGAATATAGCTAAACTAATGAAAATATGTTTACTGTTTACATATTAAATAATTCAGGTGAATGGAATATATAGGGTTTAAAATGGAATATTTCAGAATTATCGGCATACACTTAACATAACAAAAGCATATTAGGTTGGTTATGATAATTTGCTATTTGAATTAAGAAACTAATGTATTTCCAACTTGATTTTTTAACATTCATACATTTTTATTAATAAACAAATTACCTCTAGCCAAAAAAAAAAAAAAAAAAAAAAAAAAAAAAAAAATCACAAATCACATTAAAAGACAACAATTTTTGCAACATGAACTTAGATATGGGAAAGGCTGAAGGCTATCTTTTCAATTTCTCGTTTCTGTCCACATTCAAAGACACAGGCAATGTACTTTTGATCCTCACACTCTGCCAGATCTGAGTATCCACTTGGACCTTTGTTGATGCACTTTATGGGTTTCCATTGCATGGGATCCAACGGTGATTTATTCACATAGATTGTGAGATCCTTTCTCTTGTTTTTATCAGATGGATGAGAGTAGAGCAACCATGTACTCTGATCAGAGGAATGAATTTTCAGCACACTGCCTTGGCAACCACTACCAGTCTCTATCAGCTGTGCAGATTTAGTAGGCTTGTTAAAAGTTTCTCCACCACTCCTGCTTAGAGCCTCGACTCTGTGGCCGGATGTACTTCGAGCATTGCAGTACAGTGTGTCGTCTGTGATCTCAGCCATCTGACACTCATTAGACACCAGATCTTCCATTTGTTCTCCTACATGCCAAGTGCTTCCTTTATCATCACTGTAGAATGCAAATGCACGTGATATGGGAGAGGATGAAGCATTTTTGGAATCAAAATAATACGCATATGCTGGGATAATCAGTCTCCCGTTCTCCATTTGAACACCATGTCCTGGTCCAACAGCAAAAGTGGCCCAGTTTTTCTCCTTTTCACTGATCACATCTTTCAAGTTCGTAACATCACTCCAGTGTTTGCCAGTGTCCTTACTGGTTATGTAACAAAGTTGTGCCTGGTTCTTTTTTGCTTTTATTTGCTTATCTTCAGAGACACCAATGGGAACACAAATAAAAAACAGGAAGAGCGTATCAGAATCTTTCTCATAGACCGGACATGGATTCATGCTGCGGTGGTGGAGTAGGAAACCTGAATTGAGCACCAGATGACCACTGTCCCACTGAAATAAAAAACATAACATCATGACTGTTCATGCCTTTAATAAACTGTGTAAAGAATCTATGAAATAGATTCAGTTGTGATTCTATGAAAATTGTCTGTTATGAAAAATATTTTACAATTTTGGTTAAACATGTCTAGTACCTCAACTTTTTTGTCATTCTTCCACAATCCTCTTTTCATCACAAGCACTTCTGCATCAGCGTCGTTAGGGGTTTTCCGCTTTTCAGCGAAGGCAAGGTAGGTTTGTTCGGCCCTGATATAGATGAGAGCTGGAATTCTGTAGGTCACCTGCTTTTTATTAAGTTCTGCCTCCTGTGCGAATAATGTTGTTGCTGTTGTTATGTTGTCGAGTGGAACTGAATTGCTGTTTGAAGATGAATTGTTACCCATTGTAAAATTCTAGCCCTATAAACAGAAAGAATAAATAGTAGAAGTATCAGTAACAGTATCACCATGCACTTCAGCCACGTGTTTGAATGTATGAATTACATTGCTTGAGATGCCAACTCAAATCAAATCAAAATGATTTTAGACCTTTTCTCAGAATTATGTTGGCTTGATAAAAGTCCTATTGACTTTCATTGAGGGGGTCAAAACGTTTATACAATAACCCTTTTAGGCTTGGTCTCACAGACAGGGCTTAGATTAAGTCAGTATTAGGCCTTAGTTCAAATGACCCATTGGTAAGCCCTTCCCCTCGAACGCAGATGAGCCAATGGCAGTTGAGTATCAGTTGTACGGGGACCAGAACTCGGACATCTTTAGGTTTCAGCGCCATAGAGAAACATTGGAATTTGTCAAAATTGATCAAACACATCTTGGGACAAGGTGACATTTTTGACATTTAAGTAGCTTTTATAAACATAAAGATATGTCAGTGCAAGTTGCTTTCAGTTTAAACAGCTCAAACATGCATTTTAGTCTGGGACTAGATTAAGCCTTGTCTGTTGAACTGGGAAAATTAGTAGCTTTATTCCTCAAATATCTCTCACTAGCTAATTCTAGCAACTGGCTTACACTGTAAAAAAAAGAATCATAGGTCTTGTCCTTTTCATTAAAATATTGTGTATTTTTTTATAAGAAAATTGTGGTTTAGTGTTGTATAGAAAATATTGAAAACATTTCACTATTAAAACCAAGAGATACATTTTCTTATTTTTTTAAGGAAACATACAGTTTTGAGGCTTGAATTGAGGAAACAATTATGCTGATAAAATTAAGGAAAAAAGGCTACATATTTATTTTAAGAGAATTAGTTCAGTTATGCCGTTTTATTTATAGACACCATTGTTAGTTCCCAGCATGCTTTGCACATGGCTGGATATGGAGAGTAAATATTAAAATTAAGTGTTATTTTATGTGTTTTTGAGTAAAGGGAAACATCTGTTAAAGGGTTAGTTCACCCAAAAATGAAAATTCTGTCAGTAATTACTCACCCTCATGTTGTTCCAACCCCGTAAGACTTCGGAACACAAGTTAAGATATTTTTGATGAAATCTGAGAGCTGATCACTTCTCCATAGGCTTCTAAGGGACCGAAACTTGCTGGCCCAGAAAAGTTATTAATGCGTCTGTGTTGCACGTCATCACGCATCACACACATGACCAGCTTCGGCCAATAGTGAGCCTACGTGGTGACGTGTAACACAGACGCGCTACGCAAAAACACTACGTGAACCAACTAGAGGCCCAGAGAGAAGGAAATGAATAGTGGAATAAAGTCGTTATTTTTGTTTGTTTTTGCGCACAAAAAGTATTCTCGTCGCTTGATATACTTAAGATTGAGCCACTGGAGTCACTTGGACTATATTAACGATCTCTTTAATAACTTTTCTGGACCAGCAAGTTTCGGTCCCTTAGGAGCCTATGGGGGAGTTAGACAACTCTCAGATTTAATCAAAAATATCTTAATTTGTGTTCCGAAGTCTTACGGGGTTGGAACAACATGAGGGTGAGTAATTACTGACAGAATTTTCATTTTTGGGTGAACTAACCCTTTAATGATAATGTTCAGTTATGTTTGTGGTTGTGAATAACTGCATATATTAAAGCTCTTAAACATGTTGTTTTGTTCATTGAGCAACAACTTTGCTATAATGGTAGTGTAGTAACAAGTTTGTTTATGTGCTGTGCTAGCAGCATACAGTCTTTTAATTATACAATATAACTCAAAATCAAATATAAACAGATCATTTCCATTCACTTGAATTCACACAATTGTGAGAGTCAACTTAAAATAAAAAAGCCTATTTCACTAAAAATATAAAAAAAATGTAATCATAGACTAATTAATTTAGGGGATTTTACATGATTTATTCAGGTAGATTCCATAAAATAAATCAAGAATACTACTCAAAAATACCACGTGTAATATTGTTACCATAATTATTTTAAGTAGTACATAACATTTTTTACATTCCAAAACATGCTAACATTATGCTAATTCATGTTATCAAGTGATAAGACATGCTAATTTATGCTAGCAACATAGCTAACAACATGCTATTTTATCAAAAATATCATGTGCAATTATTGTTACCATCATTATTTTAAGTATCACATAGCATGTTTTACATGCTAGCAACATGTTATCAATGTGATAAGACATTCTAATTTATGCTAAAAACATGCTAATTCACATTAGCAATATGTTATTTCATGCTAACAACATGCTATGTATACTAACAACATGCTAATTCATGCTAGAAATCTATTAAGAGTTAGAAACATGTTGAAACATGTCAGTAACATGCTAAATCATGCTAGCAATGTGTTAAAATGCAAGTGACATGCTATTTCATTTAAGCAATGTGTTAAACATGCTAGTAAAATGCTAATCAAAGCTAGCAACGTAAAAAAAACATGGTAGCAATGTGCAAAAAAAAAGCCAAATTAAAGTTTGTCTGCGAACTTTACTTGTTTTTTCTCTTCTTCTTCTGGAACAAAATTTAGACATCTCTATTTTAGAGGTATTAGTCCACAACCACCAAACTCGGCTCAGACCTTCAGACTGTTCGTTTGGCGTGACAGTCTGAAGGTGTGACAGATCATCCCTTACCAAAAAGAAGTATACTTCAAGTTAATTTTATGAAGTATACTTAAGTAATGTTAAAGTATATTTTAATGTATGCTTTATGTAGTAAGTAGTATACTAATGTCAATGTACTAGTAGTAAACTTTCAAGTGTTCTATTTTAATATTGCTTGGGGCTTAATTGGCCCACTTTTAGTATAAAAAGTATACATTTAAGTGTTCTTAAAAGTAAACTTTGAATGCACAACTAGTTTAGTTTAGTAGTTTTATACTGCAAGTATACTTGTAAATTTTCTTTAAGTGAACATAACATCACACTTAAGCCGTTTTCACAAAACGAGTTGATCCCGGGAAATTGCTGGGAAATTGTCAGAGTGCCTTCTGTGTGAACGCAAACACGTCCCGGGATTGATGCCGGGATTGATGCCGGGATCGATCCTGGGTAAGGGACCTAGTAAAATTGCCGGGATCAGTCCCGGAACACGCCCTGTGTGAACAAAAGCCAGGACCAATTCCGTAATTTGGGGTGTGTCGTAGGGATGACGCATGTTAGGGCTGTCAGAAAATAATTAGAAATTCGAATTTTCGTCGAAAAATAAAAATAAAATAACACATTCGAATGCAAAAACCGTGCATTTGAATTTTTGGTGTGTCAAGAGGTGTGCGAGACATGATGATGAACTGACGCGGGGTTTTTTTCTTCGGTTAGCTTATACAGTGGTACACAGCGCGGTGTGGTTGTGTTGTTCCTACGAAACCGCTCTCAGTTGGTGGCAAAAATCGTGCGGTATGTATGCACATATTGCGCGGCTGGCAAAGACATATTTGACCACACCTGGCACCGGTCAGAGCTGAGCGTGTTTTCATCAGCTGGAAACATTGTCAACAAAAAGCGCTCAGCACTCGTTGCAGATCAAGTTGAGCTTCTAGTGTTTTTGATGAACAGTAGAGTATGTAGATGTAGTGAGTACAAGTGGACTGTTTCTGAATGGCAGTTTGCTATTTTGTGTTCATGTAGTTCATTAGGCTGTCTGTTGAAGTGTTTTCTCAGGTTACTGATGCTCGAACACAGCTTTATGCACTATTGTAGTCTAATTGTCCTTGCATGCACATTGTCATTAACGAAATTATATTTTATTTAAGAACAATTGTTTGAAAACTTAATGCACTTTAAAAAGCGAATGTCATTTTCATTTCAATAAAAGATGCGATGCTTGATTTGGTTTATATTTGTTTATTGCGCTCGCTTGCACCCACTTGTGGGCATAGGAGTCGATACAACACTCTTTTTTTCCTTTAACATTAACTATTGTCTTTAGGATTATAATTTAGCTTTTCAGCCATTTTGACAGCCCTTACGCACATGCCATCGCACTGACATCCTGACGTCACACGTCTTTACGAGATTTTTACGGAATGTGTGTGAAAGCACTTACAGATTCCGGAAAATCATTGGCAGACACATTATCCGTGTATTATAATTTATATTTTATTTTTGCACTTTAAGTATACTACTATGTTTCTATTTAGGTATAATTTGAACTAATTTTAAAAACAACCTTTTTATCAACAGTTGAATGTTGATAAGTTTATTTATTTATTTATCTATTTTGAAAAAGTCAGCACTTTAAACAAAAAGATGAGAAAATTGCATTTTAGTCAAAGACGCAATAGATCGAGTCCCTTGAACACCCTTGAAGCTTCACAGTCCTTTAGCTCGTCCTGGGTTGACATTTCATTCGGTAACATTAGCCGGTTTTGATTTATATGCTGTTTAATGTTGATGATGATAACATTATTTTACATTTGTGTGAACAATCTAATATCGCTTGTTTCAGCTTCTTCTTCTCCTGTGTTTTGATCCGGAGATTCTGTACTCTTTCAGAAGATGTGTAATAGCGCCCCCTACCGCATAACTGAAAACACTGATAGCCTGAAATTTCAAAGTAAATTCCAAAGTACACCACCAGTGGACTAGCCTACTCAAAAATTCAGATACTCAGAATTAGGAACATATCAGTTTTCTTTATAAATCAATTTTTTCAAACAATGTAAGACAGTATGTAAAATGTGAAAAAAATATTTAATAGGCTTCTCTCAATCAAAAGATTAAACACAACTGCATGCCAAGTATACTTACAATACTTATACTTTAAAGTATATCTCGATCAAAAGATAGGGACAAGTAGGCTAAATATACTTACCTTTCTGTCAGTATGAGTAAAGTATACATAAGTGCAATTTTAAGTATATTTCTGAGAAGTACATAAAGTTTATTTCTTGAGAAGTATAAAAAGTAGACTGAAAGAACTTTCTCGTTTTTAGTTTAAAAGAAGTAGAGTAAAAGTAAAAGTTTTTTTTTTTTTTTTTTTTTGCTTTTGGCCGTAAAGTAAAAAGCACACTTGAATAAACTTCTTTTTCGTAAGGGGCTATATCTTTTCTAACCATTCTGACTTACAGTTTTACTAAAAAACGATGATCAAAACTCGAAAAAACTCCCATAGACTTACATTGACGAAATGTTCAGACTTAGTGTGACTTTTGTGTTCATGGATAAGTGTTAATCTAATTTGCATTCCCGCTGAAAAACAAGCTTCCTAGCGCAAAAATGTTGCCTATAAATAGTGTTGCGCGTCTTCTTATCAAATTCACATGATCAACCTCTCCTCTATTTTGCTTGGGAACTAATGTGGTCGGTACGGCTCTCACCGTCCAAGAAGCGCCTCGCCGACCTCTCCGGCGGTGTGAATGTACAGTTAGGCTCAATTAAACTTCCATTCTATGTACTATTTCTAAGCCATTAAGACTAATTTAAACTCAAACTCTAAACTCAAACTCTAAATTCAAACTCAAAAACTCAAACACTCATAAACTCAAACACTCATAAACTCTAAACTCAAACACTCATAAACTCTAAACTCTAAACTCAAACACTCATAAACTCTAAACTCAAACACTCATAAACTCTAAACTCAAACACTCATAAACTCTAAACTCAAACACTCATAAACTCTAAACTCAAACACTCATAAACTCAAACACTCATAAACTCTAAACTCAAACACTCATAAACTCTAAACTCAAACACTCATAAACTCTAAACTCAAACACTCATAAACTCTAAACTCAAACACTCATGAACTCTAAACTCTAAACTCAAACACTCATAAACTCTAAACTCAAACACTCATAAACTCTAAACTCTAAACTCAAACACTCATAAACTCTAAACTCAAACACTCATAAACTCTAAACTCAAACACTCATAAACTCTAAACTCAAACACTCATAAACTCTAAACTCAAACACTCATAAACTCTAAACTCAAACACTCATAAACTCAAACACTCATAAACTCTAAACTCAAACACTCATAAACTCTAAACTCAAACACTCATAAACTCTAAACTCAAACACTCATAAACTCTAAACTCTAAACTCAAACACTCATAAACTCTAAACTCAAACACTCATAAACTCTAAACTCAAACACTCATAAACTCTAAACTCAAACACTCATAAACTCTAAACTCTAAACTCTAAACTCAAACACTCATAAACTCTAAACTCTAAACTCAAACACTCATAAACTCTAAACTCAAACACTCATAAACTCTAAACTCAAACACTCATAAACTCTAAACTCAAACACTCATAAACTCTAAACTCAAACACTCATAAACTCTAAACTCTAAACTCAAACACTCATAAACTCTAAACTCAAACACTCATAAACTCTAAACTCAAACACTCATAAACTCTAAACTCAAACACTCATAAACTCTAAACTCTAAACTCAAACACTCATAAACTCTAAACTCAAACACTCATAAACTCTAAACTCAAACACTCATAAACTCTAAACTCAAACACTCATAAACTCTAAACTCAAACACTCATAAACTCTAAACTCAAACACTCATAAACTCTAAACTCAAACACTCATAAACTCTAAACTCAAAAACTCATAAACTCTAAACTCAAACACTCATAAACTCTAAACTCAAACACTCATAAACTCTAAACTCAAACACTCATAAACTCTAAACTCTAAACTCTAAACTCAAACACTCATAAACTCTAAACTCAAACACTCATAAACTCTAAACTCAAACACTCATAAACTCTAAACTCAAACACTCATAAACTCTAAACTCAAAAACTCATAAACTCTAAACTCAAACACTCATAAACTCTAAACTCAAACACTCATAAACTCTAAACTCAAACACTCATAAACTCTAAACTCAAACACTCATAAACTCTAAACTCTAAACTCTAAACTCAAACACTCATAAACTCTAAACTCAAACACTCATAAACTCTAAACTCAAACACTCATAAACTCTAAACTCAAACACTCATAAACTCTAAACTCAAAAACTCATAAACTCTAAACTCAAACACTCATAAACTCTAAACTCTAAACTCTAAACTCAAACACTCATAAACTCTAAACTCAAACACTCATAAACTCTAAACTCAAACACTCATAAACTCTAAACTCTAAACTCAAACACTCATAAACTCTAAACTCTAAACTCAAACACTCATAAACTCTAAACTCAAACACTCATAAACTCTAAACTCTAAACTCAAACACTCATAAACTCTAAACTCAAACACTCATAAACTCTAAACTCAAACACTCATAAACTCTAAACTCAAACACTCATAAACTCTAAACTCTAAACTCAAACACTCATAAACTCTAAACTCAAACACTCATAAACTCTAAACTCAAACACTCATAAACTCTAAACTCAAACACTCATAAACTCTAAACTCAAACACTCATAAACTCTAAACTCTAAACTCAAACACTCATAAACTCTAAACTCAAACACTCATAAACTCTAAACTCAAACACTCATAAACTCTAAACTCAAACACTCATAAACTCTAAACTCTAAACTCAAACACTCATAAACTCTAAACTCAAACACTCATAAACTCTAAACTCAAACACTCATAAACTCTAAACTCAAACACTCATAAACTCTAAACTCTAAACTCAAACACTCATAAACTCTAAACTCAAACACTCATAAACTCTAAACTCAAACACTCATAAACTCTAAACTCAAACACTCATAAACTCTAAACTCAAACACTCATAAACTCTAAACTCTAAACTCAAACACTCATAAACTCTAAACTCAAACACTCATAAACTCTAAACTCAAACACTCATAAACTCTAAACTCTAAACTCAAACACTCATAAACTCTAAACTCAAACACTCATAAACTCTAAACTCAAACACTCATAAACTCTAAACTCAAACACTCATAAACTCTAAACTCTAAACTCAAACACTCATAAACTCTAAACTCAAACACTCATAAACTCTAAACTCAAACACTCATAAACTCTAAACTCAAACACTCATAAACTCTAAACTCAAACACTCATAAACTCTAAACTCAAACACTCATAAACTTAAACTCTTAACTAGTAAACTCATAAACTCAAACACTCATAAACTCTAAACTCAAACACTCATAAACTCTAAACTCAAACACTCATAAACTCTAAACTCAAACACTCATAAACTCTAAACTCAAAAACTCATAAACTCTAAACTCAAACACTCATAAACTCTAAACTCTAAACTCTAAACTCAAACACTCATAAACTCTAAACTCAAACACTCATAAACTCTAAACTCAAACACTCATAAACTCTAAACTCTAAACTCAAACACTCATAAACTCTAAACTCTAAACTCAAACACTCATAAACTCTAAACTCAAACACTCATAAACTCTAAACTCTAAACTCAAACACTCATAAACTCTAAACTCAAACACTCATAAACTCTAAACTCAAACACTCATAAACTCTAAACTCAAACACTCATAAACTCTAAACTCTAAACTCAAACACTCATAAACTCTAAACTCAAACACTCATAAACTCTAAACTCAAACACTCATAAACTCTAAACTCAAACACTCATAAACTCTAAACTCAAACACTCATAAACTCTAAACTCTAAACTCAAACACTCATAAACTCTAAACTCAAACACTCATAAACTCTAAACTCAAACACTCATAAACTCTAAACTCTAAACTCAAACACTCATAAACTCTAAACTCAAACACTCATAAACTCTAAACTCAAACACTCATAAACTCTAAACTCAAACACTCATAAACTCTAAACTCTAAACTCAAACACTCATAAACTCTAAACTCAAACACTCATAAACTCTAAACTCAAACACTCATAAACTCTAAACTCAAACACTCATAAACTCTAAACTCAAACACTCATAAACTCTAAACTCTAAACTCAAACACTCATAAACTCTAAACTCAAACACTCATAAACTCTAAACTCAAACACTCATAAACTCTAAACTCTAAACTCAAACACTCATAAACTCTAAACTCAAACACTCATAAACTCTAAACTCAAACACTCATAAACTCTAAACTCAAACACTCATAAACTCTAAACTCTAAACTCAAACACTCATAAACTCTAAACTCAAACACTCATAAACTCTAAACTCAAACACTCATAAACTCTAAACTCAAACACTCATAAACTCTAAACTCAAACACTCATAAACTCTAAACTCAAACACTCATAAACTTAAACTCTTAACTAGTAAACTCATAAACTCAAACACTCATAAACTCTAAACTCAAACACTCATAAACTCTAAACTCAAACACTCATAAACTCTAAACTCTAAACTCAAACACTCATAAACTCTAAACTCTAAACTCAAACACTCATAAACTCTAAACTCAAACACTCATAAACTCTAAACTCAAACACTCATAAACTCTAAACTCAAACACTCATAAACTCTAAACTCAAACACTCATAAACTCTAAACTCAAACACTCATAAACTCTAAACTCAAACACTCATAAACTCTAAACTCAAACACTCATAAACTCTAAACTCTAAACTCAAACACTCATAAACTCTAAACTCAAACACTCATAAACTCTAAACTCAAACACTCATAAACTCTAAACTCAAACACTCATAAACTCTAAACTCAAACACTCATAAACTCTAAACTCAAACACTCATAAACTCTAAACTCTAAACTCTAAACTCAAACACTCATAAACTCTAAACTCTAAACTCAAACACTCATAAACTCTAAACTCAAACACTCATAAACTCTAAACTCAAACACTCATAAACTCTAAACTCAAACACTCATAAACTCTAAACTCAAACACTCATAAACTCTAAACTCTAAACTCAAACACTCATAAACTCTAAACTCAAACACTCATAAACTCTAAACTCAAACACTCATAAACTCTAAACTCAAACACTCATAAACTCTAAACTCAAACACTCATAAACTCTAAACTCTAAACTCAAACACTCATAAACTCTAAACTCAAACACTCATAAACTCTAAACTCAAACACTCATAAACTCTAAACTCAAACACTCATAAACTCTAAACTCAAACACTCATAAACTCTAAACTCTAAACTCAAACACTCATAAACTCTAAACTCAAACACTCATAAACTCTAAACTCAAACACTCATAAACTCTAAACTCAAACACTCATAAACTCTAAACTCAAACACTCATAAACTCTAAACTCAAACACTCATAAACTTAAACTCTTAACTAGTAAACTCATAAACTCAAACACTCATAAACTCTAAACTCAAACACTCATAAACTCTAAACTCAAACACTCATAAACTCTAAACTCTAAACTCAAACACTCATAAACTCTAAACTCTAAACTCAAACACTCATAAACTCTAAACTCAAACACTCATAAACTCTAAACTCAAACACTCATAAACTCTAAACTCAAACACTCATAAACTCTAAACTCAAACACTCATAAACTCTAAACTCAAACACTCATAAACTCTAAACTCTAAACTCAAACACTCATAAACTCTAAACTCAAACACTCATAAACTTAAACTCTTAACTAGTAAACTCATAAACTCAAACTCTCAATTCATAAACTTTAAATTCATAAACTCAAAATCAAACTCTAAACTCATAAACTCAAACTCTAAACTATCTCTAAACAAAATCTATGTATCTATATTTTAAAACTACAAACTAAAACTTAAACGATTTCAAACTGAAAACCTTCAAACTTTAAAACTACAAACTTTCTGGCTAGGCTTTTTCAAGCCAACTTAAAGGTTGTCAACAAACATTTTATATTGTTATTATTACAGTTACTATTTCTGTCCTTGTTGATAATTCTCCATTAGACTATAAGAAGCAATACTCACAGAAATTATGTTTCCTGCAGCAGGAGCAAATGATTCTTACAGCAGGGTTGTGTCACCACAAACACTCTTATAAGGTCTGACCAAAACATGCTGAGCATCCTGTATTTATTATCATATATCAACCAGGGGCGGCGCTGGGTCCTGAATGATTAAGCCCCGAATGTTTAGCCTGGAACAGGTCCCTGAGCTTATGGGAAATATGATAAGAATAAAGTAAATATTGGTTGTTTTATCTTAGTTCAGAGCAGTCTCTGACTTGTGATAGTTGAAATCTGTCTCTCCCTCCTTCCCTCCCTCCTGCACACACCCACACCCACACACCCACACACACCACATAAGTGATTCAGCCTATCCTAGAATATCTCCAGGTGTTGCACAATCTCACAGCAATTGCAGTTTTTCTGAATTTCTAAAACACATTTCTTGAAACCATCACTCACTTTCTCAAAACCTTTAACACAAAACCAAATTTTCAAACCACATTCAGAGAACTTCTGACTCTTCTGACAAAATCAAACAATTGCCTCAAAACCATTTTATCTGTGCTCAAAATCAAACAAAACGTGGCATTAGTGATATGATTTAAAACTTCAGCGTTTTACATTGGGATCATAATGGATGCTCAATTATGACATATTTCAAACAGAGGCACTGAAGATTTGCATTCACTTAAAATGTTTTTAGAAGTTTGCTTGTTCATATAATCTTTGAGTATGATGAAGGTAAGTAGATGTGACATGCTGTCCAAGATAGAGGGTTCAAGATACAACTCCAGCAGTAAAGACTATTTAAGTTAAGTAATTTGTAATAAATTAATAGAAATAAAACATAAGAGCAGTGGAGGGTTGGAGGAAGAACTGTCATGGTAGTGAGGAAAGCAGCTGGCTATATACTTTTGCAAAAAAAAAAAAAATTATATTAACAAAAATGTAATAATGGCACAAAACTTCTTTGCATAATTATCAATGAATATGTTTGGCTAGATGATAATACATTAGAAAGCATTTCAATGACCTTCACTACAGTTCAAAAGTTTAGGGTTGGTCAAATTTTTTAAATGTTTATGTTACGAAGGCTACATTTATTCAGTCAAAAATACATTGAAAAACTAATACTGTAAAAAAAAATATTGCAATCAAATTTTTTACATTTATTTATATTTCATACGTGAATTTTTAGCATTATTACTCCAATCTTTAGTGTCACATGATCAGGGCCGGAGTGGAACTCATTTTCAGCCCTGGAGTATCACGGCTGACTATATTAAAATAATGTAATTAAAACCTCAGTATAAAAGTCTGCAATAGTGCACTGTTCTCTACAGCAGTGGTTCCCAAACATGTCCTGAAGGCACCCCAACACTGCACATTTTCTTTTGCTGAGTCCCAATTCGCATACTATCCGTCCTAAATAGTATGCGAAACTAGAATTAGTACGTCCCAAATCGTAGCATGTTGAAATGAGTATTCCAAAGATACCCGGATGGTCTACTATTTCCGGTTAGAATTCGAAGTGCAGATCAATGCACACTCTAACGGCTAATATTGCCCACAACCCATTGCGTGCGGGAGGGAGGAGCTTTGCGGTGATGATGGTGATGTAAACCTGGCAGTCGGATGCAGCAACGGAGATGCGCCCTCAGTTTTTAAGTGTACGAATTCAAATGTTTAACCCTAATTAAAGTTATATTTTATTGTCTCGTAATATTAATGGGTTTATGTTGTGCCAAAAAAAGTACCGTGTTTATCTTGTAGGGTCCGATGAAGATACCGAGCGCCTCATTGCAGGCTACAAAACAATAAATAAAAAGGCTCTAGTACAGTGTCATGCAAGTGTCTTTTTTATGTATTTCTTTTGATGTTTCTGTCTGACTTATTTGTAGTAATACTGTGGCTGTACGTTAACTTTATCAGTCCAACCAAAGAAACATGGTTACTACACCTTTACTATAGTAAAAGCATGGTTCATTTTCATCGGGGTATTTTTAAGTATTATACATAAGTATAAGATTAAGTATATAATACGTTAAACAATAGTTACACTATAAACTTTAAATATTTTAACTCAGAAAATAAAGCGCTAGCTTTCGTTACACACATTTGCACATGAACGTCAGAACCAGCCGCCTCACAAACGACCTGCGTTTGGTTGATCTACGACGACGCCCTGCTTCACTCCTCAATTTGGTAAACACATTGTAAATGTATTGTGGAATGAATAGTAAATAAAATTATATTGGATATATAAGAATGAAAGAAATGTTAAATGTTTTGTTAACAGTCGCGGTGTGCGTAACTAGGCAACCACGTTCAAGTTCACGTTGCATGACGTCATCGAAGTATGTCCCAGAACGTGCATACTTTTTTGCTACACACTCAAAAGTATGTACTTTTTCATCACAAAAAAAGTACATACTTTTAGGTCATAGTATAAGTAGGCGAATTGGGACTCAGCCTTTGTCTCCCTAATCAAACACACCTGATTCAACTCATCAGCTACAGTAATTAACCCATGTGATAATGAGCTGATGAGTTGAATCAGGTGTGTTTGATTAGGGAGACAAAGAAAACGTGCAGTGTTGGGGTGCCTTCAGGACAGGTTTGGGAACCACTGCTCTACAGCCTTGTAATTCATTGTATTTTTCAATCATTTTCTATTCAGTGCAAAAATACAGTAGCCTAAGTGTTGCTTCACGCAGTGGTCACCAACCCTTTCAAGCCCAAGATCCCTGAACTCGGCCTTGATGAAAGGCTAGATCTACCTATAGATTTTTCATGGCAATTCCAATACCAGCTGCCTTTTTTTTGCCTTTTTTTTAGATCTTTTTTTTTATTTATTTTTTTATTCATTATTTATATTTTTCTTCATATATTTCGAGCATCACGAACAGTGATCTTGCTGTGTCTGGTATTCTCTCTGCTGCACGTCTGCGCTCTCCTCTTTGCTTCTGTAACCCAGGGTAATAATTGAAAAGGTTTCATTTTATATATATTTATTTCATGTGCACGCTATAATGTATATGGTTGTGAATAAGTACTATGCTTGTTAAATTGATGGGGTATTTATTATTCTAATGTTCAGCCAATCGTGCTCACTTGTCCATGTCGAGTGTCCAATCAGTGCTCTTGATTAAAGTGAAGAGGGCGGGAAGAAGAAAGAGCAATGGTGAACTAGGAAGAAGGAGTATAGCACGTGTGAGAAGAGCGTGCGATCATCTGGTGTCATATTGTTTCACAAAAATATAGTGTAAATAATGCTGTAATGTGTTACAACAGTTTCTGTAATTAGTGGGTTGTCAAAACTAGAACATAAACTTATACTACAGAGACG
>NC_138233.1:37153200-37373200 GCF_964197995.2 Scardinius erythrophthalmus
AATGGTTCAGTGAGGCCCGAATTAGATTATTATTCTATTATTATTATTATTATTATTATTATTATTATTATTATCCTATTATTATTATTATAGGCTACTTAAGTTTGATTCAGTATACATACCCAGGTGAAAAGGACGTACTATTAAATGTATTAAAAATGTACTTGAGTGTGTTTTTAGTAGACCTACAATACAAATATACTTTAAAGCATTTTTATTATTATTATTATAGGCAAGTTTGATTCAGTATACATACCCAGGTGAAAAAGATGTACTATTAAATGTATTAAAAATGTACTTGAGTGTGTTTTTAGTAGACCTACAATACAAATATACTTTAATGCATTTTTAATACATTTAACAGTAACCTAGTCTTTTTCACTTGGGTAGCTTACATATATTTAGTATAGGCCTATTTTATTAAGTCATTTAAACCTTAAACAACAACACTAAATAATAATAATATTATATGAAGAAGAAGAAGCAGGAGGAGAAAAGTATTATTCTGTCACGAAACTGCTGCTGTTCCTCTGCTGTCGTCGCTTCAGTGATGCTCGCGCGCATCAAAGCTCAGCTGATCGTCATCAGGAAATTAAGTAAGTAACGGCTCCTCCCATCAAAGCTTCCGCCGTTTGTTCTGCTCTCCATTACAAGGTTTGTAAACTCGCCAAATAAATATAAATACAGAGTCTACTCACTATATATTTAAACACACATATATATTAACTAAATTTATTATACATTACTACGTTTTTACAGTGTTTACCACTCGTTTATTGCACAGTATCTGGTATGAAGGTTTTAGCCGCGATGCTAACTACGTTGATCTAATGAACAAATGGAAATGATTGACTTATTGTCTTAGATTGATTTAGTCATTCAATTCAACATATTTTGTACAACTGTGTCTTCAAATTGCTGATATAGCCTAACTAATTTAGAAAATTCTCAGATTTTTGGCGTTTGTTATGAATAACAAAAACAGCTATAGTTTGCTCTGTTTTTGTTTAGCCTAACTTTACTTAAGGTGCCCTCATTTTCTCAAATACCATTTTATGAACTTTCTCTGTGTGAAATTGTATTGTTTGACTGTGTACTTGTGTTTTTTAATCAGTTACTCTCTGAAAATCTTTTCTCATGATCTCAAATCTCATTCATGTTTCTCAGAAAAATAATATCACCGGTTTGATTCACAAAAAATGCTATAGACATTTTAACTCTGAATTATAACTTCAAGTTTAGTCTTTTTCGACAAAAAAAAATAAAATAAATAGAAAAAAGCAATTAGGCTTCAGAAGACTTGCAACACAACCCATAACACATGAGTTGTGAACTCATTGATTATTTTTAGGATCTTTTCTGGGACATTTTTGGAGCTTAACCATTTTTACATAAAGTGTTGCATTGAATTGAACTAGACAAGTGTACATAAGAATGGTTTCATGAATGATTTACACATTTGTTTTCTGCTTGTGTTTCATGCAGTGAAATCGAACGGTGACTGGGGTTGCATTATGCCTGAGATCTGCTTTTGGGTTCCACAGACAGAAATTCAAACAGGTTTGGAATGTCACAAGGCTGAGGAAATTATTTAAATTTCACAACTATCACTTTAATAACATTACTAACAGTAAATTTTGTACTTTGCAGGGATCTCGGTAAGCTGAAATACAAGTTTGATCAAGAATAAAAATCCTCCTGTAGACCTGAAAATCATTGAAGTGCCTGGACCATCCACCAGAAAAGAAGAAAAACAAATGGAAAACGATGCTGTACCTTTTCACTTTTCTAACTCGTTAAGTACCTCACACCAACTTGGTCCCATAGTGACATTTTTGACCACAAACGAAATTGCTGATCGTGTGGAATCTTAGTGAAATGACTGAATTCACCAGTGAACATTCACAGAACAACAGATAATTTTACTGCACCTTAACTCTGTTTCGGGTCGAAGCCTCTACTTCCTCTATCTTGTTTCATGAGAATACTCAACAACCATTTATGAACACTGTTGATTCAAGTCACACATTTAAGCTTTTCAAAAGCCATAGTGAACATTACAGTCTCCAGTCTAACGGCATCCCAGACTTAAACATTTTATGATTCAAAATAGCTGAATAACTAACCATCAGAGATTTCTAGAGATAAAGGTTACAGCACAATGAGTGTATATTAGCACTGTTGTTTGTTTTTGGCATCTGATAGAGCTTTTGGACTTGGAAACAGTGATGTCAGACTAACCATCGGACTGAAACACAAATGTTTTAAAGTTAAGTATGATGGACATTTTTAATTAGTTCAAATGTAGTTTTTTTACATTGATTTATTTCGTGGAACATTATGTGTTTCCATGCATTTTGTTGAGATGTCTTTTCTTGTTTATCTATTGTATATACATGGTTGATTATTCATGTTGCTTATGTATTATACTATTTTTTTGTGTAGTCATTGATATTAATCTGTAGTTAGCTTTTTTCCCCATGTGCATGGAAGTGTCTGTATAAAAATGAATATCAAATATGTAATAAACAATTCTTATTTTGTATTTGGTTCAATTTGTTTATTATAATAGAAGTCAAAGGTAACCATAGTAACAACATGAAATTAAATATTTAAAAAAAAATGAAATTTGGTTCCTGGAGGCACCCAAAGTGGTTCCACACAGTGCCTAATATAAGAGTTCCTCAGGAAACCTGTGTGGTTCCTCAGAGAACCGGCCCTTTTTAAAGGGTGCCTAGAGGATCTACAGACGGTTCCGCCGGTGTGGCGAAGTGAAGAACCCCAAAAGGTTCCTCCAGGCACCTTTTATTTTTACAGTGTATAATAAAGAAAAATGAACATAACAGTTAATAATCACTTCTATTATCTCTGAGTAAATATTCTAGAATAACGTGTAGGAGAGCTCTCTAGCAGTGAGCTAGAGTGTGAGACAGAAAGAGGTTTGAGTCTGAAACAGAGTCTGACTGTGGTGGTTTCAACAACTTAGGTGCAAAAGGACAGAATTTTATTTTTTATTTTTTATCATGTTGCTAGATAACACGTGATGGAAAATTTTGGTATTATACCTCAAATCACAGAGACACATGTACTCATACAGATTAGTATCTGAGTCAAGATGGGTAACACTTTATAATAGCGTTCAGTTGTAAGTCATTTATAAGTGGTTAGTTCATGATGAACTTATCATTTACAAAACATTCATAAATGATTAGCAAGTGATATACTAACATTTTATGTATGTTTTGTAAATTCCGTTACCAGTCATTTACAAGTGATTAGTAAATGATTAACTAATGATTTATGAAACATGACTATGCGTTCACAAATGATTAAGTGATATGTTCATTATTGTATGTTTTGTAGATTAAGTTATAAGTAATTTACAACTGATTAGTTAATGATTAACTAATCATTTACACAACATGACTATGCGTTTCATAAATGTTTAACAAATTGTATATATTTTTTTGTATGTATGTAGCAATTAGAGAGTGCAGAAAGTGTTGTAAATGCCTTGAATACACGTACAGATCATTTGTAACAGGTAAGTAACAGAGTTCAACACAATGATGTGTAAATGCATGAATAAATAATTTACAACACTTTCTGCTTCCCTTAATCTAAAGTGCAAACTATTCATCACTTGTAAATGTGTTACACATCATTTGTAGATACGATTTGTAGATGTTATGCTTTATTGTGCATTGTGTTGTACTTATTGTGTTAGTGGTAATCTACAAATGATGTGTAACACATTTACAAGTGATGAATAGTTTACACTTTAGATTAAAGGTCCCGTATTATGCCCCTTTTCACAAGATGTAAAATAAGTCTCTGATGTCCCCAGAGTGTGTATGTGAAGTTTGAGCTCAAAATACCCAACAGATCATTTTTTACAGCATGTTTAAATTGACATTTTTTGGGGCTCAGAAAAACGAGCTGTTTAAGTGTGTGCCCTTTAAATGCAAATAAGCTGCTGCTGGATGGCACAGGGGGCGGAGCTTCATGAGCTCGTGCTCAGTCTCTCAGGACAAATTCATCTCACGGAATGATGATAATATCAGAAACTCTCAGTAACGGCGTTCATTTCGAGTCGGACAATAATGCCTACAGAGTCAGAGTGCTGTATAGAGATGAAACCGGTAAAGTTAAGTAGTTTAATTACGGTTATTATTACGTATTTGTCATCTGCTTATCCATTATTTATTAATAGCCTACAAGTCTGCTGTCTGAATGATGATCAAACATACTGATGAGTTTAATAAAGTTTATTGTACATCACACAAAAGATGAAGCGTCAGTTTTACTTCAGAAAATCACCGTAAGAGCTGAGTAAACACTGTAGGCTAAGTTATAAGAAGTGCGCAAGTAGCCAGTAGAGTTGAGGGAGCATTCCTGTGGGCGGAGGTTAGTCAAGAAACGGTTCTAGTGACATCATTAAAGAAGGAAGTAGAGGGATGTAGTCCAAACGGGCCGTTCGATGTAGTCCACTTCTGTTAAATAAAATATCTCGCTTGGCATTGAACTTTGAGCTTTATAATTTTACAGATATTATTTATGCTCTAACAGCAACATTACACACTAACTAAAGTTTGAAACATGGGATCACGAAGAACGGGACCTTTAAAGGGATGCAGAAAGTGTTAAAAAATGACTTATTCATGCATTTACACATCATTGTGTTGAACTCTGTTACTTACATGTTACAAATGATTTGTACATTATCTGATTATGTTTTGTAAATAATTAGTTAATCATTTACTAATCACTTGTAAATGACTTGTAACGGAATTTACAAAACATACATAAAATGTTAGTATATCACTTGCTAATCATTTATGAATGTTTTGTTATAAAACTTATAAATTACTTACAACTGAATGTTATTATAAAGTGTTACCCAAAATGAACTTCAAAATGTACTCAATTGAAATGTGCTTCAACACTACCGATTTGTTTAGATACAAACTCTCTTCATGCAAAATCTAGCTTAAAAAATGTCATCTTAAAAAAATGAAAAGGTACGGTTCTCTTCACCTCTGTAGAACCGTTAAGAGCATCAAGACACCATTATAGACTTAAAGTGACATTCAGTCTAAAGAGTCTATTTAGTCAGTTACAAAATCTATATTTACTGACAAATTTCCTGAATAAAGACTGAAAACCAATTAAAGGAGAACTCCGGTCAATTTTAACATTGAGCTCATTTTATTGTACATTTGGAGTGCTGTCAATACAGAGAACAACGACAAAAATCGGTGTTGCCTACACCGAGTTATTCTATTTTTAAAATTTGCACCCTGTTGACTTCAATGGGGCAAGTATTAAACCTGCTTTTAGCCTCTTAACATCCTTGGTGTGTCATTACAAGTGCACAGAAAATGTGAGTGATTCCTTCTGAGTGAACACGAGTGGATCTGACTGCGGTAGATTTAAAAGATATGTATAAAAATGATGTTATTTAAGCCAGCGCAAATAACTGTTTACATCCTGTTTTTCGGTTGAAGTCCAAAGTAATCGATTGCCGAGTTCACGCGCGTGATCATTGGTAACTAAACCTATGCGCGTGAACTCGGCAATCGACTACTTTGGACTTCAACCGAAAAACAGGATGTAAATACAGGTATTTGCGCTGGCTTAAATAACATAATTTTTATACATATCTTTTAAATCTACTGCAGTCAGATCCACTCGTGTTCACTCAGAAGGAATCACTCACATTTTCTGTGCACTTGTAATGACACATCAAGGATGTTAAGAGGCTAAAAGCAGGTTTAAACATTGCCCCAGTCAACAGGGTGCAAATTTTAAAAATAGAATAACTCGGTGTAGGCAACACCGATTTTTGTCGTTGTTCTCTGTATTGACAGCACTCCAAATGTACAAAAAAATTTGCTCAATGTTAAAATTGACCGGAGTTCTCCTTTAAGTATAATCTGTCTTATACATTAAAATGTACAAAAACCCGTTGCTATTAACGTACTTACCATAGTCAACTACATTAAAGATCATGATGTTTAAAGTCAGAAATGTCAGACCTTAATCTGCAGGAAAACTAGGCTAGATCTGGTTGTGCTGAAGCTCTCTCTCTCTCTCACAGAGGTGGTCCTGATGCTTAAAACAAACAGTCAACACTTTGTTAAAACTTTTCTCAGCCCAAAAGACCGGGGCAGGAGAAGGAGAAGGAGCGGGACACTAAAAGTGTTTGTAGAATAATCTTAATTACTTCTCAATGCTCAGTCGGACTTCATTTGACCAGCACAAATTCAACAAGTGTTCGTGAAGACAATGGAAAATTTCTGCTTCACAACATCATCCCGTGACGTTAAAAACCTTCAAATTGAGACATATTTGTACAACATAGCACAAAACATATAGTAAAATTAGAGAAAAATAATGTAAAGAAAAAAATGACTGATATAGAAAGCAATATGAAAGAGAGAAAGTAATATGAAAAAAAGATAGCATCAAATAGCATGAATGAAGGGCAATGCAGATGTATGTTTGCTCTCTTAAAGAGTTCATCAGGTGCCCATTTTCCACAAGTTGGTATGATTCTTTAGGGTCTTCATGTAAAGTGTGCAACGTATACTTTGGCTAAAATTCCTCAATGGGTGTGTAAATCAACACCCTTTTCACCTCCTCAAAAACAGCTCTGTTCACAGCGACCCGTTTCGGTGCATGTCTCTGTAAATAATAATGAGCAACTGCTCACCCATGAGGGGTGTCCACACAAGACATGCAAAGTGTTGCCTTGGTGGACAGTATATATATGGCGGAGGGGGAAATATGCTAATACGGGAAATATGCTAATACAGGAAATATGCTAATACGGGACAGTCCGTCAGTGGTCGTGGGCGGAGCATGAGCAATATGACAGAAAATCCAGACGGCTTGATTATTGAGAGTGTTTAGGTTTTTTGAGGATTAAAAAAAAGGAGTGATTGGATTTGTTTCATTGTATGGTGGTTGTGTTCACACACTGCAAACACACATTTATATGCAAACACCATATCTATCTATCTATAAATTAAAGGAATGTCTGTCTGTCTGTCTGTCTGTCTGTCTGTCTGTGTGTCTGTTATTCACATATCTCTTGAACCGTTTCTGCTAATAGAAAATTATAAAAGTAATCTATGAAAAAAAATCAATTTCCTGGTGGGTATGTGTTTTTCTTTAAGAAGGTTTCAGCAACAGGGTTTACAGTACCCTCCAGCTGAGCTCTTTTTAACATTTGAGACAAAACTCCATTCATTTTCATATAGAAAAGCACAATTCTGTTGGATTTATATTGTGATTTAGACCAACTCTTTGAAAGTGAACAGGATGTGAAAGTGAACAGGAAGTTGAAGATGCAGCAAGTTGTTGGCAGTTTGTTAACCACATGCAGGTGAAGTATGAACACAGCAAAAGAAACTAGAGAATATGAAGAAACCATATGAACAAATGGAGTGTCGTCATCAGCCCTCGTGCAACCGCTCTTGAGAAGCTGCGCTGGCTGAGTTCTCCGGCTGCTCTCGAATCGCTCTCGCGGTACTTTAATGGTATAAGTCACAGTCACGTGGCGTCAGCGCTGCATCAAGTCGGACAAAATTTCTAACCGGCATGCACTGCTTCAAGTCAGCCGCTGATCGGTCTGTGCAGAGCTGCATGAAGTCGAACAAACATTCAGTGTGAGAGGGGGAGTGGTCTCTGATCCAGCGCTGTGCTCACTCAGTGTGTGTGTGAGAGGGGGAGTGGTCTCTGGTCCTGTGCTGTGCTCACTCAGTGTGTGTGTGAGAGGGGGAGTGGTCTCTGGTCCTGTGCTGTGCTCACTCAGTGTGTGTGTGAGAGGGGGAGTGGTCTCTGGTCCTGTGCTGTGCTCACTCAGTGTGTGTGTGAGAGGGGGAGTGGTCTCTGGTCCTGTGCTGTGCTCACTCAGTGTGTGTGTGAGAGGGGGAGTGGTCTCTGGTCCTGCGCTGTGCTCACTCAGTGTGTGTGTGAGAGGGGGAGTGGTCTCTGGTCCTGCGCTGAGCTCACTCAGTGTGTGTGTGAGAGGGGGAGTGGTCTCTGATCCAGCGCTGTGCTCACTCAGTGTGTGTGTGTGAGAGGGGGAGTGGTCTCTGGTCCTGCGCTGAGCTCACTCAGTGTCAGTGTGAGAGGGGGAGTGGTCTCTGGTCCTGCGCTGTGCTCACTCAGTGTCAGTGTGAGAGGGGGAGTGGTCTCTGGTCCTGTGCTGTGCTCACTCAGTGTGTGTGTGAGAGGGGGAGTGGCCTCTGGTCCTGTGCTGTGCTCACTCAGTGTCAGTGTGAGAGGGGGAGTGGTCTCTGGTCCTGCGCTGTGCTCACTCAGTGTGTGTGTGAGAGGGGGAGTGGCCTCTGGTCCTGTGCTGTGCTCACTCAGTGTGTGTGTGAGAGGGGGAGTGGTCTCTGGTCCTGCGCTGTGCTCACTCAGTGTGTGTGTGAGAGGGGGAGTGGTCTCTGATCCAGCGCTGTGCTCACTCAGTGTGTGTGTGAGAGGGGGAGTGGTCTCTGGTCCTGCGCTGAGCTCACTCAGTGTGTGTGTGAGAGGGGGAGTGGTCTCTGATCCAGCGCTGTGCTCACTCAGTGTGTGTGTGAGAGGGGGAGTGGTCTCTGGTCCTGTGCTGTGCTCACTCAGTGTGTGTGTGAGAGGGGGAGTGGTCTCTGGTCCTGTGCTGTGCTCACTCAGTGTGTGTGTGAGAGGGGGAGTGGTCTCTGGTCCTGTGCTGTGCTCACTCAGTGTGTGTGTGAGAGGGGGAGTGGTCTCTGGTCCTGTGCTGAGCTCACTCAGTGTGTGTGTGAGAGGGGGAGTGGTCTCTGGTCCTGCGCTGAGCTCACTCAGTGTGTGTGTGAGAGGGGGAGTGGTCTCTGATCCAGCACTGTGCTCACTCAGTGTGTGTGTGAGAGGGGGAGTGGTCTCTGGTCCTGCGCTGAGCTCACTCAGTGTGTGTGTGAGAGGGGGAGTGGTCTCTGGTCCTGTGCTGTGCTCACTCAGTGTCAGTGTGAGAGGGGGAGTGGTCTCTGGTCCTGTGCTGTGCTGTGCTCACTCAGTGTCAGTGTGAGAGGGGGAGTGGTCTCTGGTCCTGTGCTGTGCTCACTCAGTGTGTGTGTGAGAGGGGGAGTGGCCTCTGGTCCTGTGCTGTGCTCACTCAGTGTGTGTGTGAGAGGGGGAGTGGTCTCTGGTCCTGCGCTGTGCTCACTCAGTGTGTGTGTGAGAGGGGGAGTGGTCTCTGGTCCTGTGCTGTGCTCACTCAGTGTGTGAGAATGGGAGTGGTTTCTGGTCCTGTGCTGTGCTCACTCGGTGTGTGTGAGAGAGGGGGAGTGGCCTCTGGTCCTGCGCTGTGCTCACTCAGTGTGTGTGTGAGAGGGGGAGTGGCCTCTGATCCTGCGCTGTGCTCACTCAGTGTCAGTGTGAGAGAGGGAGTGGTCTCTGGTCCTGCGCTGTGCTCACTAAGTGTGTGTGTGAGAGGGGGAGTGGTCTCTGGTCCTGCGCTGTGCTCACTAAGTGTGTGTGTGAGAGGGGGAGTGGCCTCTGGTCCTGCTCTGTGCTCACTCAGTGTCAGTGTGAGAGGGGGAGTGGTCTCTGGTCCTGCGCTGTGCTCACTCAGTGTGTGTGTGAGAGGGGGAGTGGCCTCTGGTCCTGCGCTGTGCTCACTCAGTGTGTGTGTGAGAGGGGGAGTGGTCTCTGGTCCTGCGCTGTGCTCACTCAGTGTGTGTGTGAGAGGGGGAGTGGTCTCTGGTCCTGCGCTGTGCTTACTAAGTGTGTGTGTGAGAGGGGGAGTGGTCTCTGGTCCTGCGCTGAGCTCACTCAGTGTGTGTGTGAGAGGGGGAGTGGTCTCTGATCCAGCGCTGTGCTCACTCAGTGTGTGTGTGAGAGGGGGAGTGGTCTCTGGTCCTGTGCTGTGCTCACTCAGTGTGTGTGTGTGAGAGGGGGAGTGGTCTCTGGTCCTGCGCTGTGCTCACTCAGTGTGTGTGTGAGAGGGGGAGTGGTCTCTGGTACTGCGCTGTGCTCACTCAGTGTGTGTGTGAGAGGGGGAGTGGTCTCTGGTCCTGCTCTGTGCTCACTCAGTGTGTGTGTGAGTGGCCTCTGGTCCTGCGCTGTGCTCACTCAGTGTCAGTGTGAGAGGGGGAGTGGTTTCTGGTCCTGTGCTGTGCTCACTCAGTGTGTGTGTGAGTGGCCTCTGGTCCTGCGCTGTGCTCACTCAGTGTGTGTGTGAGTGGCCTCTGGTCCTGCGCTGTGCTCACTCAGTGTCAGTGTGAGAGGGGGAGTGGTTTCTGGTCCTGTGCTGTGCTCACTCAGTGTGTGTGTGAGTGGCCTCTGGTCCTGCGCTGTGCTCACTCAGTGTCAGTGTGAGAGGGGGAGTGGCCGCTGGTCCTTTGCTGTGCTCACTCAGTGTGTGTGTGAGTGGCCTCTGGTCCTGCGCTGTGCTCACTCAGTGTGTGTGTGAGTGGCCTCTGGTCCTGCGCTGTGCTCACTCAGTGTGTGTGTGAGTGGCCTCTGGTCCTGCGCTGTGCTCACTCATTGTCAGTGTGAGAGGGGGAGTGGTTTCTGGTCCTGTGCTGTGCTCACTCAGTGTCAATGTGAGAGGGGGAGTGGCCTCTGGTCCTGCATTTTGCTAACTCAGTGTGTGTGTGAGAGGGGGAGTGGCCTCTGGTCCTGCGCTGTGCTCACTCAGTGTCAGTGTGAGAGGGGGAGTGGTTTCTGGTCCTGTGCTGTGCTCACTCAGTGTCAGTGTGAGAGGGGGAGTGGTCTCTGGTCCTGCATTTTGCTCACTCAGTGTTTGTGTGAGAGGGGGAGTGGTCTCTGGTCCTGCATTTTGCTCACTCAGTGTGTGTGTGAGAGGGGGAGTGGTCTCTGGTCCTGCGTTTTGCTCACTCAGTGTGTGTGTGAGAGGGGGAGTGGCCTCTGGTCCTGTGCCGTGCTCACTCAGTGTGTTTGTGTGAGAGGAGGAGTGGTCTCTGGTCCTGTGCTGTGCTCACTCAGTGTGTGTGTGAGAGGGGGAGTGGTCTCTGGTCCTGCGCTGTGCTCACTCAGTGTGTGTGTGAGAGGGGGAGTGGTCTCTGGTCCTGTGCTGTGCTGTGCTCACTCAGTGTGTGTGTGAGAGTGGGAGTGGTTTCTGGTCCTGTGCTGTGCTCACTCGGTGTGTGTGTGCAGGGCCGTTTGAAGGAATTTGGGGGCCCCAAGCAAAATGGACATGGAGGCCCCCCCAATAAAAAACATATTATAATATGTAACCATATTCCGTCCGTTCAAAAAAAAGTTGCACTAACTGTTTGTTACAAGCAGCATTTGCCGTCAGGCAGGTAGCTAACATAAACATATTTTTTCTAGCCTACCTGCTGCAAAATTACACCATTTGTACAAGACAAGTGGAGCTATTTTATCCAGTGTAATTTATCACTTACCACTAGGGGTGTAACAAAATTCACGGTTCAGTTCAATACGATACACGTGTTATGGTTTGGTATGTTTTCGATACAGCAAAAAGAAAGAAATGCCAATTTCCTTGATTTATTTATTTTTCTTCTTTTTTTAATTAAAACTAGCACCATAAAATATTATTTCTTTTTACTTTGAGCAATTCTGGAGCTATAATTGACTCTTCTTAGGAGCATATAAAACAAAACAGCTCCTTGGAAAAAATTAAATTTAATATTGTAGTAGTTATAAACAAATGTTTATTTTAGTTAAGATTAACATTTGAGGGCATTGTATTCATAATGTCGAAATAAAACCGACATAATGTTACTTGAAGGCATTATAGCCTACTATTCCTGCCAAACTATGTGAATGTTTCTCACGAGATCTCGCAGCGATGTTATTACTTCTGTGGCGAATTCAAATGCTTTCTTTACTGGATCTCTTATTAGTGCTGTGTAGTAACAGTGTCGCATAATCACGATCGGCTCGCGCTGCACTGGTCCAAACTGATAAACAACGGTCCGTCAACCACACAATAACGAGTAGCTCAGTTTCGTTCCGCTTACATTACGTTTGCCATTTGATGTTGGCCAATGTTGTGGTCGCGCCAGCGTCTCTACATTATGAGCGCGCTTGCCACGAGCAACGCGCCTACATTTGAAATGACGAAATTTTGGTCGGCAGGAAAAATGATCCAACGAACCGTTCAGTTTGAAAATGCGTACCGAACACCGAACCGAAAGCCTCGTACCGAACGGTTCAATACGAATATGTGTATCGTTACACCCCTACTTACCACTATCTTGTTTTTTCTTATCCTCCTCTTCCTTTCTCTTCATTCTTTTCTGGCTTCCTGAAGCATAATTCCGCTTCATGATGACTGCCGAGGAGGTTTTGTATTTTGCCGGCAGCAGAGATCACGCAGTTGGCTGACTGCTGTCAGCGACTACTGAGGGGAGCTCCCCTTGAGGGGGATCCCGATAACAGTGTCATTGCACTTTACTGCATTGACTATCAAAGGGGCGCTCACACAGTTTGTCGTTGCATTTTATTCTTAATCAGTCGTTGTCTTGGGGCCCCAGGACAGCTCGGGGCCCCAAGCAATTGCTTGGTTTGCCTGCCTTGTCGCGACGGGCCTGTGTGTGTGAGAGGGGGAGTGGCCTCTGGTCCTGCGCTGTGCTAACTCAGTGTGTGTGTGAGAGGGGGAGTGGCCTCTGGTCCTGCGCTGTGCTCACTCAGTGTCAGTGTGAGAGAGGGAGTGGTCTCTGGTCCTGCGCTGTGCTCACTCAGTGTCAGTGTGAGAGGGGGAGTGGTCTCTGGTCCTGTGCTGTGCTCACTCAGTGTGTGTGTGAGAGGGGGAGTGGCCTCTGGTCCTGCGCTGTGCTCACTCAGTGTCAGTGTGAGAGAGGGAGTGGTCTCTGGTCCTGCGCTGTGCTCACTCAGTGTCAGTGTGAGAGGGGGAGTGGTCTCTGGTCCCAGGGGCGTCGGACTGGGGGGATAAAGGGTACCGAGTTCCCAGGGCCCGAGGCAGGGGGGGGCCCTTAGAAGTCAGTTTTCTATACATACATATACATGCACTAACATTTTTATAACATTTATGTACAAATAAAAAAGTTCCTGTGCAAAACTAAACTTGTAGTTAGGCACTGGTTTGGTATAAAAAAGTGATTTTCATGCTGTGCAGGGCCCCACCACCCCTCTCGAATCAATGTAAATGGTACGACCCGCAGGTCAGGTGCTTCTGCTACGGACCCGCGGTGAATCAGTTGATGAGAGACAGGAGGAGCTGGAGTGAGCTGTGATAAGAATTAGGAAGACAGGGGAAGAGTCATGTCTTTCCTTAAGAAAAGAAAATAAGGGGCTAAAAAACGAAAAGAAAAGAAGATTAAAGAGAGAAAGGCAAATGAGGGCAAGCAGTTGCTCACTCAGTTTTTTGAAAAGAAAGGTGAGCTCCAAATGCATCATCGAGCATTGACATTGTTTTAACATAAATATCTACTCCAGGTAGAATAGCATACATTTATGTTCGTACTCTGTTTGAATAATATACCAATACTTTATAGTATCACACCATACATACAGGGATGCAAACAGCGCGCTTTTCGGCGCCTCGCGCTTTTTTCACGTCAGTTTGGGTGACAAAGTCATCTGAGGCCATTCCATAGCTTAATGTGAGGGACAGATGTCGTATTACATCATTAAAGTTTACGGAAACTCGTTTTCGCTCCTCTGCGGCTGTCAATCTCCATTCAGTAACAGCTAACTTAACTAACGTTATTCAAACAGCGCGCGCGCCTCTGCCGGTTACAGCAGGATGCACGGTAAAACTCTCTCCAATATGATATATTAACATTATAATGCTTGATCTGTAGAGAAAAGGCTGTGGATTTACATAAAATGACTTTATTTTGTTGGAGTTTGTTGCTGTTTTTAAACGACTCGCTACCGTGTGCCTGTTAGATCACAAGGACTATGAATCGGCATCAGACGCACAATAACTGGAATTTAAAACTGAAGAAACAAATGATCAATAAACTGTTGGACAGATAAACACTAGAATGTGTGCGCTCGACATGTCTTCGCTTTGTGCCGTGAACTTTTAAATGCACACTTGCTGTGACTCCATGTCGCTTTGAGCACATCATTCTGCACCTGCGATGCGCATACGCGCTTTGTGCGCTCTGTTTTGAAGCGTTTCATACCTAGCCTGCTCAATGCATTTCAAATAAGCATAATTTAATTGTGTATTATTTCTGTGTAGTGTAGCGTAGGCTATATAAATACACTTCTAAATTCTTGACATTAATATATAAATATAAAATTGAGAAATGTATGATTGCCTAATTGAATTTTATAAGAGTACTAATAGCAATTTGTTTTTATTAACGTGTAGATTTGATAAAATTACTGTGCAGATTTTTTCAAGAATTACTTTTTGCTGCTGATTTATAGGCCTACACTCAATAAGTTTAATAAAAATACAAAATAATACATTTATGTAATATTTAAAGGTGTTAACCGTAATCTTACTCTGCAGAAATCAGATGTTTACATGAAAACACTGTATATTTCCCTCCATTGTCAAAATCTAACACCGCAAAAACACAGATCATTAGCGCCTATTTTACCGCATTGCTTTGCAAATTAGCTCGCGCACGCTCTTACATTAAGTACAGAATTGTTCTCAGTTTAATGCACATCTTAATGATTGAAAATTACTAATTTTAAAAACGTAATTCAAAGACTGAATGTCTAGTTTGGCGGTTAGTGTACCCTGTGATTCTATAGTCTGCATTTATTTTAAACAGACAAATAATCATCAATTAACTTATACTTTTGACAATAAAACAAAAATATATTAATCAGAGTGTGGCTTATTTTGTTTACATTTTACGTGTTTTTATGATTAAAAATGCAATACCCCACCCATTGGTATCACTATGGTATTTGGTACGGGGGCCCAGCAAGATGGTTTGTACCCAGGGCCCAAAATTTGGTGCTACGCCCCTGTCTGGTCCTGCGCTGTGCTCACTCAGTGTCAGTGTGAGAGGGGGAGTGGTCTCTGGTCCTGCGCTGTGCTCACTCAGTGTGTGTGTGAGAGGGGGAGTGGTCTCTGGTCCTGCGCTGTGCTCACTCAGTGTGTGTGTGAGAGGGGGAGTGGTCTCTGGTCCTGCTCTGTGCTCACTCAGTGTGTGTGTGAGTGGCCTCTGGTCCTGCGTTGTGCTCACTCAGTGTCAGTGTGAGAGGGGGAGTGGTCTCTGGTCCTGCTCTGTGCTCACTCAGTGTGTGTGCGAGTGGCCTCTGGTCCAGCGCTGTGCTCACTCAGTGTCAGTGTGAGAGGGGGAGTGGTCTCTGGTCCTGCTCTGTGCTCACTCAGTGTCAGTGTGAGAGGGGGAGTGGTCTCTGGTCCTGCTCTGTGCTCACTCAGTGTCAGTGTGAGAGGTGGAGTGGTCTCTGGTCCTGCGCTGTGCTCACTCAGTGTGTGTGTGAGAGGGGGAGTGGCCTCTGGTCCAGCGCTGTGCTCACTCAGTGTCAATGTGAGAGGGGGAGTGGCCTCTGGTCCAGCGCTGTGCTCACTCAGTGTCAGTGTGAGAGGGGGAGTGGTCTCTGGTCCTGCGCTGTGCTCACTCATTGTCAGTGTGAGAGGGGGAGTGGCCTCTGGTCCAGCGCTGTGCTCACTCAGTGTCAGTGTGAGAGGGGGAGTGGTCTCTGGTCCTGCGCTGTGCTCACTCAGTGTGTGTGTGAGAGGGGGAGTGGTCTCTGGTCCTGCGCTGAGCTCACTCAGTGTCAGTGTGAGAGAGGGAGTGGCCTCTGGTCCAGCGCTGTGCTCACTCAGTGTGTGTGTGAGAGGGGGAGTGGTCTCTGGTCCTGCGCTGAGCTCACTCAGTGTCAGTGTGAGAGAGGGAGTGGCCTCTGGTCCAGCGCTGTGCTCACTCAGTGTGTGTGTGAGAGGGGGAGTGGTCTCTGGTCCTGCGCTGAGCTCACTCGGTGTGTGTGTGTGTGTGAGAGGGGGAGTGGTCTCTGGTCCTGTGCTGTGCTCACTCAGTGTGTGTGTGAGAGGGGGAGTGGTCTCTGGTCCTGTGCTGTGCTCACTCAGTGTGTGTGTGAGAGGGGGAGTGGTCTCTGGTCCTGTGCTGTGCTCACTCAGTGTCAGTGTGAGAGGGGGAGTGGCCGCTGGTCCTGCGCTATGCTCACTCAGTGTGTGTGAGAGGGGGAGTGGTCTCTGGTCCTGCGCTGAGCTCACTCAGTGTCAGTGTGAGAGGGGGAGTGGTCTCTGGTCTTGTGCTGTGCTCACTCAGTGTGTGTGTGAGAGGGGGAGTGGTTTCTGGTCCTGTGCTGTGCTCACTCAGTGTCAGTGTGAGAGGGGGAGTGGTCTCTGGTCCTGTGCTGTGCTAACTCAGTGTGTGTGTGAGAGGGGGAGTGGTCTCTGGTCCTGCGCTGTGCTCACTCAGTGTCAGTGTGAGAGGGGGAGTGGCCTCTGGTCCTGCGCTGTGCTCACTCAGTGTTAGGCTACGTTTACACGGAAACGATCTGAAGAGAAAACGCAAAAGTGATCACTTTTTATTCTGTGTTTAGACGAGCGTTATGGGGGGGAAATCTGCGTGCATACGGTGACGCAAAAGTGTGTGAAATTCAATGTAGTATGCACTCCAGGCGGCTAGGTGGCAATGTGAAGCACTGATCGGTGCCTTCACTGTCTAGCAGACTTTTGCGTTTTTACCGTTTAGACGGAAACGCGACGGTGGAGAGTTTTTAAGATTTCCACTCTGGAGGGTGGTTTCACTATTTTGCGTTTTTAAGCCCCAAAAACGCCATCGCCGTCTAAACGAAAGGCACATCTGATAAAATATTTTTACGTTTTCACCCGGGAGCGTTCTCGTGTAAACAGGGCCTCAGTGTAAGAGGGGGAGTGGCCTCTGGTCCTGCGCTATGCTCACTCAGTGTCAGTGTGAGAGGGGGAGTGGTCTCTGGTCCTGTGCTGTGCTCACTCAGTGTGTGTGTGAGAGGGGGAGTGGTCTCTGGTCCTGTGCTGTGCTCACTCAGTGTGTGTGTGAGAGGGGGAGTGGTCTCTGGTCCTGTGCTGTGCTCACTCAGTGTGTGTGTGAGAGGGGGAGTGGTCTCTGGTCCTGCGCTGTGCTCACTCAGTGTCAGTGTGAGAGGGGGAGTGGCCTCTGGTCCAGCGCTGTGCTCACTCAGTGTCAGTGTGAGAGAGGGAGTGGTCTCTGGTCCAGCGCTGTGCTCACTCAGTGTGTGTGTGAGAGGGGGAGTGGCCTCTGGTCCTGCGCTGTGCTCACTCAGTGTCAGTGTGAGAGGGGGAGTGGCCTCTGGTTCTGGGCTGTGCTCACTCAGTGTGTGTGTGAGAGGCAGGGCCGGTTCTAGACATTAGGAGGCCCTAGGCAAAATTCATGTTGGAGGCCCCCCACCCCCAATAAAAAAACACTTGAAACAAATATGATTCCTAACCTTTTTATACAACATTTAATTTTAAAAGCAGTATATTTTTACTTACACAGTACTACATAAGTTTGGACACATTACTATTTTTAATGTTTTTGAAAGAAGTCTCTTATGCTCATCACGCCTGGATTTATTTGATCAAAAATACAGAAAAAATAATATAGTGAAATATTATTAAAATTTAAAATAATGGTTTTCTATTTTACTATACGTTATATTTCTGTGATGCAAAGCTGAATTTAGTGTCACGTGATCCTTCAGAAAACTTTATAATATTCTGATTTATTATCAAATGTTAGAAATGGTGCTTAATATTTATTTTATAACCTGTGATACTTTTTTTCAGGATTTTTGATTATTAAAAAGTTGTTTTAAAAAAGTCTTCACTATCACTTTTTATATATTTAACACATCCTTGCTGAATATTCCTGTTTCTTTTTTTTCTGTATTTTTGATCAAATAAATCCAGGCTTGTAGAGCATAATAATCAAAAACATTAAAAATAGTAATGGGTCCAGACTTTTACCGGTACTGTATGTACATATTAATCAAACTTTATCTAAGGTAATCTCTTTTTTGTTTAATGAAGATGTTATTGTTGTTGTTGTTGTTGTTATTTTGCTGTTTTATTCAATTTATTCACAGTTCCAGAATCACACTTAAGTAGATGAGCATATGTGCTTTATATTGCATTGCTACCTTAAATATGTTATACACAAATCAAGTGGAAGAGAAAAACACGATCGCTACTGAGCAGAAAAAAAATATATAAACTGATATTATTGGCGTAATGTCAGGAATCTAATCAGCAGCAGAATTTAGAAGATAGACCCATAGATATGAGATCCTTTATTTGAAACATTTAAAAATATTGTAGTGTGTTGGCTTTTTAACTTAGAATACAGACGTCTTGTCTTTTAATTTTGTAGCTTTTTTACTAGTCAGCTATGTCATTCATTGTACGCGCAAATTCAAAGCGTCGCGTCTGGGCACGTTAATGACGCTCGCGCTCTTTTAAACTCGTAATAAAGCGGTGAATGATTTTTCCAGAAATGACGCTGATCTACAGTACAAGTTTATATTTAGAATACATTGCAATCACTCCAAAATAGATGACGACAACTCACACACCTGCATTTTGAGCAGTGCTTCTTTGTGTGCTTATTAGGCTTTTGCCTCGCAGCACCTGATGGATGCGTTCGTTACACATACCTGTACTTTCAGAAGCCGGCACCCGCTTTGTAACGGACACATTCATTGGTTTAACTGCAGTAATGTAACAGTCTATGGTTAAGATAAACATCGTCACTATTTTTAGTTAACTAATAAATATTGAAATAAATTGTAGATAGGACTTTTTTTTTTTTTTGTCCCTCTGTCTGGGCCCCATCCCGCCAATCGGGCCCTAGGCACGTGCCTAGTTTGCCTTTGCGTTAATCCGGCTCTGGTGAGAGGGGGAGTGGCCTCTGGTCCAGCGCTGTGCTCACTAAGTGTGTGTGTGAGAGGGGGAGTGGCCTCTGGTCCTGCGCTGTGCTCACTCAGTGTGTGTGTGAGAGGGGGAGTGGCCTCTGGTCCTGTGCTGTGCTCACTCAGTGTCAGTGTGAAAGGGGGAGTGGTCTCTGGTCCAGCACTGTGCTCACTCAGTGTCAGTGTGAGAGAGGGAGTGGTCTCTGATCCAGCGCTGTGCTCACTCAGTGTCAGTGTGAAAGGGGGAGTGGTCTCTGGTCCAGCACTGTGCTCATTCAGTGTCAGTGTGAGAGGGGTAGTGGTCTCTGGTCCAGCGCTGTGCTCACTCAGTGTGTGTGTGAGAGGGGGAGTGGCCTCTGGTCCAGCGCTGTGCTCACTCAGTGTCAGTGTGAAAGGGGGAGTGGCCTCTGGTCCTGCGCTGTGCTCACTCAGTGTGTGTGTGAGAGGGGGAGTGGTCTCTGGTCCTGCGCTGTGCTCACTCAGTGTCAGTGTGAGAGGGGGAGTGGCCTCTGGTCCTGTGCTGTGCTGTGCTCACTCAGTGTGTGTGTGAGAGGGGGAGTGGTCTCTGGTCCTGCGCTGTGCTCACTCAGTGTGTGTGTGAGAGGGGGAGTGGTCTCTGGTCCAGCGCTGTGCTCACTCAGTGTGTGTGTGAGAGGGGGAGTGGCCTCTGGTCCTGCGCTGTGCTCACTCAGTGTCAGTGTGAGAGGGGTAGTGGTCTCTGGTCCAGCGCTGTGCTCACTCAGTGTGTGTGTGAGAGGGGGAGTGGCCTCTGGTCCAGCGCTGTGCTCACTCAGTGTCAGTGTGAAAGGGGGAGTGGTCTCTGGTCCAGCGCTGTGCTCACTCAGTGTCAGTGTGAGAGGGGGAGTGGCCTCTGGTCCTGAGCTGTGCTCACTCAGTGTGTGTGTGTGAGAGGGGGAGTGGTCTCTGGTCCTGCGCTGAGCTCACTCAGTGTCAGTGTGAGAGGGGGAGTGGTCTCTGGTCCTGTGCTGTGCTCACTCAGTGTGTGTGTGTGAGAGGGGGAGTGGTCTCTGGTCCTGTGCTGTGCTCACTCAGTGTCAGTGTGAAAGGGGGAGTGGTCTCTGGTCCTGTGCTGTGCTCACTCAGTGTGTGTGTGTGAAAGGGGGAGTGGTCTCTGGTCCAGTGCTGTGCTCACTCAGTGTCAGTGTGAAAGGGGGAGGGGTCTCTGGGCCTGCGCTGTGCTCACCCAGTGTGTGTGTGAGAGGGGGAGTGTATGTTCCTATACAAATAATGCATAATACATTATGTTCCTCCATTTGTTCATATGGTTTCTTCATATTCTCTAGTTTCTTTTGCTGTGTTCATACTTCACCTGCATGTGGTTAACAAACTGCTAACAACTTGCTGCATCTTCAACTTAACAACAGGACAACATCCTGTTCACTTTCAAAGAGTTGGTCTAAATCACAATATAAATCCAACAGAATTGTGCTTTTCTATATGAAAATGAATGGTGTTTTGTCTCAAATGTTAAAAAGATCTCAGCTGGAGGGTACTGTAAACCCTGTTGCTGAAACCTTCTTAAAGAAAAACACATACCCACCAGGAAATTGATTTTTTTTATAGATTACTTTTATCATTTTGTATTAGCAGAAACACCCATGTTAAAATGCTAAAGTATATATCCAATATGTTCTCTAGACACCCTTCCAAAACACCACTTATACACACACACATCTCAAAAGTGTGTAAATACATAAAGTTACTTAATCACTAAATACAATGGAAATCACTGCTAATTAATGTTGAGCCAAAACTGAAAGTTGACATTAAAAGGGTAATTGCATTTGTTGCTAACTATTAGTTATAATGAATGGAGCAGGTGTTGGCTATGGTCCCATGGTTCCTTGGGATATATAAAGAACCTGCATTACCCTGTGTAACACAAAACAAAATGGACAATGTAACCATTAATGTGGCAGACAGCAAAGGTAATGTTGTCATGCTAACGGTTTCCAATGACATTTCTGAAAGGATGCAAAATGATAAGTAAACCGCAGAACTGTGGAATAATTACAAGTCACCAATGATTTGTGCAAGTGTTTTATTTATCATTTATTTCCCCAGATCAAATGTTCCTTTCTTTTGTCATGGAGAAAGTATCAGCTGTTGAAACAAAACAAGGTACACATTTACTTAATGAACAAGAATATACTGGAAATATTTCTTAAATGACAATGACCACATCTACAATCTTCTCTCCAAACAGCTCTTATCAGAGGCCCAGCTTGTGCTGCAAAGCTCCTCTAACCTCCTATTCCATGTCCCACTACCTCCACTAGGTCGCCAGCACCCCTAAACCTCAGTTTTGTGAAACCACCATTAACCAGCCAGTGCTCCATTTCTACCACTAGACCCACTGTACTACTTACCTCCACTGCCAAGGACCCACCACCTGCCACTCTGAAACCTGGTGCAGTGTGTGGAAACCCTCCAGAATCCATTCAACCTTCATCCCCCTCCTTCCAGTCAGACAGGCTTGAATCACAAGGTATTGCATAAAATACTGTAAGGAAGATAATTGTCAATGCTGTGGTTAAATTACATTATTTTCTTTGTTTTGTCAACTCATCAGCAAGTCTACTTTAGGAACAAAATGGCTTTCTATAAAACTCATACAAAACTCATTCTCACAAAAGGGCTACAGCTTGTCAAGTGAAAAAAAATTGACAAAAAACTAGCAAACATGTTAACCACTTATAAGAGAGTAAAAGACAGATGCCGTGCAACTGGGGAGGGGAAGATCACCTGGGAGTACTATACAGTAAGTTGAAGACTGATTTATTACTTTTACGTTTCTGAATTAACATTGTCATGTCTTACAAGACTGAAACATTGGTCATTTTCATTGTACATTTGAAACCCCAACCACCAGCTAATGGATGAGTTATTTGGGTCATCAGAGATCAGTACTGCACCACCTAGCACCATTCACTCCACAGCTCTGGGTTTGGAAGAGACCTCCTCCAAAAGCAGGCCCACTACTTCTTCTCTTCAAGACCAGCCAGCAGGTGCTAGTGTGGATGAACAGCCAGGAACCTCTACCATACAAAATACAAACCTCACAAGCAGGCAGAGACGATCACAACCCTCACAATTTCTGGAGGCTTACGAAGAGCATGCAGAGAGAAGGACTGCTGTACTTGAATCCCTGGTAAGGCCAGATCTGGAAAGATGGTGGCGACTTAAGGAGAGGCGCTGAAGGTCCTTTGAAAAAAAGATGGTGACCAGCTTGGGAATAATTGTGGAGGAGCTGAAGAAAATGGGAAAAAGACAAGAGCAAATTATACATCTATTAAAGAACCCACATGAACCTCCATAAAACTAGATGTACCGCATCGCGGTACAAAATATGACCGCCGCTCAGGCCTGCACTGGCTTTCCACAAAAATAAATGACGTGGAGTAATTTGGCTGTATTGCGTGTTTATGTATATACCTAAAAAAAGTAATAGTATGTGCATGTCTGTCTGTCTGTGTGTGTGTGTGTGTGTGTGTGTGTGTGTGTGTGTGTGTGTGTTTGTGTATGTGTGTGTGTGTCTGTGTGTGTGTGTGCAGGGCCGGCCCTGACCAATTTGCTGCCCTAGGCAAGATTTTACCTGGTGCCCCATGCATCGCAGCCCATTTTACCCCGTCATTGTGTTCATGATTATTTAGCATATAATATATATATATATATATATATATATATATATATATATATACACACACACACACACACACACACACATTACAGCCTAAACAGAAATACCAAGAGCATTACATCTAACATTCAAGTCAAGTCCCCATTATCTTATATAGCACGTTTTACAATACAGATTTAATGTGAACTTTGCTATTTTGAATAAACCTGTAAATAAATATCATTACTAATTTTGGAAAATCAATTTTAAAAATGCCATATACAGTACAGGTCAAAAGTTTGGAAACATTACTATTATTAAAGTTTTGAAAGAAGTTTCTTCTGCTCATCAAGCCTGCATTTATTTGATCAAAAATACAGAAAAAATAATAATATTGTGATATGTTATTACAATTTAAAATAATTGGTTTTCAATTTATTATACTTTAAATTCTCATTTATTTCTGTGATGCAAAGCTGAATTTTCAGGATCATTACTCCATCCTTTAGAAATCATTCTAATATGATGATTCATAATCAAAGTGGAAACAGTTCTGCTGCTTAATATTTTTCCATAACCTGTGATACTTTTTACGATACTTTGATGAATAAAAAAAAAAAAAGAAAAAGAAGAAACTGTTTTAAAAATAGAAATCTTTTGTAACAACAATATACACTACTGGTCAGTAATTTGGGGTCAGTAATTTTTTTCTTTCTTTTTTTGAAATAAATCAATACTTTTATTCAGCAAGGATGTGTTAAATTAATAAAAAGTGATCGTAAAGAAGATTTATATAATTAGATTTTTTTATTTTTTTATAAATGCAGTTCTTTTTAACATTTTATTCATCAAATATATTAGGCAGCAGAACTGTTTCCAACACTCATAATGAATCATCATATTAGAATGATTTCTAAAGGATAGACTGGAGTAATGATGCTGAAAATTCAGCTTTGCATCACAGAAATAAATGATAATTTAAAGTATAATAAATTGAAAACCAATTATTTAAATTGTAATATCACAATATTATTATTTTTTTCTGTATTTTTGATCAAATAAATGCAGGCTTGATGAGCAGAAGAAACTTCTTTCAAAAACATTAAAACTAGTAATGTTTCCAAACTTTTGGCCTGTATTTATCCCCCACAAAACTGCACAACTGTAGAGTAAAACATTAATAAAAAAAAGTGATAATAAAAAATGCGTCTTAAAACTGACATGATTGTTACAAAATCACACAGTCTGGGGCCTCTCTGGAGAACTCAGAACAACTGCTAACATTAAGTTTAAGGTAAAAAATAACTGCCATGAAATTATAGTATCTTACTCCAATGCAATAAATTGTTCATACACTACATCACTTTACCTCTGTCTTTATCCCCTTTTATCCTCTTCTCTTCTTTTTGGCACTGTATCTATCGCAGACTATATGCTCATTTATAATGTGTCATGTAAATTCGGCCATCCGTCACAATCAGGAAACTTTCACCGTGTCTAGGACTAGCGCGAGCTGCCAGGCCCGTTTCTACGAGCTGTGTGTTAACAAAAGCAATGCTGTCTACATTGGATGAGGCGGGCACGCTACACAACAAATTACCAACAACTGATCGCGCGCGCTCTGTTTCTGACGCACTTCAAGCACTCGCTGGGCGGGGGAAGATTGAAGAGCCGGACTTTTTTTGCTTTATTTGGTAGTATTTCGAATTAATGGTTTTAAAATAGTATTATATATATAAAAAAAAAAACTAAAAAAAAATAAAAAATCCACTCGTTCACTCATTCTGGCGCCCCTATGGATGAGTGGCGCCCCTAGCATTTGCCTATTCCGCCTATGCCGCGGGCCGGCCCTGTGTGTGTGTGTGTGTGTGTGTCTGTGCGTGTATATATGTGTGCGTACATGTGTGCGCGTGTGTGTTTGTGTGTGTGTGTCTGTGCATGTGGATTTGTATGTGTGTGTATGGGTGTGTGTCTGTGCGTGTGGATGTCAGTGTGTGTGCATGCTTGCGTTTGTTTGTATTCCTGCATGTGTGTGTGTGACAGTATCATCCTAAACCAGCAACCCTTCGCTCAACAGCACCATCTACAGGCCGATGAGTGTACAGTCACTAAATGTGCACATAAATGAATTTATTTTATACCCCCCATGGATGAAATTCTACAAAACTTAGCAGAGGATACCCCCAGAGGATGTCAAGTTAATCATACACATGAAATATGGTGCAGTTCTGAACATCTCCACTGAAGATAGGGGCGATTAAAGCAGAATAATATTGCATTTTAATTTTTTATGGGAGGGGCGCAAATCACAAATGAGTGATTATGGGCTAGGTTGATGTGGGCCCTTAAGAGCAACATACCATAAAAATTTCTTCATCCTCGGTGCCACGGTTCAGGTAGTTATTTAGGAAAAACTGCATTTTTTTGGGTTTGGGGGGGCCCAGCGCGGGGGGTGGGGGGTGGAGTGGCCCCCGGGGACCAAACTAAATTTTTCCGTAGAAGTCTAGTGGGGCTACATGCCCACCAAATTTCATGTTCCCCGGTGTTTCGGTGTCCCTGGTATCGTTGACGAAAAATTTACGGGGGCCCCAGCGCAGGGGGGGGGGAAGTGGCCCCCGGGGACCAAACAAAATTTTTCCGTAAAAGTCTAGTAGACCAACATACCATAAAAATTTCTTCATCCTCGGTGCCACGGTTCAGGTAGTTATTTAGGAAAAACTGCATTTTTTGGGTTTGGGGGGGCCCAGCGCGCGGGGGTGGAGTGGCCCCCAGGGATCAAACGAAATTTTTCCGTAGAAGTGTAGTGGGGCTACATGCCCACCAAATTTCATGTTCCCCGGTGCTTCGGTGTCCCTGGTATCGTTGACAAAAAATTTACGGGGGCCCCAGCGCGGGGGGGGGGAGTGGCCCCCGGGGACCAAACGAAATTTTTCCGTAAAAGTCTAGTAGACCAACATACCATAAAAATTTCTTCATCCTCGGTGCCACAGTTCAGGTAGTTATTTAGGAAAAACTGCATTTTTTTGGGTTTGGGCGGGCCCAGCGCGGGGGGGGAGTGGCCCCCGGGGACCAAACGAAATTTTTCCGTAGAAGTCTAGTGGGGCTACATGCCCACCAAATTTCATGTTACCCGGTGTTTCGGTGTCCCTGGTATCGTTGACGAAAAATTTACGGGGGCCCCAGCGCGGGGGGGAAGTGGCCCCTGGGGAACAAACAAATTTTTTCCGTAAAAGTCTAGTAGACCAACATACCATAAAAATTTCTTCATCCTCGGGGCCACGGTTTAGGTAGTTATTTAGGAAAAACTGCTTTTTTTGGGGTTTAGGGGGGCCCAGCGCGGGGGGACCAAACGAAATTTTTCCTTAGAAGTCTAGTGGGGCTACATGCCCACCAAATTTCATGTTCCCCGGTGCTTCGGTGTCCCTGGTATCGTTGACGAAAAATTCAGTAAGGTGACAAAAAAAAAACAAAAAAAAAAAAACTTTGACAATCCCTATATGACCGCTTTCGCTAGCTACGCTAGCGGCGGTCATAATGATAATGTAAAGATGTTTTCTCTTTTGATTTACACCTTTAACCAATAGGTCCACTATATATGTTTTACTTCACAGATTTTTTTTCATGTTCCCAAGTAAAACAATTTCTAATGACAAACTAATTTTGATCAATAATATACATTTATTGTAGTGTTCAATAAAATGCATTTCTTTATTTCAACACAAATTCTGGTTCCCTTTCGAACGGTCACTTCGTATTGCGTAGCTATACGCAGTGGGGAAACTCCTTTTCCTCGATTTACTGAAGCTTTTATTTAAAACGCATTTGCAGCTGCACAGCTAGCACATTGAGCGTGGCTCGCTCATAGGCTGTGCTGCAGCAACTGCTTAAACCAATGGCGTGGGCGCCTCAGACAGGCCACCAATGAACAACATTGTACGTCAGAGCTCCCAAAGGGGGCGTGGCCTTAGTCTATATCAGAGCCTCGCATTCGCCATTATAGCAGATTTCACTCCTTCAGCGACAACTGCATGTCTCTGACCGATACTGCAAGCTTCGCCGTAGAACAAGCCCTTCAGCCTGAGCGAGCATTTTTCAGCGGACTACGCACTCAAGCCGTTTTCCCCCTGACGCCGTCTCACCTGTGGCTATCCGGCGACGACGACGATCATATCCTTTTAAATAATTATGCCTGTTTCATCCTGCGCCACGTGCGGACTCAAGCTGCACGAGGCTGATGGACACGCGAGCTGCATTTCCTGCCTGGGAGCTGCCCACGCGGAAAATGCGCTCTCCGCCGGCGGATGTGAGGCCTGCGAAAGCATGCCGATCTCCGTGCTGCGCACCCGGCTAGCTCTCTTACGAGACGGCGATGCCGCGTCACCCGCCCTTCCCTTCCCGGCACTACTTAAGCCGCGGAAGAAGAAGTGCCGCAGCCAAAGGCCCCCCGAGACCATGGAGATAAGCGAAAGCACGCCGGCCGTGTCCCCGCGTGCCTCGCCTTCTCCAGAGACGACGCCCTCACCGGTTTTCTTCGAGGGAGACCTGCGCCCCCCCCGCCACGTGGCGGGCCTTGTCTCCTTCGGAGGATCGGGCGAACACGACGACAGCCTGTCGATTACTGCGTCTGAGGAGGAATGGCCGGGCTCTCTCGACCCCGCCAAAGCTTCTGAGGCATCAGGCAGTTTTTCAGCGACCAGGACTAACTCCGACGCCGAAATGCTTCGGATCCTGACTAAGGCTGTCACGGACCTCGACCTCGAGTGGGCCTCGCCCGAGGAGCCGCCCCGTAGTCGGCTGGATGGCTGGTTTCTCTCGGGGCGCCAACAGGCCCCACGTCACAAACCAGCGCCATTTTTTCCCGAGGTCCACGAGGAGCTGACTAAGGCGTGGCGAGCACCCTACTCAGCACGGGTGGGTTCATCGGTTTCCGCGACACTCTCTTCAGTGGACGGTGCAGCGGAAAAGGGCTATGAGTCTTTGCCGCCCCTCGAGGAGGCTGTGGCAGCTCATTTGTGCCCGAACACGGCGGCTAGTTGGCGAGCTAGAGCTACCCACCCCAACAAGCCGTGTAGAGCTACATCAGCCCTCGCCGGACGCGCGTATTCCGCCTCTGGCCAGGCTGCATCAGCTCTACACACCATGGCCGTGCTTCAAGTTTACCAGGCCAAGCTCCTCCAGTCCATGGACGAGACTGGCCCGGATCCGGAAGCCTTCAGCGATCTGAGGAGCGCTACGGACCTAGCCTTGCGTGCTACGAAGGCTACAGCACAGGCCATAGGTAAGAGTATGGCTAGCTTGGTAGTGCTAGAGCGCCACCTTTGGCTGAATCTGACGGAGATCAGGGAGACGGACAAGACACGTTTCCTCGACGCCCCCGTGTCCAGCTCCGGCCTCTTCGGCCCGGCGGTCAAAGGGTTTTCGGAGAGATTCACCGAGGCACAGAAGGCGTCCCAGGCAATGCGACACTTCCTGCCGAAACGCTCTAGCTCGGCGTCCAAGACCAAGCCAGCCTCTTCGCCGCACCCGGTCAGACCGGCAAAGCAGGTATCTCAGCCCCGCCCTGCGGCTGATACCTTCCGCCAGCCGAGACCGACAAAGCGCTACCCGATGCCCCGGCGCCAAGGCCCGCGGCCCAGCGGTGTGAGTGAACCGGTTCCGCCGAAGTCATCCTAGCAAGGATGAAGCGAGAGGGCTCGTGTCTCGCACTAGCCAGACCACCCTCAAAAAGACCCGCTATACTTCCCACAGCTCCCTGTTTAGCTCAGGCGGCTGGGGATTTTATTATTGTAAACAGGCCCGCAGCAGTGAGCGCGCCTCTACAAACAAACGCCGTTTTCACGGCGACCCAAATAAAGCACAAAAAGAGCATGTTTCACAAACACAACCCATGGTTTCACGGTCCCCCTACACTAGGTGGCCCCCTCCATGTTGTAAGAATGACTTCCCCACAAGCAAAAGTTGGTACAGTCACTCAAACACTCGATATGTGCACAAATCACAATGTAAAGGTAGTGAGTCCCCACAGTGTAGGCGACTCATCCCATTCAGTGGTTCAATCCCTAGCCACAAGGGTGCAGGCCTGGCAAGCCATCCCCGGTGTGTCGAGTTGGGTCATAAACATTATAAAGCGAGGTTACTCGCTCCAATTCGCTCGCAGACCCCCAAAATTTCAGGCGGTAGTCGAGTCTTCAGTGAGAAGCAGCGTGGGTCAAGTGCTTCGCGCCGAAGTACAGAATTTGTTAGCAAAAGGGGCGATAGAATTAATCCCTCCAGCGCAAACATATTCAGGGTTTTACAGCCGTTATTTTCTAATTCCGAAAAAAGACGGCGGTCTCAGACCCATACTAGATTTGAGGCATTTGAACAAAGCTCTCATGAGACGGCCGTTCAAAATGTTGACTATCAAACACATCCTAGCGCAAATTCGCCCGGGAGACTGGTTTGTAACAATGGATCTGAAAGACGCGTACTTTCATATTCAGATAAACCCTCGTCACAGGCCATTTTTGAGATTCGCCTTCGAGGGTCAAGCCTATCAGTACACGGTCCTGCCCTTCGGCCTGTCCCTGGCACCCCGTACATTCACGAAGTGTATGGAGGCAGCGCTCTCTCCCCTGAGACATCAGGGAGTGCGCGTGCTGAATTATCTCGACGACTGGCTGGTGCTAGCACAATCGAGAGCAGAGCTGGTAGCTCACAGAGATTTGATTCTCGGCCATTTGAAATGCCTGGGTCTCACAATCAATGTTGCCAAAAGCAAACTGACACCCAGCCAGACTGTAGTTTTTCTGGGCACAGTTTTAGACTCAGTGGAGATGACAGCGCGGCTCACACGAGAGCGCGCGCTCGCAGTGCAGACGCTAGCAGCCTCGTTCAGAGCGCGAGAGCGCGCGCCCCTGAAAAAATTTCAGAAACTTCTTGGCCTCATGGCAGCAGCATCGCCAGTACTCTGTATGGGATTACTGTGCATGCGCCCGCTGCAACACTGGCTGAAACGCCGTGTGCCAACCTATGCATGGCAGTCCGGCAGCCTGCGCATCATGGTGAATCACGGTTGTATAAGAGCCCTGATTCCCTGGCGAGCTCAGGACTGGTACATCAAGGGTGTGACCATGGGAGTAGTTTCCAGAAGGAAAGTAGTGTTTACAGATGCATCCAACCTAGGTTGGGGTGCTCTGCACGAGGGCAAGCCTGTCTCCGGCCTCTGGTCGAGCACGGAGCAGAGCTTACACATCAACTGTCTGGAAATGAAAGCGGTTGGTTTGGCCCTGAAAGCATTACTAACAAACCTAAAAGGTTTAACAAACCTATATAAATCGCCAGGGCGGCATCAGGTCAGGCAGCCTGTATGCCCTAGCGAGAGAACTCCTTATATGGGCACAGAGCAATCTGCGCTCTTTGAGAGCAATGCATATCCCGGGCGTTCAGAATCTGGGCGCGGATATGCTCTCACGGGGCAACACTCCCCCAGGCGAGTGGTCCCTAAACCCTCAGACGGTTCGTCTGATATGGAGTGTGTTCGGAGAGGCCGAAATAGACCTTTTTGCCTCGAGATCCAACACACATTGCAAGATGTTCTTCTCGAAGAGCAGGGATGCGTTGACCCATCGTTGGCCCAATCGCCCCCTATATGCTTTTCCCCCTGTCTCGATGATTCCACAAGTCATAAAGAGGGTCAGGGAGAGCGGGTGCCCAGTCCTGCTGGTGGCCCCTCTCTGGAGATCCAGACCGTGGTTTCTGGAGCTGATTCAGTTATCAGACACAGTCCCTTGGCCTGTTCCGACGAGGAAAGACCTCCTCTCCCAGGTGAAAGGAACGATATGGCATCCGCGTCCCAATTTATGGGCCCTCCATGTGTGGCCCCTAAACGGGTACCCGGGGACCTTCCAAGGAAGGTCCTAAACACTATCTCCGAAGCTAGGGCCCCGTCTACTAGGCGCCTATATGCTTTGAAATGGTCAGTGTTTTCCAGCTGGTGCTCGAAAAACTGTCTGGACCCAGAGTCATGTGAGGTAGATACAATATTATCCTTCCTGCAGGAGCTGTTGGATGCGGGCCGCTCCCCGTCCACGCTCAAAGTGTATGTGGCAGCTATTGCAGCGCATCATGCCCCGATAGCTGGCCAGTCGATAGGAAGGGATGATTTGGTGGTGCGGTTTTTGAAGGGTGCTAGGAGGATTAACCCCTCCAGGCCCCCTTCTGTGCCCCTATGGGACCTCTCCAGGGTCTTAGGGGCCTTAAAGGGCCCACCATTTGAACCGCTACAGTCGGTTGATTTGAAACCTCTCTCGCTAAAGACTGCTCTCCTGCTGGCACTGGCATCTATCAAGCGAGTAGGGGATCTGCAGGCGCTCTCTGTGAGCCCTTCATGTTTGGAGTTTGGCCCAGGTGACTCTAGGGTCGTCCTCAAACCCAGGCATGGTTATGTGCCTAAAGTGCTTTCCACTCCGTTTAAAGCACAGGTCATTACGTTATTAGCCCTTCCCCCCTCTGCCGAAGATGGGGAGGTGAATCTTCTGTGTCCTGTCAGGGCACTGAGAATTTATCTGGAGCGTTCTGCGTCTTTCAGGCAGTCAGAACAGCTATTTGTCTGCTTTGGTGGCCGATCCAAAGGCGATCCAGTCACCAAGCAAAGGCTGTCTAGATGGATTGTGGATGCTATATCTATGGCTTATACTTCAATGGGTCAGGTTTGCCCCATAGGTATTAAAGCCCATTCGACTAGAGGCATGGCTTCATCGTGGGCTTGGTCATCTGGTTTTCCTATTCAGGATATTTGTGATGCGGCCGGCTGGTCCTCGCCTTCCACATTTATGAAATTCTATAATATGGAAGTTCCTTCTCTGCATGCGAAGGTGCTTTCAGTATGATGAAGACCCGGCAGTGCCCGGTTTTCTCTACAGTGTACTGTGCATAATCATTCACATATATATATATAAAACCCGCTTGCTGGTTAATTTCTAATTTACTAAATAGCCCAGACGGTGTCCGGGTTCATTAGTATATTGGGTTGGTATTGATACTGACATATATATTTTATAAGGCCCGACGGTGTCTGGTCTATATATATAAATATATTTTATAATGGTTCGGACTTGTTTGAGCTCAGGGGTCCTGAGTTCAGTGGCAACCAGTTACTGTTGGTGCGGCGTTTTGCATGGCGTCCCCACTGCGTATAGCTACGCAATACGAAGTGACCGTTCGAAAGGGAACTACTCGGTTACTATCGTAACCTCAGTTCCCTGAGATAGGGAACGAGTATTGCGTAGCCGGCCGCACTATAGTAACCTGGTGAGTTGTCGCTTCAGTCGTGGAACCTGCTATAATGGCGAATGCGGGGCTCTGATATAGACTAAGGCCACGCCCCCTTTGGGAGCTCTGACGTACAATGTTGTTCATTGGTGGCCTGTCTGAGGCGCCCGCGCCATTGGTTTAAGCAGTTGCTGCAGCACAGCCTATGAGCGAGCCACGCTCAATGTGCTAGCTGTGCAGCTGCAAATGCGTTTTAAATAAAAGCTTCAGTAAATCGAGGAAAAGGAGTTTCCCCACTGCGTATAGCTACGCAATACTCGTTCCCTGTCTCAGGGAACTGAGGTTACGATAGTAACCGAGTAGTTTTTATCATTTGTTGAATATTTCTGTACATTCAAATACCTTTAGAAAATCTTTACTTTTCTTTTCTTTTTTGTATACACATACAAGTTAGATCTGGCCACAAATCTGGTCTCTATAATGACATGCAATAGTGTTGTGGGGTTGCTGGAGGTGTGGTTCATCATCAACACCATAATCTACCACAACAACTTGATCACTGGGCTCTAAACAAATATTATGCAAAATGCAGCAGGCTGAGACTGCTGAGCTGATATTGGAAATGCTTCTCATTTGCAGGCAATGGAGCCTCCTAAACTTAGATTTTACAATGCCAAATGCATGTTCAATGACCACGCGAGCTGCATTGAACTTTCTGTTAAAGCATTTTTGCCTAGCAGACAAGTGGCCATTGTCTCTATAAGGCCTCATAAGTTGAGTCAACAAATGGTAGGCAGAATCCCCAATTATGTGCATTCCCTGTGGAACAAGGGAATGAGGATCTTCTTCAAGAATATGACAAACTTCTGTGGAGCGAAATGCTCTGGCATCGTGCCAACTCCCAGGGTGACCCACACTGATGTGACTGTCACAAAACCCAGTTAAATTTACAGAATAAAACTGTTTTCTATTCATGTATGCTAGGGGATTATCACAGTGGGGTCTCATTATAGGAATGTGACACCCATCCACTGCACATACAGTGTTGGGGAAACCTGCTACGTCAAACCCTAACTTTGACATCTCCAGCCTTTGGCCTCTGGGCCAGGAAATGTGGTGGCCATGGATGGTGGGCCAGGAAATGTGTTCATATTGCAACAAAACTCATGGAGATGCTTGGTAAGAGTGGATTTTGACATGTTAAATCTATCTGCCACCCCACGATATGACTCCTGATTGGCCAATGTCCAAAGGCAGGCAAGAACACTGTTTGCGAGTGGCAGTTTGGTCTGTTGTAAATTCATATAAACAGGACCAAGGGAAGTAATGACATCCTGCAAAGGTAGAAAAATAGGTTATCAAGATAACATGCTAACACTTGTTCAATGAATTTTATATTAACCAGTACATACCTCCAACCAGGGCCGGCGATTGCTATAGGCGAACTAGGCGGTTGCCTAGGGCGACAAATGTGTTGGGGGCGCGGACGCACTCTAGTGTCGCCCTATCTACTTCCCATATTAATCATAAATTAGAACGAAACGCGAAATAAAACATGTTTATTAAACATGATCAAAGGGCAAAGGGCGCCCCCTCAACCACACGTTTAATTACTTTTCAACCTGATTATTAGATTGAATTTATGATTTTTGTCTACCATTTCTGGATTGGCGGGGGGCGGGAGGGTTGCGTTACGTTACGTTAGGGAAGTGCTCAGCTGCTGGCGCGTTGATCGAAAATGAAGCGGTCTAAACCTCTGGTGCACAGGGACGAAAACGGAGAAAGGAAGAAGATAAAAAATAAAGCTCAGTATAGAGTAAGTCTTCTCATCTTAGCTATTAAGGTGTCCAATGAAATAAATTTACTTAGTATTGTAGCCTACATCACCGAATATTGGACGTTTCATTGCTGTCACTAAGCTATAGTTTGCTAGTTACTTTGAAGGTGAATAGAAATGGCAGAAACAACTGTTAATATTTTATTATTTGAGATAGAACTAAAAGAACTGAAATATTTTAATTTTGTAGTGGTACATACATTATCCATAATAGCACATTTGTTTGTAGAAGGTATAGTTAAACCAGTTTAATGGTCATAATTTGCTTAAGTTAATCCAATTTGGTAAATATCCTTGAACATTCTTTGTAGAATTTGTGTATAAACAATTTACAGTTGATTCTTCAAGTCATAATTTGCTTGTTGAAGTGTTGGAGTGACCAGGGCCGGAGTGGGGCCACTTTTCAGCCCGGGAGTTTCAGGCCCAAGACCGGCCCACTTTTTCCATGGTGGAATTCCAAATTAGCACTTTTTTAAAATTGGATAAATGAAGCAACAGTTCAGCTCGTACTATTGTGTAGTTAGTATTAATACCATGGGTTAACAAATAATGTAAAGGTTAAATAATAATTCACTTAGACTTTATAAGAAGCATAAGAAGCAATTGCAACTTTTTCACACAATTCTGACGTTATATTTCGCAATTCTGACTTTATATTTCGCAATTCTGACTTTATAACACGCAATTGCTATATCACACAATTCTGACTTTATATCTTGCAGTTCTGACTTTATAAGCAATTGCGACTTTATTTCACACAATTCTGACTTTATAATTTGCAATTCTGACTTTATAACACGTTTTATGATTTTATATCACACAATTCTGACTCTATATCTGGCAGTTCTGACTTTATAAGCAATTGCGACTTTATATCACACAATTCTGACTTTATATTTCGCAATTGTGACTTTATAACACGTTTTATGACTTTATATCACACAATTCTGACTCTATATCTTGCAGTTCTGACTTTATAAGCAATTGCGACTTTATTTCAGGCAGTTCTGATTTTATATCTTGCAATTCTGACTTTATAAGAAGCAATTGCTACTTTATATCACGCAATTCTGACTCTATATCTCAGAATTCTTTATAACACGCAATTGCAACTTTATTTCAGGCAATTCTGACTTAATATCTCACAATTCAGACTTTTTAACACGCAATTGCGACTTTATTTCAGGCAATTCTGACTTTATATCTCGCAATTCTGAGAAAAAAAGTCAGAATTGCGAGATGTAAACTCGAGATAAAAAGTCGCAATTATCTTTTAAAATGTTTTATTCTGTGGCGGAAACAAAGCTTCCATAGCTTACCTCCTGGCCTCTTCCTCCCATCCATCCTCCCTGACGCGTACCGTTACGGCCGGCCCAGCTATCAGTAGGCGCCGGCGGAGCCGCGGTAGCCTCCCTGAGAAAACGTTTTGAAAAGACGGTCTATGGACCCAACCATTTCTATAGGAGGGGAGGGGAGAACTCCCTCACATGGTACAACCCATGCTGAGTTGCGCGCTGTGGTGGCAGAATGCGGAACGTGTGTATCCTAATGTAACTAATGTGACATTGAAATGTAAAAATAATAATAAAAAAAAATTCCTCGACCGGCCCAAAAGTGAAGCGGCCCACCGGGAATACTCCCGATTCTCCCGATTACCCACTCCGGGCCTGGGAGTGACTATTAGAGCATTTTTGTTTGTTCATCAATCAACATTCTTTGTAGCATTTTTGTATGTGCAATTTATTAGAGTGTATCATTTAAGTAATATTTTGCTTGTTGAAGTGTTGGATTGACTACAGGTGAAACTCGAAAAATTAGAATTTCGTGCAAAAGTTCATTTATTTCAATTATTCAACTTATAAGGTGAAACTAATATATTATACATTAGTTAAACAACATTAAAACCCATTAACCTGCATGGAGAGGAGGTGGAGGTGGTTGATAATTTTAAATATTTGGGTGTTTACCTCGATAACAGACTGGATTGGAAACGCAACTCTGAGGCCATCTTCAAGAAGGGCCAGAGCAGACTCTACTTCTTGAGGAAGCTCAAGTCTTTTAATGTATGCAACAAGATGTTGTATATGTTTTATCAGTCTGTCGTCGAAAGTGCAATATTCTTTGCAGTCATCTGCTGGGGCAGACAGTAAGAGTCTAAATAAACTAATAAAGAAGGCTGGCTCTGTGCTGGGGTTTGCTCTGGAACCTATGGAGTTGGTTGTGGAGGAAAAGATGTTGAAGAAACTATTTAACATCATGGACAACACATCACATCCGCTGCACAACTTGGTGGTTGGGCAGAAGAGTGTTTTCAGCTGGAGACTACGGCAACTTTGCTGTAGCAAGGACCGGTACAGAAAGTCATTCCTACCCACTGCAATAACAATATATAACAGATCTTCTCTGGGTAGATAAGAGATTATGGACATTAATGACAGAATAGAGAATAACACATGAATATATGGTATATGATATTTTAAACTGCACATCTTGTGTAATTATTTTATTTATTTAGTATTATTCTTAAGGAATTTTATACAGTATAGGTCAATGTATGTTATATGTAATATGTCTGGTATGTATTGTAATTTGCTGCTGTGACATCACAATTTCCCCTTGGGGATTATTAAAGTCTTTCTATTCTATTCTATTCTATTCTATTCTATTCTATTCTATTCTATTCTATTCTATTCTTCTATATAGACTCATTACATGCAAAGTGAGATATTTCAAGACTTTGTTATGGCTTACAGCTTATGACATATCAATTCATATCAATTCTAATTTTCTGTGATTTTGAATTTGGGATTTTCATAAGCTGTAAGCCATAATCATCAAAATTATAACAAATAAAGGCTTGACACTTATCAATTTTCTTATTTATTATTTTCTTATAAAGAGCGGGGGGGGGGCGCAAAAACTCAATCTTGCCTAGGGCAACCAAAGGGCTAGAGCCGGCCCTGCCTCCAACAACGTGTCTCATAGTGCACAGCTGGCGGCAATTTCCAGTAGCACCTCAATGCAGTACACAAGATCCGGGGGGAGGAGTCGGATCTTGTATAAGGGGTGGAGATTGGTAGGTTTAGGGGTGGAGATGGGTAGGTTTAGCGGTGGGTTTAGGGATCAGGGGGTGGAGATTGGTAGGTTTAGGTATGTAAGGTGGGAGGAGTTGGATCTGGATCCGACTCCTCCCCATGGATTTCATGTTCTGCATTGAGGACCATCTCGCAATTTCGGCTAATAGGGTATATGTCGAACGCCGCATTACGAAACCGGAAAACAGAACGCATCGCTTCCGGTTCAGGTCTTTTGAATGTGCTTCATGCATTTTTTTTACTGTTTTACTCAAGATAACTTAAAAGGAGCGAGCAAAGATGATCATAACCAATGTCCCTCGCATGTGAAGATCGATATTTAAAAGTAAAAAAAAAAAAATCTTCACACTAACGTTTAGATATTTAAATAGAATAAAAAGCCAATAACAAAGTGAGATAGGTAGGTTAGCTGATTACCTTAAAATTCCATAGATATCGGCATCAGTTCATACGGCTGTTAACACTTTCTATGACAAGCGGATACGATGAGACCAGGTTTCCGGTTTCGTCATGCAACGTTCGACATATACCCTATTATCCCGTTCGCGGGGATTTTGCGCTCGCCCGGTGTGGTATAGTATTCGGTAACCCTATAGTATTCGGTAACCCTGAGGACCCAAGCAATCCGATTGGTTCAAAGCACGTTTCATGGGTAATCGCTTTAGTGCCTGGTTATAAATCATACAAAATTATTTTATTATAGAAGACGTTTGTACTACGTTTTGTACGAGTCATTAATGTATTTAATGTATTTTAAATGATACGTTTCATATACTAGTATTTAACCGAAGCTATAGATTGTGAAATTAAACATTTCTCGTTGTTTGTGTGTTTTTTAGTTAGCTTAGATAATAGCATAGCATACAGCTAACGTTATCCAATGATCGTGCTATGAGCTTATACTGCACTGATACTGCCTTACCGTATTCACAGCCATTCGTAATGCAATTATAATTATGTAATTATTTTTTATCCTCAATAATCAGCGCAATATGTTACAAGTACACTTTTATTTATTAAAAGAGCCATAAAATAATATTTATTTGTGTATATTACTATTTTTGCTATTACATTTAAATAAATTACAGAATGCTAGCTATGTTTTGTGGGCATAAATATTAATTGGTTGTCTAGCCTTGACTAAAGAACACTATAATGTAATTATGGAATCACAATCTTAATGTAATTAATCAAACACCTTAATTCATATAATAATCTTTATTTTAAAGAAATAACATGTTAAAGTGTGTTTTGTGACGAAATTATTTGTTTTAAAGAAATAGGGCATAATATGTTTTTTTTATTACAAGCATGTAATTTGTGTACTAATGCATATGATTTATGTCATAATAATTCTTAATACAGAACATCATACAACACAATAACATTTAATGTAATTAAATTAGAGAATCAAAACTTATATAAAAATTGTATTAAATTACACAATACAATACATAATGAATTCTGAAACTGAATTATGAGATGTAATATATTACATTTTTATTAACACAAAACTACAAGCAAAATGCACATCGTTTTAGGACATTTATAGAGCTTTTTAAAATACACAACAATACAAAGCAGCTTTAAACAAACATACTCTAGTATGTCTTTACTTTCCTAAACACTTTTGTGATAGTCCTCTGGCTATAGATTGTGAAGATTTAAAAACCATTAATGTTGAGTTAGCTGTGTTAAAATATTTAATGAACTGTAAGGTTAAAGTTTTTTGAGAGCTAATGAGACAAATAGATGCAGTGTATTTTGCTGTATGAAAAGTCAAATCTTTAGTTTGAAGTAAATTCATGTTGTCAAGGCAAGTCACCTTTATTTATATAGCGCTTTTTACAATACAGATTGTATCAAAGCAGCTTCACATTGATAAAATGAAAATAATACAACAAAGTTTGTTTCTAGAAGAAAATTGCATCATTGTCCACCCAAATTAGACAGATCAATAATATTGTTGAATATTAAATGTCCCCAACTAAGCAAGCCAAAGCCAAGGCAACAGTGGCAAGGAACCAAAACTCCATCAGTGACAGAATGGAGAAAAAAACCTTGGGAGAACCCAGGCTCAGTCGGGGGCCAGTTCTCCTCTGGCCAACTAGCGAACAGTGTATGATTATGATCCAGGCAGCATTACAGGTCAGAGGTCAGATTGGTTGTGTCGATGAGGTCGGCACTTCAGGGATGCGTCATGGTTGGGTCCAGGTGCAGGTCCACCATCTAGTCTGGATACGGCCGGAGTCCACCTCACTTCAGAAACGGAGAGACTGGTTGACAATTCAGCACTGCGTTGTCGTCGAGTCCAGGCGTAGGTCCTTCATCTGATCTGGATACGGCCTGGATCCGGCGGACTGCGGTAAACCTCGGTATAAGCAGAGAGACTAACATTAACGTAGACGCCATTCTTCTTATGATGGAACGAGAACATCAGGATTTATGGGAAGTGTTCCCGGTTCCGGCTGGCCTAATCTATGCAGCCTAATATGGAATTATAGAAGTCTATAATGTGTTATGTGAATGCTAGGTCAAAGAGATGTGTTATTAGTCTAGCTTTGAACTGACTGAGTGTGTCTGCTTCCCGGACAATGGTAGGAAGACTGTTCCAGAGTTTTGGTGCTAAATAGGAGAAGTATCTACCGCCAGCAGTCGATTTTGATATTCTAGGAATTATCAACTGGCCGGAAATTTTGAGATCGCAATAGACGTGAAGGACTATAATGCGTTAATAACTCGCTCAAGTACTGGGGAGCTAAACCATTTAGTGAACTCTGCAAAAACACACAAACAACACGTCATGTGCAACTGAACACTTGCAGTCTTTAGTGCTGTGGAACTTCACTCACTGTTTTTGCTTTGATATGCAAGCCCAAAGGTGCAACGCAGCAGCAGACGCAGCTAGCCCGTTGAACCTGAGGTGTCATGGATGGACTGACTTGAGTGATCAGTAATATCATTAAACAACAGTCCCCCTACAATTCTATTATTTACATCATTTGTGAATATATTGTCTATGAGGGTGGCTGACTGTATAGTAATTCTTGAAGGCTTGGTTATAATTGGAAAAAAATTCATGCTATACATAGAATTGATAAATTCTTCCGTCCCTTTATGTTCATTTGGGTTTAATAAATTAATGTTAATGTATCCACAAATAAATGTTGTCTTATGGCTTTTTTTCAAAAATGCTTCCTCAACCCAATCTCTAAAACAATCTACATTTGAGTCTAGTGCTCTGTAAGCACACTGTCCACTGTCCGCGAAACCACTATTTTGCAGTGTGACAAATACTTAGTGGAATCTCCATATCTCAGCTCTGGAAGGCTCTAGAGTCTCCAATCTTGCACTCCTGTCTGCGCCTCAGCACCCTCTATCCGAATCCAGAGTTTCAAGAAGATCAGATAAACTTTATTTTTCGACCCAAAAAAACGACAGGGGTAGTAGTAGTAGGCCTTATAGTTTTTTTGGTTTGAAAAATAAAGTTTCATGGATCTTCTTGAAACTCTGGATTCGGATAGAGGGTGCTGAGGCGCAGACAGGAGTGCAAGATTGGAGACTCTAGAGCCTTCCAGAGCTGAGATATGGAGATCCCTTTTTAAATATGTACAAATAACTTTTTAACATATGCTTTTCTGGTAACAGGGCTGACACAATGAGCGTGTCTTTGTCTTTCAGATATTACATAAACTCAAAGAAAAGAAGAGAACACTTGTCTTCTACCATAAACTTCATGAAAGGCAGATGATGCAAGCAGAAGTAGAAAAATCATACCGAGGGACATGCCATTTGCAACATTTCTGCAAGATGCTTTGCACAAAAAATGTGATTAAAATCCTAAAAAAAACAAGAAACAGAAATTAATTTATTCTTATATTATTAGACATATTACGGAAACTAAATTATAAAATATTTTATTTGTTTTATGGTTTATTAAGATTTACAGAGCTTTTTTTTCACTAAGGGACACAAAATGGCACGTTTACGTATAATGACCCAACTGTGATATGACTCATTAGATATTGCTTGATGCTGCAATTTTTTTTTACCTACAAGAGTCTCCTAGGATAGAAGGAATGGGTGGATATTCCGGAGCAACTTGCAATTCTAACTGACCATTTGCCATCTTGGTTTGGAGGGGAAAAAAATCGAAACACAACGGCTTACCACTTGGTTGAAATATATAGGATGATGCACCAGGATGGGTCCACTGAAGAGGATGATGTGCAACTATGTCAGCTGATATCATTACGCTAGTAATTCATTAAGTTAATTATAAAGTGTTGCTATGTTGTGAGAAGGTATTCCTTTGCAGAGATCCCAACCCTAACTAAGCATTTAACAAACAGAAAAAAGTGACATCTCATTACCAGATGTTCTCCAGTCCTAAAAGTAAAACAAAAACACAAACCATCTATATTTAAAAGATCTTTTAGAAAGTCATGGTCTCTTTTGAGCCTTTGTCAGTGATGCTTGATTTCTTTCAAGACAACATACTCTGAAATACTTCCCATGATCCCATACATAAAAAAAAAAATACATGCTGTGTTGGTGATATCATATTATATATATATTAAAATATTCTTACATAGGCTATATAAAATAAAATGACACAACCCTGTCTCTTTTTGTTAAATTTCAGTTTTATTGATCAATAATAGCAATTCTGAAAGTATAAGTAGCCATACAAGTCAAGAAATAAATTAATTAAACGATTCAGTCAAACATAAGTCAGCAGGCACAACGTTAAAGATAAATAGCCTAAACAATTCAACGTTATATAAAGTTATAAAACTTTAGATTAATGAGATCAAAGTTAGACATAGCCTACACAAGACGAATTATACCACTCCACTAGACTCAGCGAGTAACGTCTGCTGCACTTGCCGAGATAAGGCTTTTTCAGGCGGGATACGTGAGCGCTGAGCGCCCGGTGATCCCTTGGATCTCCCGTCTCCGAAAACGTCAGATCAAAATTTGAAATAGGCGCTGTCTGTATAAACAAACAACATATTTGAGATTAAAACAACTACTTTCTCGACTGAAAAACTCTTAAAAATAAATTTCGTGACACAATAACAGTAGTATTTTTAATTTTTGCGGTCTTTCTCCTTTCTCCTGCTATTGATGCAACTTGAGATTTTAATATTAGCTATAGAATATACACAATTTACATACAATATATAATTTAATAATTATAATTTATATAATTTAATTTTACCTTGCATATAGCAGCGGGATTTAGCATTCTACATAAAGCTACCACATAATAACACTTAAACAGCTCACGTTAGCTACAAGTTATCGCGAGAACAGATTTAGATCAGGCATACTACTGGCATACTAACTGGGTCCTCAGGGTTACCGAATACTATAGGGTTACCGAATACTATACCACACCGGCTTCAACTTCCGGTCGACTTCCTTCCCGCCTGGTCATATCGAGGGAGGGGCTCTGTACCATGACGACAACTCCTCACTCTCAATAGAAGGAGAGGAGAGAGGGTGATGGAGCCAATTCAGTGGATGGGGATTATATAAGGAGGCCATGATTGTCAAAGGCTAATGGATGGAATGTGGCCAGGACACCGAGGTTACACCCCTACTCTTTACGAGATTATTTTAATGGGATTTTTTACGTCTCATCCAAAGGAAGGATTCTGTATGCAACAAGTGTTAATTTCGTTGACGAAAATAAAGACGAAAATTATTCGCCATGTGCGGGCGTCGAGGTATCTAGCCGTTGTAAGTTATCTATAGAGAGCAAACGGCTCGTATGCTTTTGAATCTCTCTCGCGGTACCACGGTGTCTTTCCCCGGTCGGTCTGTACAGCGTTCAAGTCGACCATTCCTAAAATGATTGGATTGGCATGCAAATTAGCCTTCCCATTTACAGATGTTTTTGCCTGCCGTGTCTTGCCGAGAGGGGAGCGCGCATGCAGGTCTGAGTTACGTGACTGTATTTTCGCGGCAAATCCGACACAGAGCCTTTACACAGAAATACCGTATGAGGAATACTTGCTTTCAGAGGTAATAGCAAAACCCGCAAAGTGGATCATTTTAATGTGAGATTACAACCCCTTCACACACAAGCAAATAAAAAATGATTAATTTTATTAGAAAAACTCCATATCGCCCATTTAACAAAGCTGCGTGCAAAACGCAATGTTAGACAGGTCGGGCAAAAAATACTCACAATTCCACTAATGACTATCATACTATAATATACATTTCCTCATAACATAGCATAATATCATTATAATACTTACCTCTCGACCACTTTCTCGTTCCGTCGTTGCTGCTCTGCAGCGTGGTGGGCATAGTCGACTGTATAAAGGTGGTTGGGCTGATTCTTCTCTTGCAGTTGCAGCAATTTTCTTTTTGGCGACTCGCACATATTGCCATCTATCGTTTAATTATATATGAGGAGCTCTTTTCCAAAACGCGATACATCCATTTCAATAGTTTTCAGGAAAATTATATTTTTTGCCTAGACCCACACATTTTGTGAAGATTTAATTTATCCTGTTAAAATGTTGTCATTTTTTGGCTCAGTCTGAACATGTTGAACAATGATTATTAAATCAAACAACAAACTCATAATTATGAGATAAGTCATTAATTCAGAAAAAGAGCAAATATTTATGAAAAATTATCTCGCAATTCTGAGATAATTAAGTCATTAATTCAGAAAACAGAGCAAAAACTTTTTATTCATGAAAAAGAATCTCGTAATTCTGAGATAATTAACTCGTTAATTCAGAAAAACAGAGTAGATTATTTTTCCTCAAGTGAATGCAATACACTTCCGTAAAAACTTTTGGAGAGTCGCCAAAAAGAAAATTGCTGCAAATGAATTAATAGTAAATATTAATAACTCGAGGAGCACTTGAAGTGATTTATGTGATATTGTATTTCTGTTTTGAATGGCTTAGTCTTTTATCAATTGCTGTATACATCACATCTATTGTTATTATTATATCATAATATTATAATCTTTATATCTTATGTCTGCTATGGCAAAGAAGAGTCAGTGCATTCTGTGTCAGTATCTTTGTTAAAACATACCCTAAACAACTGTTTACATTTTCTTCCAGTTTGTGGACAGCTACAAGTGTGTGACACAACCTGCACATCTCAGAAGCTTCCTCCTCCTTCATCATAAGACAAATCATGTTTGCTAAATACAGCATGAAGTGCAATTTCACAAGAAATGGTGTAACACAGCCTACCTTTACTTCTGGTTCTATAAGAGCTTGCTGCAGTGGCAAAATATAAGCCAAAGCCTTGTTGAGACTTCTCACACTTCGAAGGTACTTCACACTGTAGCCAGAATTTGGCACTGGTATCTGTATCAATGCCCGGCTCCTCGCACATCTCATTATTTTAAAGCCTCCTGCCTGTCTAAGCAAAGGATAAGCACTGAACAGTTGTTCACAAAATTCAGTGTATGAAGAGCTGTTATTATTGGGGAAAGTGATTTTTTTTTTTTTTTCAGACCAACATTTTGCAACACGCTGCGCTCTTCAGTTAAAGGTGTCATTTCAGGCTTAGGATCAGCAAGACAAAAAATGAATAAAAAATGGGACCATGGGGTTTCATCTGGTCTGCGGGACTGCCGCTGGCTGTCGATAAGACTGAAAAAGTCTTGAAAGATTAGCCTGCACAAAATCTGTTCTGGAGGTGGATGGCTGAGGGACATTATTGGAAATTCTTGATTGATGAGACTCATTCATTCTAATTGCCAGAGGATAAGAAAAGGACCTTATTTGACCTGTGTGCCCCTCACTTGTATGATGTTCTGGTGCAGCGGGGCTTGAGTGGGTGATTTAGGACTTGCTGCACTGTAGTGGACCTCACTGAAGAACAGGATACAAAAGACCCTTCAGTTTCTGACACTGCAGATGATTAGGCTAAGTAGTCAATAGCAATATTGCAAATAAATGCATTCTTTCATTTTTCATTTTCATAGTTCATTTTTGTAAGACTCACAAACCTTAGTAATGCATTTAAAGGAACTTTTCCCTCAGAAATAAATTATTTGATGGTAACTGTTTATTTATAGGTACAAGTTCAGACACCACATGAGGCTGGACCAAATACAGGGTGTTCGTATACACCACTGGGGTTTGTTGTTTCTTCTGTTTAAACTAAAAACGTAACCATTCTTTACTATTGTGATTACCTTTGCATGCAAGTGATAAATATATAAAGATAAATATATCCTCAGGAACTGCAACAACACCACAATCCATGGCTGGAACAGGACCATCCCAGTCCGCTCCAAAGTTAGTGAATAGAGTAAACTTTATGAAGCACTTTTAGCTTTACAACTTTGCAGACTGTGTTCATTCACATACAGCTATGTTACACACTGCATGAAAGGTATTTTTCAAAAATCCATAATAGGGACACTTTAATTGATATTACAAATTAAAAAGAAAAATCTTTTGTTTCTCTCAATACGAATTCACGTAAGGACTGCTGCTGGCAGCTGCTCTAACTCAAAATGGAGACAACTCTGTATTTTGGGGTATTTGCCCTGTATCAACCCTCCCCCAAAGTTGAACTTGCAGACACGAGTTAAATGAACTTTTACAAGATAGAACTCACAAGTACTCAACATTATGTAATACTTTTAAGTTAATTTCTAAAAAACGTAAATTTCATATAACTTCATGGGGCATGAATACTCTTTTGAATGGTGCTATTAAATAATAATCTATTGCTAACAAATGTGATATGTAGATATGTGTTTTACCTATTTTGATACCAGTGTGAATCAGCAAAAATGGAAATGTCACTTTTTAAGATTATTCTATTTTAAAGAATTTATAAAATCCACAAAAGCTTTACAGGTGTCTATTTTAAAGTGGCTAAACAATGTGTTTTATGCTTGTTTTGCATACAAAAATTTGAATATCTAAATGCCACCTCTGATGCAGATTCTGTTTTCTCTGCAGTGGGATAAAACATTTTTGTTGATAGTCAATTTGATTGGTAAAAGCCATATAGTGACTTAAAATGTATATCATTTAACATTAAATATGACAGTGTTGGGGAAATTGCCTTTATAAAGGTAAAAAAAAAAGAGTGCACTGAGAATCAATTTAAGATTATTGGTTCAGAATATTATGACGTTTACAACACAACACTTTATTGAAATATTTACCCTGGTGAAAAAAAAATATGTTAAGTATACTTGAAGCCAGACTAATTATTAGTATACTTCAAGTGTGTTAATGATTAGTTAACTTAAAGTGTGCTATTTTGAAACAACTAATTTTGTACTAAGTATATTTTAGTAGTAATGAAGTTGTAGTAAAGCATAACTTTAAATGTATTTAGTGTACTTTTGTGTACTAAATTGGAACAACTTTAAGTATATTTAGTATATTTTAAGTATATGCCTGTGTAGGGACTAGTTACATACTTGATTAGTGTATTAAAGTGTACTTTATTTGTGTTAGAAGTACATTACAAATTAATTACAAGTGTCTTCGAAACATACAAGAAATATACCGTAAATTTATTAAAAATATATACTAAGTATACTTGCAGCCACACTAATTATAAGTATACTTCAAGTTAAGGATTAGTTAACTTTAAGTGTGCTATTTTGAAACAACTAATTTTGTACTAAGTATATCTTAGTTGTATTTAAATTGTAGAAAAGCATAACTTTAAGTCTATTTAGTGTACTTTTGTGTGCTAAATTGGAACAACTTCAAGTATACTTAGTATACTTTAAGTATATGCCTGTGTAGGGACTATTTACATACTTGATAAGTGATAATAAAGTGTACTTTATCTGTGTTACAAGTACATTACAAAATCATTACGAGCAATATACAAGTCTATTATTTTTGAGTAAAAATGATATTCTCCGTAATACCTTTGGCTTAATCCAAATACTACAAATAGCACACTTTGTCTTCAATAACAAATGCACATTAATAAACAAATATTACTTAGCTATACTTTGTACAATATACTTTAAAGCTATAGTAGGTGATGTTGGAGAGCAAGCGAGATTTGAAAGCGGCACCTCTTCTAAGCTCCACCCCCTCCCGTCAGTACTCCGTCCAAAGCTACGCCCCCACAAACATGAACGCGCATCCACAGTCGGAGTCAGCTGCAGGTCACAGGAAAGCAGAGTATTTTTGTCATGTTGGAATAAATATTTTGAAACGATAAATGCCTTTCCTTTACCATTTCAGCATAAACAAGCTATTACTTTTCTTACCTCCTTACATGCTAAATGAATAATGACAATGAATGTGGTATAACACTTTTTGTTTTATTTTTTTTAAAAACGAACAAGAGAGACCTAAGAGAAATACTTTTTTACACAAGTATCTGTACTTTCGCTGCTTTTGATTGTCTTAAACAATCTGTATTTACATATAATAAATAAGAAATAAATATATATAAGAAAAGGAGTGTCCAGGGATGGCTGACAGGTCAGGCTTTGCATGAGGCGTCGTCTGCTGTGGTGATCTACTCCTTTGGCAGTGATTTACCTTTAGGAAGAATATCACAATTACACATCTGACAATAATTACTGCATCTCAAAGACACACAAAGAATGACAACAAAACTTTGTTTCCATTTCACACAGTAACAAACATTTCTTCTCGTAGCTAACAAAACACATATGCCACATCACCACAGTTGTCCCGTTTATAAGCAATATTAACGTCATTTTATCACAATTATAATGCAGACACTTGCGACTATGGCTGTGCAATATGTTCAAAATGGCATGTCCTAAAAGTCAGATAAGCAGACCTGTAACGCAACTGGCTTACACCGACAGAGAAGCTAATGTTAGCATTGCTAGTTAGCACTAGCTACAAAAGTAGCTACGTGGCCTAACGTAACATATATCATGGAAATAACAAATCCCCCCGAAGCAAAACAAATAACTACCTGTTCAGCAGAAAGAACGCAACCTCGGCATCGCTTTTCATCACTTTTGCTCCCTCAGTTGTCTCCACCATTCAAATGCTGCAATGTTGACGCAAGTTTGTTCTCTGGCTTTATCCAGTGCCTGTTTCGTTGCAGCCTTTTCTGCCTCCGATTTTCTTTTTTTTAGGCTTTTTATCAGGGCGAGCAGTTACCAGCAAAGCTGGCATTGGTAGATTTTGCTGCATTTTCTCTTCCATTGTGCCGCAAACTCCTGCTTACTCGGTGTAGTGAGCTGAATGTTTCCGGAACGGTGACATGTGATGAGTGCACGCAGGGCAGCGCACGCAGTGGGGCTCGGGCACGAGACATGAAGGCATCTGATTGGTTCTTTACATTCGCACCGAATGGCAGTGATTGGTCAGAGTTTTTACTGTCCTGCAGCTGCTACAGAGGTCTGATTTTTTTCATTCCTTTTTCTGAACACATGTATTGACTACTCTCAGGATGGAAGGACCATTTCATCCAGTATAAAAAAAAAAGTGTTTCTGAACAGGATTACCTACCCTAGTGAGTGAACTTCCATTTTTGGCCATGCAATATAGCCAGTGTTTACTTGGCTGCATGTTAAACGGCCACTTGTGACATCACAATCCAGTAGCTGCCACTTTCTGTACAGTAGAAAACACATTTTCTTGTGTGTTCCAATGGTGTGATTGTTGATGTAAAATTTGTAATGGATTTGTGTTTATTGTACATTGTGCCTATCTTTAACATTGCATAAACTTAAATAAAAATACTTAAATCACAATTACAAAAGTAGCCATTTGCAGAGGTGGGTAGTAACGAAGTACATTTACTTCGTTACATTTACTTGAGTACTTTTTTAGAAAAATTGTACTTTTAAGAGTAGATTTGAATGTGGGTACTTATTACTTTTACTCGAGTACATTTCTAATGAAAAAACTGTACTTTTACTTCGTTACATTGGGCGACGTTCCTCTCGTTACTTTATTTTAATGCAATATGTGTTGTTAAATGCGTAGTTTATTCCAAGCGTGCTGTATCTTTTTTCTGGACTTGAGCGATGCTCAATTCACAAATGAATGACTCTTTTGAGTCGATTCTGTTCAAAGACTTCATCAAACAAGTTGGCAGATCTGTCTAAATCGGTTCGCGAATCAGTTTGAATGATCTGTTCAGTTCCTGCACGCACTGAATCATCTGAAGCAGCTTTCAATTCACACTCGACTCGGAGTCGTAACAGAAAGATTTAAGCACATCAAGAGCGTTAGATGAAGTGGCAGTGGACCTACAGTAGCTACTAGCTACAGTCAAGTGAGAGCAAATCTTCAAATGCATCAACTTTTTGCCAGCGATGAAGATCTTTATTAGTTGAACATCTTCGTAAGCTGTCTGTGAATGAATGATTCCACAGGACGATATATTCGATTTCATTTCACTCAGGTAATACATTTTACAACCAAACAGATTACTACGCCACGATACTAGAAAGTATGACATTACCCGTTTTTTGGACATAAATTAATTTACATTAAATAAAGCTACCATTGTTCACAGTTAATGAACACCCGCCATCCCGCGGTACGGTAGTTTGTGTGTAACGTTAGGCCTATTGTTGCGCAGTGGCGTGCGAACTCGACTTGAAAACGAATGCCTTTGCCTGCCGTTTACAGTTAACCAGTTTAAACATGCTTGCAGAAATATACATTTGATTATATTTTTGGAGAACAGTCAGAAGAAGAACCGTCGATGTACTTTTATTTTTTGTGTGTGTGTTCAGATGTTCAGTAGCAGTCATGAGCGCGAGCAAATGTGAAGAGTTTTTAACTCTTCTCTGTAAATACCTTTGAATGCAACACTGCAGATTCATTTTATTTAGAAATTTTCTAATAATCCAAATGTAGTTGTATAAGTTAATATTATACAAACCAGAGGACAGGCAATGATTTTCGTGCTATACAGATGGCAGAAATAATGCTTATGTCTCTCTTCTGTTTTTGTTGCAAAGCTGATAATAATAGTCATTTAAATAAACAAAATCTAAATATATCATTTTATATATAGCCTACGACTTCAGAGGCAAAAGCCTCTAAGTACCATCTGAAATTTTCTTCTAAAAGAGCATTTTTATCAAGCTTGTATGTTTATGTTCACACTTAAATGGCAATGAAAAGTAGCCTACCTATTAATTGTCATTAAAGTGAAATTACTAACCTTAAATATACGAGCTTGATACAAATGATTGTTTTAGAAGAAAATTTCAGATGGCACTCAGAGGCTTTTGCATCATGAAGTCTTCATATATATATATATATATATATATATATATATATATATATATATATATATATATATATTTATATATATATATATATATATATATATGTTGTTTTGGTTGTTGTTGTTGTGTTTCCTTGCCTTCCTACTATGTAAAGCGACCTTGGGTTTGAGAAAGGCCTCTATATATATATATATATAGAGGCCTATATGATCCGAAGTAACTAGTTACTCACTACTTGAGTAGTTTTTTCATTGGATACTTTTTTACTCTTACTCAAGTAACTATTAAGATTATTACTTTTACTTTTACTTTGAGTAAATATTTCTATAAGTACTTGTACTTTTACTTGAGTACAGTTTTTGGGTACTCTACCCACCTCTGGCCATTTGTACACTGCATACTCAAATCTATTTTAAGTAGATCAACATAAGTATGTTTTCTTTAAATACACAAAAACTTAAAAGGACTTGTAGTGTACTTTTTAGAAATATGTTAAAAGTGTGCTTGTTTTTAGCATATTTCTTAAGAGTGTAATTAATCATATATTTATTACCAATGTACTTATAGTGCATTTGTTAGAAATATATTAAAAGTATGCTTGTTTTTAGCATTTTTTTTTAAAGTGTATTTAAGCATACATTTATTATCAATGTACTTATAGTGCACTTGTTAGAAATATATTGAAAGTATGCTTGTTTTTAGCATATTTCTTAAAAATGTAATTAAGCATATATTTATTACCAATGTACTAATAGTGCACTAGTTAGAAATATATTAAAAGTATGCTTGTTTTAAGCATATTTCTTAAAAGTGTAATTAAGCATATATTTATTACCAATGTACTTATAGTGCACTTGTTAGAAATATATTGAAAGTATGCTTGATTTTAGCATATTTCTTAAAAATGTAATTAAGCATATATTTATTACCAATGTACTTATAGTGCACTAGTTAGAAATATATTAAAAGTATGCTTGTTTTTAAGCATATTTCTTAAAAGTGTAATTAAGCATATATTTATTACCAATGTACTTATAGTGCACTTGTTAGAAATATGTTAAAAGCATGCTTGTTTTTAGCATATTTCTTAAAAGTGTAATTAAGCATATATTTATTACCAATGTACTTATAGTGCACTTGTTAGAAATATGTTAAAAGTATGCTTGCTTTTAAATATATTTTTAGAAAATATACTAAAGTACTATTTTTTTAAAGTGTGTTAAAAGTTGTATTATAAAAATAGATAAAAAGCATGATGCTAATATACTTTTAATATATTTAAAGATAGTATATTTTTTTTAAATATATTTGCAATGTACTATTGAAAAAGGGAATATATTTCAAATATAATAAAGTATACTTTTTTTTCACCAGGGTAGTTATTGCACCACCACAGTATTTGAGAAGGGTATGATTTTATTATAATATTAGGCCAATGTGTACATGACTCACGTGAGGAGAGTGAGTCGCTCGCTGTGTGAGGAAAGTGAGTCGCCCGCTGTGTGAGGTGAGTCTCTCGCTGTGTGAGGAAAGTGAGTCGCCCGCTGTGTGAGGTGAATCGCTCGCTGTGTGAGGAAAGTGAGTCGCTCGCTGTGTGAGGAAAGTGAGTCGCTCGCTGTGTGAGGAAAGTGAGTCGCTCGCTGTTTGAGGAAAGTGAGTCGCCCGCTGTGTGAGGAAAGTGAGTCGCCCGCTGTGTGAGGAAAGTGAGTCGCCCGCTGTGTGAGGAAAGTGAGTCGCTCGCTGTGTGAGGTGAATCGCTCGCTGTGTGAGGAAAGTGAGTCGCCCGCTGTGTGAGGTGAATCGCTCGCTGTGTGAGGAAAGTGAGTCGCTCGCTGTGTGAGGTGAATCGCTCGCTGTGTGAGGAAAGTGAGTCGCCCGCTGTGTGAGGTGAATCGCTCGCTGTGTGAGGAAAGTGAGTCGCCCGCTGTGTGAGGAAAGTGAGTCGCTCGCTGTGTGAGGAAAGTGAGTCGCTCGCTGTGTGAGGTGAGTCGCTCGCTGTGTGAGGTGAGTCGCTCGCTGTGTGAGGAAAGTGAGTCGCCCGCTGTGTGAGGAAAGTGAGTCGCCCGCTGTGTGAGGTGAATCGCTCGCTGTGTGAGGAAAGTGAGTCGCTCGCTGTGTGAGGAAAGTGAGTCGCCCGCTGTGTGAGGAAAGTGAGTCGCCCGCTGTGTGAGGTGAGTCGCTCGCTGTGTGAGGAAAGTGAGTCGCTCGCTGTGTGAGGAAAGTGAGTCGCCCGCTGTGTGAGGAAAGTGAGTCGCTCGCTGTGTGAGGAAAGTGAGTCGCCCGCTGTGTGAGGAAAGTGAGTCTCTCGCTGTGTGAGGAAAGTGAGTCGCCCGCTGTGTGAGGTGAGTCGCTCGCTGTGTGAGGAGAGTGAGTCGCTCGCTGTGTGAGGAGGGTATGTATACAGATCCACCGATGGCCTATCAGTGGGAAAGTCAGTAACTAGGGGCTATAGTATAGTGACTTCCCACGACAAATCATTAGTCCTATTTTTGAACCTTCCGGCCCGCCATAGCCGAATGGCATACACTGGCTGATCAGGACCCGGTCGTCGTTCTACCACATACGGTACAGCCTCCCACCTGTCACTGAGCTTGCCCTTCCCTTGACGTCGATTGTCTCGTACCAGCACCCGCTCTCCCAGCAACAAGGGAGCCTCTCTAGCTGTCCGGTCGTACAACCGTTTGTTCTTCCTCGCAGCCATGTCGAGATGATCTGAGACTGTCTGATAGGCAGTATGTAACTGTCGATGATGTCTATGCACCCACTCAGTAGTGGTAGTCGAATCCCTGGGCACAGCCGTCCCTAGCAGCAGGTCTGCAGGCAAGCGTATGTCGGCCGAACATCAAGTAGGTAGGAGCATAGCCCGTTGTGCTATGGACGCTGTTGTTGTAAGCCTGTACCAAGGTTGGTAGGCTATCCACCCACTGGCCCTGGCAGTCTGAATCTAAGGTCCCCAACAAACTCAGCAGAGTCTGATTAAAGCGTTCACACCCCCCGTTCCCCTGGGGATGGTACGGAGTAGTATGGGTCTTCTTGCACCCATAAAGTTGACACAGCTCTCGAATCACCCGGGACTCAAAGTTCGGCCCTTGGTCTGAGTGGAGAATTTCAGGGCACCCAAAGGGCTGAAACACTGCCCTCCAAAGGGCTGTTGCTGTAGTAGCAGCCGTCTGGTCCAGAGTCGGAATCGCCCACGCATACTTGGTAAAGAGATCCGTAACCACCAGGATATTCTGATACCGATCCATCGGTCGACTCAGTGTCAGGAAATCCATAGCCACCATATGGAGAGGGGCCCTGGGTCGCACTGGGACTAGAGGCGCTCTTACTTCTCTCCTAGCCTTGAACAGTGTACATCGAGGGCACTCCTGCACATAAGCCGCCACATCCACATCCATCCCGACCCAGTAGAAATGTCTTCGCAACAAGGACGCAGTTCTCTCCTTCCCCTGATGTCCCAATTGGCCATGATACGCCTGGAGCAAGGGTCGAGTCTGGGCTTTCGGTACCACCACCTGACACAAGGTCTCTCGAGTCGTTGGGTCCTGGATAGTGCGACAAATCACCCCATCTCGCAAACTTAGCCGCTTCCAATGTCCTAGGAGTTTCCTCACCAGCTGGGTCTGTACGTGCCTTTCCTCCGCCCCCGGAAGTATACCTTGCTCCAAGTAAGTCCGCAGAGCCACCAGCCCTTCATCGCTTCCTTGCTGCTCCCTCCACCGTACGGGATCCCATCCCCAACTGACCGGGACGTCCTCCCGTTGTACTCCAGGTGCTTTAATCACTCCCACCACTAGCCCTCCTTTCAGCTCTGCCCCCAACTGCTCCTCCTTTCGCTCCACAGGGAGCCGGGACAAGACATCTGCGTTAACACGGGCCGATACTGCAGCTGATAATCAAAGTTGGCAAGTTGGGCCACCCACCTCTGCTCTACTGCTCCCAACTTTGCTGTCTGAAGATGCACCAGCGGGCTGTTGTCAGTGACCACCAGGATTTTGGCTCTCCATAAGTAGTCTTTGAATTTCTCGCACATTGCCCATTTCATGGCCAGCAGCTCAATCTTGAAGGAACTTTAGTTGGCGTCGTTCCGCTCAGCTGGATGGAGACTCCGACTGGCATATGCAATCACTCGTTCCGCTCCTTGCTGTCGCTGGGCCAACACTGCCCCCAGCCCAAGGTTACTAGCGTCCGTATACAGGATGAATGGCTGAGCAAAGTCCGCATAGGCCAAGATTGGGGCCTGCAACAGCTCTTGTTTCAACCTCTGAAAGGCCACTTCACACTCCGGGCTCCAATCTACTGGAGGAGACCCACGGCCACGAGGACGACTTAATCCCGCAAGCAGTTGGTTCAAGGGTTTAGCAATCTTAGAGAAATCCTGGATAAAGCGTCGGTAATATCCCACAAATCCAAGAAAGGACCTCACTTGCCTCACCGTCTTAGGAGGATCCCAGCTCTGCACGGCGGAAACTTTGTCAGGGTCTACTGCCACTCCTGCAGCCCCTACCCGGTGGCCCAAGAACTTCACTTCCTTACGAAAGAGCTGACATTTCCCAGGCTGGAGCTTCAATCCGTACTTCTCCATAGCTCGGAATACTTGTTCGAGATGTAACAAATGGGAATCAAAATCAGGTGAGTATACAATCACATCATCCAGGTAGACCAGAGTGGAGTCCACCATTGCCCTCCGAGGCACCGCTGCATCAGGCATTGAAACGTAGCGGGGGCGTTGCAAAGTCCAAAGGGCATCCGATCCCATTCAAACAATCCAAAGGGCGTGGTAAATGCGGTCTTCTCCCAGTCCCCTTCCTCTACCTGTACCTGCCAATATCCGCTTGCAAGATCAAGTGTAGAATACCAGGCAGCGTGAGTTAAGCTGGTCAATGAATCCTCAATCCTAGGTAAGGGGAATGCATCCTTCTTGGTAACCTGGTTTAGCTTCCGGTAGACCACACAGAACCTCCAAGCGCCAGTTTTCTTGCGTACCAGCACAATCGACCCCTTGTTCCAGCATCCCCCTCAACAAGGTACGAATCTCAGAGTATAAGGTAGGTGGAACTGGACGGTACCGCTCTCGACTAGGTGCTGCATCTCCGGTAGGTATCACATGCTTCATCGCATCCATACATCCATAGTCCTCTTCATGCATTGAAAAGATATGCTGCCATTTGGCCAAGAACTTCTGGAGTTGGTGCGTCTGCTCTTTCTCCAACCCTTCCCCTTGCAACGACTCCCCCCGAAGGTGTGCTGGCATTCCGTTTTCGGAGGATTCGGACCATGGCTCACCCGATGTCAGGGCCACTTCAACCACTGTTGCGCTCACTTGACAAAAGCGAACCTCTTGCTCCTCCCTCACTTGATGGGGACCCACCAATGTAATTCGTGCCAACCGTTGATGACGGTACAGGTAAACGGGGTACGAACTCACATTCCTCACCCGTACTGAAACTCGGCCCCGACAGGCCATGGCCAATCCTCTTGCCACCTCTACGCTCTGACACTCCCAGTGGGGCTCTACCAAAACCCAATCTTCTGGACCATACGTCCGAGCAGGGAGACGGACCCAGACAACTGCCTCACTTCGGGCCGGGACAGAGAGAACATATCGACAGGCCACCCGGCCAGTATCTTGCCGGTCCCTTTGAGAACTCGCCGCCTGTACTCGCCGGCAATCCATGACGATGCGCTCCCACTCCCGCTTCTCGGCCAAAGGAGTGGTACGGGGTGGCCCCACACGAAACAGTTCCTCCCAACACTCCATGATCACGTTCATCCCCAGCAGAGCTTGATGTGCCCCCAAGCAAGAGTCACGAACGACTACAATCCCCTTCTGAGGCACCACAGTCCCGTGGATCTCAAAGTCGGTCACTCTATATATGATGTACAGGATGTCCAGGCCATTTGCTCCCCGCAAGGTGAGCAAGGGGGCTTCAGCTTCCGGCACACAAGGAGCACTGAACAGTTCTTTGGACAAGCTCTCAGCGAGCAAAGTGACCTGTGATCCAGTATCCACCAGGCACCGAACTTTCACACCATTCACCTTGATCTCCACAAGAGGGCAGTGTCCCACCAAACTACCTCTGGGGATTGAATTTAAAGAGGGGTCAATCCAGGGGGTCCCGACCACTTGACCCACAGTGGCCGGTCGTCCTAAAAAACCCCTTGCGAGTTACGGCGAGGGCCGCACTGACGACTATAATGTCCAGGCTCTCCACAGTTATTACAGATGGGGCGCCCCTGTGCGTCCCACTGAAACTTGGGACCGATGGACCGATCTGGCCGTCGTCTTAAATCTCTTTCTCCATCTGAATATGACCGTTCTCGAGGCAAGGCTGAATGCTCTGGCCGTCTACGGCGAAATTCCTCCAGAAGGGTTTTAGACAACTCTGCCATTTCTTCACGAACGTCTTTCATGAACTCAGCCCGCAAGACTTGTTTCCAGTCTGACGACCCAGGAGGTACAGGGACACTGGCTCCACTCGCGGCCATGCACACCGAAGAATCCACTACCTCAGCGTGGTCCCGCTCCAGGGCCAGGGTCTCTCGGCGGAGATCTTCGAAAGTCAAAGCCAAATCTTGACGAAGCTGTCGTCGCAAGCTCTGCCGGATAGGGCCCTCTCGCAACCCCAACAGGAATTGGTCTCGCAATAGAGTCTCTCCCTCTCCCAGACCATGATCTCTTTGTCCCTTTAACCTGGTGGACTGTTCTCGTAAACTCAGGGCAAATGCCCGTAGGGTTTGCCTAGGCCCTTGCTTGCAGTTAAAGAATTGTGCTCGCAGCACCACCACTGGGGTGGAGTCGCCATTTTGCCCAGTCAAGAATTCAAAAATGGCTCGTGCAGTGGATCGAACTTCCTCAGAGGCAGCTTGAACTTCTTGTTTCGCCTCACCTTCCAGGGAATTCAGAACGAACTGGACCTTCTGGGTCTCACTCAACCCCTGTAGTCCCGCCAGATACTCCACTTGTGTTCTCCATTCAGCAAGATTTAACTCTGATCCGGGCCCACCATACTTTTGGGCCCATGGAGCACCCATAAACACGGGTGTAATCGGAAGCCGGATGGCCGGCAATTCTTCGTCTGCCATAATGGGTCCTTGGCTGCTCAACTTCGAGTGGTACCCTGCCGACTACGCCAAAAATATGTCACCGCTAGGGCCGAGGACAACCACCACTCCGGAGGAGCTACACCAAGAACACCAAGAGTCAGACAACGACGTGATGTAAAAGCTTGATTCTTTTTATTGAATATAAAAACACTTTAAAGGAATGTCACTGCCACAGAACTCTTCGTAGGGGCCACTCGTCGAAACAGGGCTTCTGCGGAGGTAGGCTCCGGTCAGCCGCCAGTTGGTCTCTTCCTTGCTCGGAGCAATACAGGGGGGAGAGAACAAGCAATGTTTAAGCAACAGCGGGGGCTGGGTAGCTCTGCTCACAGGACCACAATAGAAGGAGGGGAGAAGGGGCAGGAAACGGATTGGTCCAGAGGCCAGGACCCGTAGATGGCAGGCAGCAGACCAACGTAAGTGGTAGGCAGGACGCAGGGGGGACCACGGGTAAGGATCAGCAGACGGGGGGGGGTGTTTCTCTTCTCACAGGACAGCATCAGATCACTGAGTGTCACCTCTCTTTCACAGGATGACGGCTTCTCTATGTTCACAGAACAACAATGGTGAGTTCAGAATCCAGCAGTTAACAACTGAGTTTTCTTCCCACAAGTCAACAATGGCAGCATGCAATGGCGGATAGCAGTTTCTCTATGTTCACAGAACAACAGTAGTGAGTACAGAATCCAACAGTTACAACTGAGTCTTCTTACCACAGAACAGCGATGACAGGCAGCAGTGGCGATTAGCAGCTTCTCTATGTTCACAGAACAACAATGATGAGTTCAGAATCCAGCAGTTAACAACTGAGTCTTCTTACCACAGAACAGCGATGGCAGGCAGCAGTGGCGGATAGCAGTTTCTCTATGTTCACAGAACAGCAGTGGTGAGTACAGAATCCAACAGTTAACAACTGATTCTTCTTACCACAGGACAGCGATGGCAGCATGCAGTGGCGGATAGCAGTTTCTCTATGTTCACAGAACAACAGTGGTGAGTACAGAATCCAACAGTTACAACTGAGTCTTCTTACCACAGAACAGCGATGACAGGCAGCAGTGGCGATTAGCAGCTTCTCTATGTTCACAGAACAACAGTAGTGAGTACAGAATCCAACAGTTAACAACTGAGTCTTCTTACCACAGGACAGCGATGGCAGCATGCAGGGGCGGATAACAGGTTCTCTATGTTCACATTAATTCTTGGTTCCCCACCGGGCTGGGCGATCTCCGACTAAGCCTTCAGAGTGCTGGTAACATCAAGCTTTCAAATACTCGTGCGTGCATCAAACCACTTTAAATCTTCACACGTGCTCACTTCAATCGTCAGACACTGCAATGACACACCACTTAACAGTGAAAAGAGTACCTTCACTTCAGCTCGTCGGGCCAGCAGATCCACTATGATGATACTTTCAAAGGGAGACACCCAGTTCGATCAACAATCCGTAATTCAAAGCACACTCGTGCCTCCAAACTGCCACCTCTGCCTCTCGTCTTCTCGTACCTCAAGTTTGATCAAGTCCGCTCTGCTTGTCTGCACCTAGTGATGTTACGTCTGACACCGACGCTCCGAAGCTTGCTTCAAACTCGAACGGTCCTTGCAATGAACCACTGCTTCGGAGCTTGTATCATTACGTCACTAGTCACGTGAAAATGACGTCTGAAGCAAACACACTGCTTCACTCCTGTAGTGAACCACATGGCTGCTTTGACAGCCCAATCCAGTGTTGGCAGGTTTGAAACCTGGCGGCTGTATTTCTTATAAAAGTGAAGGTAAAAAAAAAAAATATAGAAACCATTACAGAAATTCTATTGGATTTAATGTTTTTCATGGGAATTTATTGGTTGTAATGGGAATTGTAGTGGTCTCTGTGGGTCTCTATGTGTTGGGTTGTATTGGTGGGGGCATTAAATCCTAATGGAATATGTCCCGAACACACTACAAAAAAGAATTATGTAGTGGTTTAAATGGTAAAAAGCCAATGGTTACTATTTTAATATAAACCATTAGAATTTCTGTGATGGTTTCAAACTTTTTGATCTTCTGTCCTTGTCTAAAGAAATAATTACACAGACACATCCTGCTTAATCTTTTATTATCAAGGTGAACACATGAAATGCATTAGTATCTGTAAAATTCACCTACATAAATGAGTTTCACAGCAAACACTGTTTCAGCTTTGATCACCTCGGTAAACATGTAATAAACGGGGCGTTATGGTTGTCAGCTTTGTTGCATTACATTTACTTCACCAGGAGATGGTGCTGCAATTTCTATTTGAATGAAGCTTCGAGTAATGAACCATTTTCAACACAATTGTATCAGAAAGCAATAATGCTTCGAAACGCTTCATTTGGCCATCACTATCTGCACCTCTTCTCTTCAAACTGCCACATCTCTCTTCTCAAGCCGCCGGGCACACTGAACTTTTCGACTGCCACGCAAACTCCACCAGGCCACCACACAACTGTGCACTGAACGCTGAACACTGAACATTGAAATAGCCACTTGATTATCCACTGCAGCTGTCGCTCATCAACATGGGCGGCCATGACAGGTCGCCGGAACTGGCCTGGTGTTACACAAGAACTGTTTCCCCAAGGGAACTCGTTCCGTTTGTTATAGTTCCTATTTGTCACTCCGTGACAAGAGGTTTAAACGTATTTTTGAATGTTTTTATTGTTATATTATGTATATGTTGAAAAGGTCACAGTATCAGTGTCTTAAATCACATTATTAATGAAAAAAATATGAATAACATGACATTTCTATTTTTTGCTATTACTTTTAAGAAGATTTGAACATCAGAGCTGAAGTTGAAGATTAATGCAGGATTTTATATCAGTAGTAAGTCAGAGAGATTTAGCAGCCATATCACCCTGTAGTTCAAGACTGGTTGCCCACTGAAGCTAAGCAGGGCTGAGCCTGGTTAGTACCTGGATGGGAGACTCCTGGGAAATCCAGGTTGCTGCTGGAAGAGGTGTTAGTGAGGCCAGCAGGGGGTGCTCACCCTGTGGTCTGTGTGGGTCCTAATGCCCCAGTGTAGTGACGGGGACACTATGCTGTCAAAGAGCACCGTCCTTCGGATGAGACGTAAAACCGAGGTCCTGACTTTCTGTGGTCATCCAATGATCTACAATTGACTTTTACTTTCTGAACTTTGGTTTAAAGAGTAAATAACTATTACAATCAAAATCTAATCTGGTTTCAATCAGAAATACACAAAAACCCTAATATAATGTGTCCTTCTCTGTTCTTCATGACTCGTTTTGGCTCTCAGTAAAAATGAAAGGTAGATATAATAAGACTAGTCAGTTCCTGGAAGGTTTTGTAAGAGGGTGGAGTTTCTGATGACCTTTTGAAGCTTCTGGGGCTGGTTGCGCTGAAACTAGTCTTATAAGTTAGTCATAATTTTTTTACTATTCATAACTTTTCTAAGTCAGTTACATAAAATGTATTTTAATACAAAAAAAATAAAATAAAATGAGGCTGATTAGCTGCCCGCTTTCTGGATTACACTTTTTGCCTGTGTTTTCTGCCCTGTTGCTCATTTGGATTGTTCACCCATGTGATTGACCTTTTGCCTGTAATTTAAAATTATGATTCTGGATTGCCCCTGTAAAGGGGAGCAGTTTGTAACAAAGACACTGTCTTAAAGGTGCTATAAGCGATCTCGGTTGGCGTAACCTCTTGCTGATGTTTGAATTATTATTAAACAAAACGGAGGCTAGCTAGACCCTCCCTCCTCCTCATCCGCGCACTAACCCCCCAAACCCCAACCCCACATCATTCTTGTCGGTTATTGGCTGGAACAGTGTGTTATGTTTCGTGCTACGGGTCCCTCTGTTTGTTGCTCAGTTTGTTTTTGCTGCAGTTTGTGGAGCCTGGGCTGTCTGCAGAGACCGTGTTTTTTTACAGTGTGTTCAGGGGACAGGCAGCTAGCGGATAGAGATGTTTGCGGTATGTGAAAAAAAATGTTTTGGCCTAAAAAACGCGTGAGATCGCTTATAGCACCTTTAACATAATAACTATGTTTATTCAGCTTGTTCCTGCAGACAGACTGGATGTATAGTTTTATTTTATTTGTGCTTTCAAGCATATTCTGGATTTAATGAAATTAATAAAGAATTAAGTGAAAAACAACAACAACAACAACAACAAACATTATAAGAGAATTTAATTCTGTAAAACAAAATAAGTTTAATAAAATATATATTTAGGCCTATCTAGAGTAAGACTGTCAATGGGTGTGTCTCAATCCGCTCCCAAGTTCATTGCTGATCAGGAAGGTGTCTGCAGGGCCGGCCCGTGGCATAGGCAGTATAGGCAAATGCTAAGGGCGCCGGCGCCGTATACCCTAGGGGGGGGCGCCAGAGCCGCGTAAGGAACTTTCCGCTTTTATTGTACTTCATTAACACTGCAACGAGTGGAGCAATAATGGGATTTACATGGCATTGACTTTCTTTCTTTCTTTTTTTTTGTGATCAAATTTTTCTAATGGCATTGACTTTCTCTTATAAATTCTTACTTTAACGTGACCAGGGGGGAGTTGAAGGGATCATACGCTTCCACCAATCAGACTTCTTTTACCCGCGGCCGCCATTCGGTTTTCGTTTTTATTGCGTCAAAAAAAGTTAATATGTCAAAGCGTCCCAAATTATCTGGTGCCCAAGGGAGGAAAAAAAGAAAAGAAGAGGAGGAAAAACGCGACAAAGACAAGGTAATGTTACAGTAAATATGATGTTAATGATATTATTTTGATGTTACAGAAAGATGATCAATAATGCCATTAGTCATTAGCATACATGGTTAGCTAATCTATAAATAACCAGCGCTATCTGCTAGTTCTAACCAAAATATTAACAGTCAATGGTTCTAACAGATAAGCCTAGCGCTATTATTATGGAAAATAGTAATATGAGTACCTTCCTCGGACAAATGTGTAGATACAGGTATTAGTAATTTAAGGCAGGACCAAAAACACCAATAGAGCTCTTTTTAAGATCATCTTTTCATTTTTTTATTCAAATCCTTGTAGTATTTCTATGCCTACTTAAAGATACAAATAGATAAGATATATAAGATAGATAAGATAGATAAGATACTAATGTCTTATTTTGCACAGTGCCGTATTTCTATTGTATATAAGTTAATGTCACTTGTTTACACTTTTCATTTCGGGAGTATTAAAATGTAATAAGTAAAATATCTATATTGTATTTCATATTTTGAGTTCTTTTTTTATTTGTTTCTTTCATTTTTATTATTATAATTAGTATTTTGAATGTGCAATTGTTTTAGTTAAATAAAAGAATGTCTAAAACAAAGCTATTAAGTTTCTTGTGAGTATATTGACACTAACAGTGCAAGTACTGTACTGCGATGCAAGGGGGCGCCACTTAAAATCTTGCCTAGGGCACCAAATTGGTTAGGGCCGGGCCTGGGTGTCTGTCTCAATCGCAAATTCCTTCCAGTGCACTGAAACCTTCTTACAATACACTGTGAACAGTGCTTGAAGTGGGGAAAAAAAAGGTGCCGGTACTCACTTGCATTGGCAAATCAAAAACAAAACTTGGAGATATTGCTGGTACAACAACAATTTATTGTAAATTATTAACAACATAAATATATTTAAACAAGGCTGCTGGGGTCCGGGATGCCCTCAGTTCCTTGTACTCCCGAAATCCCTGGATACTCTCTCTTCTCTCTATTTTAAATGTGTCACATAAGCGAAGGACCTCTGCTTCACCATGTTTTATGTCCAGATTTCCCTCTGGCCAAGTATCTGGTTGAAGAACCTTGAAGTCGGACATCAGTTTGCTTCCACCTCTATGTGAGGAACTTTCCTTTGTGCTGACATGAGAGGAAGTTGTTGTAGCTGTCCTGGATCTCATATTTTCCACCATGCTGCGAAAGAACTGTCTTACATTGATCTTTACAATCCTTTGATTGTCACACAGTGATACATTCTGGAACAATTTCTCGGTTTCAGCTTGAAGGACAGTCTGTGTGTGGGGGCCAGGTGTTGAAACCATGGACTCAAACACCCGGATCTCCCAAAACAGCATCCTGTCTGCTTCAGGCAGTGTTGTGCCTCTCTTTTGAAGCATCCTTGAGAGATCACTCAGTTCTTTTAGGGCATCGTATATAACTCCAAGATTACACACGAAAGATGATATAAAGTGTATAGCTTATCAAAAAAAATCTTGAAGTGATTCAGACCACTGACCTCCTTGAGAACATCCCCAACTGCCAATTCTTGGCGATGATTTAAACAGTGCCACACAAACAAGTCTGGGAATCTGGCACTAAGTTCTGCCAAGCATCACTGATGCTACATCACATACAAAGGCCACAAAACACTCACCCAAAAAGTGGTCATCGAATCCATATTTATGGAGGCATAACAACAATGTCTCTGTGATAGCATTTGCTGTGGTCCCTTCCAACTCCAGCAGGTAAAAAAAAAAACGTGTCAGGTTCTGCGTCAGCAATAGCTGTCTGCAAACATACAACCAACACAGTTTTCCCACTGATCGTCGTAGACTCGTCTATCAACAAGCACACTTTTCTTCTGTTCACAGTGATGTCATCGACCATCTTTTTCCTCATCTCCATTGCAATATGGTCAATAATGTCAGCACATGTCTTGTCGGAGTGCAGAACTCGGCCCATGTTCACTCCATTAAACTCTTGCAACATTACATCTATTCGCATGTCTTTGAATGGATGCCCGTGCTTGCCAATTTTGTATGCAGTTCGGAACACTCGAGATGTAGTTTCGTGTTCAGCCCTGTGCATAGATTGAACTTGCCTGCTCAGCTCATTGCGGGATGCCATCTCCGCTATTTCGGCTGCCTTAATGTGTGCTTTCGAATCTCTGTGGTCTTTAAATTTTTTGTGCAGTGACTGCTGTTGCTTTGCCTTGTCTGTACCAAAGGCTTGAATTAAACATTCCCTCCATTCTCTTGACAGCTTCAGTCCCCTCTCTGTCTGGGCAGCAAGTGACGGGATGCTGCTACATGTTTTGCAGCCCAGTTTATCTTCTTTAAAAATAAGCCAGCTATTCCTGGAGCAAAAATACATCATTTGGTCCCTTGACCAACAGTCAGGCCATCCATGTGTTTCATCACTCACGTTATTGTTGACGTCGGTGTCATTGACTAAGGTAACAACATTAAGGTTGGTAGCTGCAGACTCCTCATTAACGCTAGCTGTTCCGCTCACATCAACGTTAATATTAGTTTGAAGCTCATGAATCGTATTCGTACCCGATGTTTCTGGTTGGACTTGGACCTCTGTTGATGTGTCTGGCTCTGGCACACGTGTTCTTTTAGTACCTTTCTGAAGCCAGGCTAACATAATGACTTACAAAGTTGACACACTTCTTTTTAGTTTCTAGCTTCGCTCGACAGTGCGCGAGAGACACCGAGTCATGCACACAAAAGACAAGTCTCATGCAGTCGGATAATAGGTAATAATGATATGATATTAAAACAGAAGATAATATCTCTGTGCAGTGGCTCTTAAAAGAGCCTTTGGGGTGTATTTTAGCGGCTGTTGAGACAAGCAGAGGAGAGAAAAAGAAGAAACATGACAGAATGTAGGTATTGCAAATGTCTGTACAAGTTAAAAATGCATTCAGTTTTCAGTGATCATTATTGACTGATCAGTATGGCAAATCAGAAATGCAGGATGACTGCTAGATTGATCACTTACAAAAATCAGATGGGAATAGACACAGAAAAAAAAGAGAAGAGAAATATTTTCATGGTATAAATTCCCAAAGAAAAAAAAAAGCTCTGATTAATGAATATGTGCAAAAATAGCCTAAGAATAGAAGAACAATGCTTTTGATGAGACCTACGAACCCTTCTAACAACCAAGTAGCCTTTAAATCACAGTAAGATGCATTTTTAATATTGAAATGTATTATTGGTGTTATTATTTTATTATAATTTATAAAATGACGGGCGAGTGTTTTCTGTCTCTCTGTCTTAAGTGCCCGCGTCATTGTGTGAGAGATGGGCAGCTCGCGCGCTCACAGCTGTCAGGCTTGCAGAGGGGGCTTACTTCACTTTGTTAATTTCCAAACAAAGACGTGAAGATATTATTGATAATTGTATGAATAATTCATAAATTTATCTTTGAGCATTGTTAACATGACAGATATAACCCTAAAAAACTAAGGAGATTCTCTGAATAGGATTGATACTCCTTTCGCGCGAATGACGTCACGCAGACATAACGGTATTTAACGGCAACCACATAATGTTGTTAACAGTGCAGACGAGTGGTTAGTTAACACAAAAAAGGACGGAAAACCAGTTTGTGTGGTAAAAGTAAATGTGGTATATTAACTGGGAAAGGCAGTATGTCAATTTTATGACCATTTATTGAGTTTTTACCCTGAGAAAAACGAACTGATCCGCTCAGACTGTCCTTGTGATTCAATGTTATTACAATCCTGTCTACATTTTTTGTGTTATTTTGTTTCGTTGTGGGCTTATGTTTTGAATAATTGAATTGAAATAAAACGGCTAAGTAAAAAGACCTTTAAAGAGGCTATATGCAACTTTTTCCCCAAAGTAAACATAACAATAGCCTTTTTATTTGACCATTTATGACTCAAACATCTCCTGATGAGCATACTGACACCTTGTCAGCTCACAGTGGGTGCACCTATAAGCCTCTGTATCCTATTTTTCCTATTTTCTGTCGGGTCGGATTTTTCGCGCGCTGTCTGCGGATGGGACGTCAAGCGCGTTCATGTTAAACGTTTCAGATCACTCTGCCACCACCGCTAGTCAGCAAACAAACTTAGTTTCTCAAACAATATATGTATTTGTGTGTTTCAGATTATTTCAGATTACCATTCTTTTAAGGCAGTATAGCGCCATCTGTTGAGAGAAAATAAAATAAAACCGGTAATTTGATGGTGTAACCACTAGATCCCTGTGTATACCATTCCGATGAAGCTACGTTTTTAAAAAATTCAAAATATAAACCTTTTCGGTCAAAAGTGTCCCGAGGGAGCAGTGAACACTGCGTAGGGACCCTGTCAAATGGAACGCACCTCGGACACACACACGGTCACTCTCGTGTACTGTCGAGCGCACTCTTGGACACACACACGGTCTCTCTCGTGCACTGTCGAGCGCTCGCGGAGTTCGCTTTGCTTTTATCCAATCCGGCGCCTCATAGAGTACCGGCTACATGCGAGAAGTAGTGGTACGCAAGAAAAAGTGCAGGTACGCTTAAGAGTAAAATGTAGAAGTACCGCCCCACTTTGAGCACGGACTGTGAACACCCCCCTTTCTGTTCGCAGTACTGAGTAGATTGTCCTCACTCAATGGCTGGTTGTCAAGTGGTGTCCGCAAAATAATATAGGGTTCATAGACAATTGGAAAAGTTTTTGGACCTGACCTGTTGAAAAGAGGTGGTATTCATCCCTCCTGGGATGGTGCTGCTCTTCTCACTAGTAATATGGCTCATAGTCTTAGAGCTCAAACATGACAAATTAGGCACCAGGTCAGGAAGCAGACAGACTGGCTTAACCGACCATCTGCTAGTGCCCTCGCGTTACCCAGGTCAGATAAATCCCATCACACAGAGCCTCTTTCACCTAGATATCATCATATAGAGACTGTGTCTGTTCCCCGAATTAGGACATACAAAAAACTTCCAAACCCGTCTAAGGGTAAAAATGTAATTGATGTTTAACAAATGAAAAACAGATATAATACAAATGAGCAAATGATTAAGCTTGGGTTGCTGAATATTAGATCCCTTACTTCAAAAAAACTTATTGTTAATGATATGATTTCAGACTATATTCTAGATGTGCTGTGTTTGACAGAAACCTGGCTAAAACCAGACGATTACATTACTTTAAATGAGTCCACCCCGCAAGATTACTGTTATAAACATGAGCCTCCTCTGAAAGGCAAAGGGGGAGGTGTTGCTGTAATTTATAGTAATATCTTCAGAATTACTGAGAAGTCTTGTTTTAAATATAATTCTTTTGAAGTGTTGATGCTTATATATAGTGTAAATGATAAATCGGGTTGCCAACCGTTCCGTATAATACGGAATCGTCCCGTATATGACATATAAAAGTCTTGTTCCATATTGAACTGATACGGAATGCACTTTGTTCCGTATTTTTGAGAATCAATTCAGTGCAAATCCATGACAGACACAGCTTCTAATGTCAGACTATGAACGAAGACATTTGTAGGCTATGATAAGAAAAAAACCCGACAGTGCGGTAGATACTAATTTCTCTCCGTTTGTCTATGATCAGTGTAGCGTTTTTAACATCTTGGACCATCATCAGAGGCCCTGTCCCAAATGGCGCACTTCATGCGGACTTTCGGTCTCGTGGACTTGAATTGCGCGTGCTCGCTGAGTCTACGAGTCCGTAGGCTGTCCCATTCAGAATCCTTGCGAAAGGCCAATCGGACAACGGATGGGAGGAGATTTCACTCACAGATAATTGTTGACATGGCTGAGAAGAAAATATTACGTTTTTTATGACCTAAATGTACATTTTACCAGTTGTTACCTACAGTACATTTTCATTATGTTTTAAAATTGCAATCTTAGTTCAAATGGAACATTATGTATTATTATTTACAACTGTATACATCATTTAAATAAGCATGATGTATCTATTGTCTAATGCCCAGGTGATATGCACAATATCAAAATATAGAACTGGAAAATTAGGCTGTGTAGTTGACATGGAGATAAGACGTTGGAGCGCAAAAAATGTGATTTCTCCTGTCCAACAACAACCAGGCCTGTAATATTTCTGTCAGTAAGGTTATGTTTCACTCTGATGTCTCTGAAAATAAAAAGCTAGATGATATATTAAACTTTTTCTGTACGATGGGTAAATATCATATTCACAAAGCAAGATACCTTAAATTCAAACCTAGTTGCAAATTTTTTGCTTATGATTTACAGTTATTCTTCACTTCAAAAAATCCCTTCCAATAAAAGAGCTTAGAAAATATCCTGTATTACAGAACAAGTTTTATATAAATTGTAAAAATATTTTATTTACTGTTATTATTTACTTTCATTTTCTCTGTATCCCCACATGTTCATGTTCATTGTTTTGTATTATTTCCATTGTAATGATTTATACTGTAATGCAAAAAAACAACAACAAAAAAAAAAAAAACAGCCCGTTATTTCCGGCGTGCTGATCGAGTCTGTCCCAAAAATACCTCTCGATGCGCCCTCGTGGACTCGCGCCAAGGGCCCTATAGGTCTGCACTACATGACGTCACCAAAGTGTGGACTCTGAGGAAGTCCACAAGTCTGGAGTGTGCCATTTGGGACAGGGCCAGAGAATGCCCTTTTAATTGGTCGTTTCAGTCATTGTGAGTCACGTATCGTAGCAACGATGACGACAAGTGACAACAGTGGGAAATGTAAAAATGACTACCTCCGAGCAGACGGCGAAAAAGAAAAGAGCACAAAAATATACATACATACAGGTGTTGTATTGCTTGAATGCAGTATTTGAGTGCAATATTTTATATTTTCTTTATTAGCTGTTTTTTTAATGTATTATTGTTTTGCACTGGAAAGAAAGTTAACTATAATGGAAGTATAATTGTATAAAGATATTTGCACTACACTTCCTTAAAATGCTGTCTAATTAAATTAAAAATATTATTTTTTTGCACTGGAAAGAACATTCTAAAAGTCTAATTCTATTGAATAAGTTCGCACAAGGCTACAGAAAACTGTTGTGTTTATTTTTCTTCAAATGCAGTCTGAGCCGATGAGTTTTGAATGTTATATTTCACATCTGGTTCAGTCTTGTATATTGATTAGGCCTACTTTGCTATTCTATAAATATATAGGCCGAATAAGTTATTATAATATGCTATAATGTATGAAATATATTTATCTAAATGTATCAATTAGTTTCCACAATATTCACCAGAAGTCATCATTTCAGGGGTTATTTTTGTTATATATTTTCTTCCGTGGGGGCATGTCACTTGATCTAATATTATCAAACGAAATTAATGTTGATGCCATTGAAATTCTGCAGCAGAGCGATGACATCTCAGCCCAGGTGAATAGGAAATATACTTAAATTGTGCTTATTTTGATATACTTAATGTATTTTAAGTGTACTGTATTAAGTGTTTATTAAATGTGTTATTTTGAAACAACTTCAAGTATACTAAGTGTACTTTTATATGTATTTAAGTCCAATTTGAAGGTAATAGTAATATATTTTAATATAGGCCTACTTGTACATTTAGTGTAATTTAATAGCACTTCTTTAAATTGTATTTTTAATACACTTTAAAGCTGTTTTACAACTACAGCTGAAGTATGTTTTTAGCTTCTCATTAATGCAATGGTGGTCGACAAATATGCAACACCTTACCTAGGACAACGACATGTTCTCCTGAAAAAAAAAAAAATTAAACACACAAAACACTTGCACACATTCGGTCACAGTCATGTCAAACTTGTAGAATAGGTTTAGCACAAAAACCCACAAATGCAAATCTCCTACCCTACATGCATGTTTGGGTAGGGTCCAACTGACATTGAGAAGTAGCTCATCTTATCTTACCCATTCCAAAATGACTCCAGTTCCCAGAGGATTCAGGCTCACCCGAAATGGTGGTTCACCGCGGCGTGCTACACCGGACATACTGTCCACATAAGCCAGGTTTCCATCCAAGAGTTTTTTTGCGAAAAAAGGTTTAGCGCATCAAAATGTTTACCGATATAGCTGATGGAAATGGCAATTATCTATATTTTTTTGCAAATGTCGACACAATCCTTTTCCTTTTAACTTTAGCGCATACATTCTATGTCGATACTTTAAATGACGTGAAAAACTAGTTTGGAAACACTTTTTGTTGAGAAAAAGTGCTTTAACGCAAATAAATGTGGTGTCACATGATTTTCATCACGTTCAAGGTGCAGTCGTCACAACAAAAACCATGGCGGACTCGGAGCGGTACTCATGGACAGATGACGAGACTCGTTATTTTCTCCATTTAATTGATGAAAATGATATTACATGTATTTTTCATGGAAAACGGCAAAGGAATGCTACAACATTTCAGGAGTTGCAACGAAAAATGGCTATTAATGGCTACACTATGCCATGGCATATTCTTCGCAGCAAATGGAAGGTACTGAAACAGCGTTACCTGGCAGAAAAGAGTGACCTTTCACATAGTGGTTCTGGGGGGAAAAAGAGGACGAAGTTAAAATTTTTCAGTGAAATGGATCACATACTGGGCCAGAGGCCGATAGTATCGTCGTTTTCTACAAACATCAACAGCTCTGGTAAGTTCTGTACGGTAATTTGTTGTATCACAGACAGTTAACTCTATTTAATGTTATGTAATATTATATTTTTTGTGCAGTTTCTGTGCAATAGGTCTCTAAAACCTTTCAACAGAGTGTCTTTAAGAAATGTAATATTAAGAGTGTACGTAAAACTGCTTTTTAACAGACTTGTAGAGTCTTGTAAGAAGCGTACTTCTATTAGATGTATGCAACTATGTAGATATGTAACTTTACAGTACGAGTGCTATCTAAAAGTGAAAAGCTAAAGTTTATTCAAAGACTTACAAATAAACTAGGTTATTTTTTCATTGTATTAAACAGAGACCTCTGAGCTCTGTGAAGAGCAGGGAAATGAAGATGACTGCAGTGTGTCTACAGGTAAGTCGTGATTTGCAAGCATGTCCCATTTCCAGTCATTTTTATGTATTTTGGTGTTGATAAAATTTTTTAAAAGTAGTTTTCTAGTTTTAAAAAAATAGAAGAAAAAAAATGCTTTGCTTATTCAATTTGATATGTTTGTAATGAGTATGCTGTATTTAGATCGTGATGAATGTGAATTACATGATTGTCTTGTAGAGCTGTAAATGTTCAAGTAAAAAAAATAAGTAAAATAAATAAGGTGTTTATATTGTTTAAAATCTTGAAAACTAACTCAAGTTTTTGGATTGTCTAGATCGTCCACCAAATGATTCACTCACCCCCTCTGATAGTGGACCAGTGACTGATTCAAATACGGAGTCACCCTCCCAGGACCAGCCTGATGAAACAGTACAACAGGATTCTGACCCACCACCCAGAACATCAAGATGGAGGCGAAGTCATCAGCATGCCCCAAAAAGGAAGCAGTTGGCTGAGTTGAAAGCCGTTTTTCATGATTTCCTCGATCAGCAGCGTGAGCAAGCAGAGCGAGATCAGCAAGTCACTCAGTCAATTGCCAGTGTTATCTCTCAAGCTGTTCAATGTTTTGAGCGTTGTGCTAATGCTGCTGAAAGGCATGCTCATGCATCTGACGTTATGGCTGGTTTGAGGCAACCAGAGAGTTTGCACAACCAACCCAGCTGCTCTAATCATCCAGTGCCCCATCTCCCCTACAACCAAGTAGGCATTTCAGCACCTTCTTTGAATACTCATCCTAATATGTCATTCACCACATACCTAACTTGGAAGTAGTTTTGGCTATTGGTGAAGTTGGTGAAGTTTATGGTTTGTTCATTTAAAACAATGCCCGCAGAGAATGTTTTCAGTTTGTGCTCTTAAGAGTATCTTGAGTTTAATTTATATGCCATTTATTTCCACTATTACTATTGTTGTTGTATTCCAGAAAAGAAAACAAAACAAAACATTGCAACTTTGTTTTATATACTTTATGTACCAGAAGAAATGTCTTATTTGAAATTAATCTGTTTTATGTTGCCTTAAATGTGCTACTCATACTCAGGGTTCCGGTAGGCGACACGCATGCTACCTGCACGCAGGTCTTTGTTGAGAAAAAATGGTTAATAAATAAAATACGAAATACGAAAATTGGAAAGTTTGTCCGAATAAGGAAAAATACTTCCGAGCAGACTATAGATTTAACTTGTTGTTCGCTTTTGCCCGGTGCGGCCTGCTTATGTCCAAAGAAAGTGGCAGAGCGCTGAGAAGCGGAGCTAAGAACACAGACTCAATTGCCACAGATATGGAAAACAAAGAACTTACGCACGAACTTAGAAAACTTGCTGATAAAATGGATGAGATGAGCGGCAATATTACAAAGGAGTTGAACAGCAAAGTTGGACGCCTTGAATCCACTATTCAGAAAAGTCAAAGCCAAGTTCTGTCTGAACTGGCGAAACAAAGCAAGGAGATACGTGCGCATATGGATCTGGAAATCGGGCGATTGGAGGCGCGGATTGACACTTTAGAAATAAAGATAAACGTGGATAACAAGGCATCCAAGGCACGGTTTGATCCAGACGTGTCGATCGTCATTTTGGGTTTACCAGAAGAAGAAGAATAGGACATTCAGATGAAGGTGCAGCAGCTCGTCATCAAGGGTCTTGGCAGTGAGGATGTGCCGATTGCGGTAGAGAGGATGCGGGCCTACGGCAGAGCACCGGGAGTGGTGAAAGCGGAGTTCAGATCTGTTCATGAGAAGGTTGCGATTCTACGGAGAAAGCAGCAACTACGAGAGCAACAGGAGTTCAGCAGAGTGTATATACGGTCGGCGAAGTCTCATACTGAGAGACTGATCGAAACAAACTTTAAGACGCTTCTTAAGGAAATCCCGGGGGGATCAGAGTTCTATGTCGCTGGAAATGGACGATTACGGAGGAAAGAACAGCCGCGAGTAGACGGACATGGGAGACAACGCCACACGGATACCCCGTGAAATGCTGCTCATTCCTCTTCAGACTCTCTAACTCTGGCACATTGGAACATTAACGGTTGGACTGACCTGAATAGAGGTTTGCGATCTACAATTCTAACAGCACTTGCACCTGATCTGATTGCTCTAAATGAAACGCACTTAATGGGAGATTCAGTAATATATTTAGAGGGTTATGTATGGTTTGGGCAGAATAGGATGACTCATATTAAAGCACCAAGAGGCTCGGGTGGAGTAGGTATATTTGTTAAATCATGTCTTTTTAGAGAATATGAAATAGAAATAGTTGACAAAACAGTTGATGGGATTATAGGGATCTGTTTTACGCATAGACATTCTGATTATGGTTTTGCTGTGTATTCCTGTTATTTACCACCCGAGACATCTTTTTGGGGCAGGGATGCATCCACTTTTTTTGCTCATTTATCAAGTCAGATGTATTTATTTTCAAATTTGGATGCAATTTATGTTGTTGGTGACTTCAATAGTCGAATTGGTGACAAGTTGGACTATGTGAAAGAGGTGGACAATATCCCTATGCGTATTGCAATTGATGACTATGTGAATCGTCATGGCGAGGCCTTTTTGGAATTTCTAGTAGATGCTAAAATGTGTGTTTTAAATGGCCGGGTAAGCCCCCTTAGTGATAACTTTACTTCGATTTCAACCAAAGGGAAGGCGGTTGTAGACTATATAGTTATACCCTTTGATTGCCTTGAAACCTGTCTTGACTTTAAAGTTATATCTCCATCCCAACTCATCTCTGATTGTCAATGTTACGACTTGATCAGTGACAGGTGTCATGTTCCAGACCATTCATTATTATTACTTGAATTAAGTGTATGGCAACAAATTGGTTTTAACATAGAAGAGAGCAATCAGGAGACTTATAAAAGGTCTACCTGCAAGTTAGGTAGGCATGATCTAAAGCGACCCTCAGAGAAATTAACTAAAGGTATAATGGAATTAGTCGACAAATTGCAAGTAGTACAAAATAAACAAGATGTCATAGATAATTGGTATAGTAGGGTATGTAATTTGTTGTATGATGAATTAGGAGGAGTAGAAATAAGACCAAAGTCATCTCACAAAATTCACAGGTTAAATAAACCTTTCTGGAATGAAGAGCTTAAAAATTTGTGGAAGTTGATGCGTAAAGCAGAGCATATTTATCTGAAATGTAAAGGTGGAAAAGAATTAAAACAACACTGTAGAGCTGAATTTAAATTGAGACAAAATCAGTTTGACAGAAGGTTAAGATATTTTAAAAGACAGTATAATAAGGGTTGTATTTTACAACTAGAGGATATGCATGCTTCCAACCCGCAACGATTTTGGGATCAGATTAGAAAACTCGGGCCCAAAAGATATAATAAAATACCACTCGAAATATATGATAATAAGGGTCAAATAGTTTCAGATGTCTCACAGGTATTGCAGGAATGGGAAAAGTGTTTTTCAGATTTGTTTTCGGGTAATCAGGAAAAGGATTGCTTTGATTCAGTTTTTCTAAATGAAATTTGTTTTTTTAATTGTAAGTTAGAAAGAGAAGCATCTCACTCTGACCGTGAAAATGTGTTAAACGCAGATATTAACGAGGAGGAGGTGCAAAAAGCTATTGATGCCCTGAAAGTGGGAAAGGCTTCTGGTATTGATATGTTGACAAATGAAATATTGAAATGTCCGTTATTTAAAGATCTCCTTTTTATTTTATTTAAATTTTGTTTTGAAAATGGGCTCATTCCTTCTACGTGGTACAAGTCGATTATTAGTCCAATACCAAAATCTATAAAAAATGACCCCAGAGTACCAGCTAATTACCGGGGAATTAGCTTATTGAGTACAACATACAAATTATATACATCTATTCTTAATAACAGGCTCATGGCCTACCTGGAAGAAAATGATCGTTTAGTAGAGGAGCAGAACGGTTTCAGAAAGGCAAGAGCTTGTGTGGATCATGTATTTTCTATCACTACGGTAGTTAGAAATAGATTAATACAAGACAAGCCATCATTTGTTTGTTATATTGATTTTCAAAAAGCTTTTGACTCTGTAAACAGAGATTTATTATTTTATTGTCTTTCAAGAGAAGGGCTAGAGGGAAGGTTTTATTGGGCCTTACAATCATTGTATAAAGATCCTCAAGCTTGTGTTAAAGTCAATGAGTACTATTCAGAGTGGTTCCCTACACCACAAGGGGTTAAACAGGGGGACTGTCTCTCCCCTACCCTGTTTGCCATATTTATTAATAATTTGGCACAGGAAATAAAAGCTCTTGGATTGGGTATAAATTATGATGGGGATAACACATTAGACATATTACTTTATGCAGATGACATAATCTTGGTGGCGGAAAATGAAGAACATCTTCAGAAGATGTTAGAGTGTGCCGAAAAATGGTGTGGGAAGTGGAGACTTAGAGTTAACCATAGTAAAACACAGATTATGCATTTTAGAAAATCTGGGCATAGAAGAAGTACGTTTCAATTTTATTTTTGGGGTCACAAGTTGGATTATGTAGAACATTATAAATATCTGGGCTTTATTTTGGATGAGTATTTGAATTATAAGTATGGTATTGGTACATTGGCCGAATCTGCTAGTAGAGCGCTTGGGGGTGTAATAGCAAAAACAAAACAGTTGGGAAACCTGGGATATGCTACCTATTCCAAATTATTTCAGGCCTGTGTTTGCCCTGTCATGGACTATATGGCAGGAATATGGGGCTCAAAAATAAATGTGAGAGGAGAGATGGTACAAAATAGAGCAATACGTTATTTTTTAGGAGTCCATAAATTTACCCCAATCTTAGCAATAACGGGTGACATGGGTTGGGAACCAAGTGAAGTAAGATGTAAAGGTAGTATGATGGCTTTATGGAATAGATTGGTGAAAATGCCTGAGAACCGAGTTGCTAAGAAAATATTCAACTGGGATGTGTCTGTAAAGGGTGCATGGGCATGTGAAGTACAGGACATATTTACACAAATTGGAGCTCTTGACCTTTTTCAAAATATAAATACAGTACATATACTTGCTATAAAGGAAGTTTTATTAGATATACATAAAAGAAAATGGTCACAAGATATATATCTTAAACCAAAATTAAGAACATATAGAATAATAAAGAGTTGTTTTGGAAATGAAAAATATGTATGTGCTCCCCTATCAAAAAAACAGAGATCATTGTGTGCTCAGCTCCGCTCTGGAGTTTTGCCCCTGCACCTGGAAACAGGACGTTACAGGGGAGTGCCAGAGGAAGAAAGAATCTGTGATTATTGTAATATTGATATAGAGAATGGGTTTCATTTTATGTTTTACTGCCCTTTATACCATGAGATGCGGTTGAAGCTGTTTAAAAAGTGTAAAACTACAGATTTGATGTGGTTGAATGATGCGGATAGACTAAAGTGGTTTTTTGATTATAAGATATTCGCCCTTGCTGATTATTTAGAAAAAGCCTGGGCAAAGAGAACAAAAAATACATTTAGGTGAGAAACTAAATCTGTAATTCTTTATTTTATTATTATTATTATTAGTTTATTTTATTTTTGTTTATTTATTTATTTTTTTCTCACTTTTATGTACTACTTTATTTATTTATGCATGTGTTGACCTACTGTGAAGTATGTTACCATCTACAGGAAGTGAATGCTATAATTGAAAGTGATTTGTGGTGTCTTATAATCCCGAAAGGGATGGGTCCTATTTGGACATGACACAATAATAAAATTCATTCATTCATTCATTCATTCATTCATACAACAAAGCTTTACAGGTTAAACAGGTTAAATATAGGCTATATATAAAATCTTTATAAAGAAATTGTACCACATATTTCTGTTACAAATAAAATTAATATTAATATGTTCGAGTTTGTGACTGTCACGGAACGCACGACAGCGCCTCCTCCTAGTTTCACTAGGTCCCTCTCTCCTGCTTACTAGGACTCCCTCATCACCTCATTATGATTTCATCAGTCTCACCTGTGCACCCTCAGCTCCCCTTTATCTGGACTGTTCTGTTTTGTTCTCATTTGTGAAGTCTTGTTTTACCTACCCTCTGTCTCAGTTTGTATCTCTGGCTACTCAGTGTTTGACTTGATCTTGTGTATTTGAACTTGGACTCTGAACTCGTTTGTGAACCTTTGCTGCCTGCCTCTGACCTTTGCTTGTTTGACTACGATTCTGGATTGCCCTTTAATAAATATCTGCTAATGGATCCGGCCGTCTCTGCCTCTCCGTCACAGTGACTTAAATTAATAGTTAGACAGTAACAAATTTGATTTTATGATTCAAATACATTTTCCCATGACAGCCTACTGCCTTCCCAAGTGAGAAACATATTGCATGAGAGCGTCCCTGATAAGCACAGCTTGTGCAGAAGGTCGGTCATTGCATTGCAAGCAACACAGTTGTCTCTCCCCTTCATTACATAAGTCTTCACAAGGTTGTATGAATCCTTGCTTCTCCATCTCACAGATGTTATGTAGTACACAACATGCTGCCACAACTGTAGGCATGAAAGAGTGGTGAATGTCTGACCGTTTTGCCAGGATGCGCCATCTTACTTTCAGGTGTCCGAATGTGTGCTCCACCTTAACTCTCGATCCATTCAAGTGACGGTTGAATGCTTCCTGTTCTTCTGACAAATTGGGTCCAGAATAACCTTTGATGAGCCAAGGCAGTAGTGGATAGGCTGGGTCTCCTGCCACTAGCAGAGGCACCAGGACTCCCTCCACAACAAGTGTAGCCCGGGGGTGTCTGAGTTATAAAAATACAGCAGAGCTCATTTACTGTGCAGGTCAAAAGATTTGACACACCTCACGTATTTCCAATATATATATATATTTTTTATTAAATTGCAAATATTTCAAATTCTTTCCCATAATAATTGTACATACTTTAATACCCCCAATATTATTATTTTTTGTATAAATTAATGTGGTTCAGTGATGTTAAATAATGACTAAAGAACCCTGTTAATGTAGATGTTACCATTTGGTAGATGTTACCATTCAATTAAGAGCAGCATAATTCATATAGTTGTAAGACACAGAACAACCTTTTGTTCAAAAGTGATAAACCATTAAATCACATTACTAGTGATTGTATTTATGATTATGATTTTTTCCAGCCGTTTTAATCATAACAACACTTTAACAAATTATTTTCATGATTTATCACAACTTTCTTTTGTCAAATAAAATTAGATGAACTAATATTTTTTACAGTGCACAACTTTTACAGACATTTTATTGTGTGTAAAGCTATTTCCGGCCTGGTAAAATATGTTGAATGGTTAGGCTTACCTGTACAGATCTGAGGCTGCAAACACAGCTGCGTCATGGGCACTTCCAGGAGTGCCAACACATATGTCTCGTATCATGCACCTGTCATCAACAAGTGCCTGGAGAACAATAGATGGCCACCCTTTGCGATTAATGTAATCGCGGTAGCCTTCTGTTGGGGGGAGAATTGGGATGTGCATGCCATCCAGCGCACCGTAAACCTGTGGCACAAGATTGCCTCCCGCCGGACTAATAACAGGGGAACAACGGGCTAGTTCCGGGGTAGCGCGAAATCCCCGCGAATGGGGCGAGTAGACAAAATTGCTGGCAGCTGTGCACGAGGAGATTGAAGCCCCGCAATTGGGACACGTTGCCATTAGGGGAGGATAAAAGGAAGTAGTTTTTGGGACTGTGGGAGGCAGAGGAAGCACGAGCGGCGGAGAAAAGGAAGTGGGGCTGGCAAACGGGCACGACATTGTGAGTTTGGGAGAAAGAGCACATTGACTTAATTGGAAGGAGGAAATCGCTGGGCAGTAAGATCGTTTGTGAGAGACTGTGAGTAGTCCAATTGATCTCCATCTTCTCTCTCTCGTCCATGGGACTCCCTGATGTGAATGCCAGGTCAGAAAATGGGCGACGGCCATTTATATATGTATTTTCCACTGAGTGTTGAATTGCAGTGATGAAGTGATGTGATGCACTGTCTTAATGTGTGAAGTGTAAACTTAAACCCGCTGTATGTCCATTACTTAACTGAGTCTTCTATCATGTTCTAAGACGTAAGAAGAGGCTAACACTGTTGTACTTCACAGATATTTGAGTGTACTATCTGATAGCCCATTGTGAAGAGGGACACGTAGGTGAATACTCAACTGACTGCTTTGCAGTAAGATCCTCCAGCCGTAAGTTCTCTGTCTGTCATTACTGAAGAAGAGGATTACGTGCCTGTATATTCACCTGTCTGCTTTGCAGCAACGTCTCCCTGTCGTAAAGCTCTGTGTCTGCCAGCCCTTCAAGAGGAGTTCATACCTGAATATTCACCTGACTGCTTTGCAGTGAAGATCCTCCAGCCATAAGTTCTCTGTCTGTCATTACTGAAGAAGAGGATTACGTGTCTGTATATTCACCTGTCTGCTTTGCAGCAACGTCTCCCTGTCGTAAAGCTCTGTGTCTGCCAGCCCTTCAAGAGGAGTTCGTACCTGAATACTCACCTGACTGCTTTGCGGTGAAGATTCTCCAGCAGTAAGTCCTCTGTCTGTCATTACTGAAGAAGAGGATTACATGCCTGTATACTCCCCTGTCTGCTTTGCAGTGAAGCCCTTCAGCCGTAAGTTCTCTGCCTGCCACCTGTAAAAAAGAGGAGGATTACGTACCTGTACACTCACCTGTCTGCTTTGCAGTGAAGCCCTTCAGCCGTAAGTTCTCTGTTTGTCATCCGTAGGAGAGGAGGATTACGTACCTGTACACTCACCTGGCCGCTCTAAAGTGAAGATCTCCAGCCGTAAGTTCTCTGCCTGTCATCTGCAGAAGAAGAGGAGTACATACCCGAAACACGCACCTTAACTGTTCCACCACAGTCCCTCCAGTCGTAAGTCCCGACCCGTCCTCCCCCTGGGAAGAAGAAGGGAGTACGTCACCCGAAATACGCACCTGAGCGGTCCTACAGCAGCCTCCTCCCAGTCGTGAGTCCCGACTCGTCCCTCCCATCGGAAGACAGCGAAGCTACTCACCAGAGCACCCCCCTCTTCATTGTACTCTGTGGGCCTCTGGGAGGTCCGCAGGATGGAACGACCCTGCCCAGAAGACTCACCATTTTAGATTCCTTTATCCATTTTTATACTTAATAAAATACTGTGTTACTTGAAGTCTGTTGTCTGTCGTCCTTGCCTGGCTTCTGTCCGACTCCCCAGGGGTGGTACGGGTCTTAGGGGTGGGTGCAGCCCGATTGGCCCGCCCCGACCTGTGACATATACATCGATGGACGGTTGTTTTACTAACCCCGAAAGTTTCGCCCACTACTCTATACTCGGCGCAGGTTGCCAGCTTGTACAGGACAATGGCAATCCGCTTTCGTGTCGGAACCGGTGGTCGGTGGCAACCTGGGGTAGGCGCAACATCAGGACCAATGAATCCACACAGCATCTCAAACGTCGGCCGTGTCATTCTAAAATGTTGCACCCAGAGACTTTCTGTAAAGTGTCTCTCCACAACTTCCTCCCAGAACGCCGTATTGCGTGGTCTCTCCCAGACCCTTGGGCTTCGTCGCATAACGGTAGTTAATTCGAGCCCTATCAGATGAGCAACTGTTTCATTCTGCCGTCGTCTTCTGATATTTCGGACACTTGCAATTATTTGTGAAATTGAAATGACAGTAAGCTGGCAAATTTCAATTAACTGCCTGAATACTCTGTCCATTATTATATTATTTTTTTTTTTGGTTTGTTTGTTTGGTGTTGGGGGGTGTGCTGACTGGAACCCCAAAAGGTAGAATTTGCGGAAAAAAAAGATGTATGGAAACGGCTCAAGGGCACATTTTTTTGCGATACACATATGCGACAAATCGCTTTCGTCATTCGTGACGTCATCACGCACACACTCTTATCGGTAAAAGGACAATTGAATGGAAACAGTCTGGAGACGGCAAAGTTCGTAATATTTTTTTATCGCATATTCACTTTGTCGATAACATAACAGCGCAAAAAGTGGATGGAAACTAGGTTACAGTTGCACTTCTGTAGTGGCAGCATCAAGTACATGGCGAGCCTATAGAGGTTGTTTTTGTCTGTAAGTGCGGGCGGGCTTGTATCTATACCTTGTATCTATATCTAATTTTCATGTCGTTGACTCGTGTACGATAATTTTCTTCCAAATACGATAATTTTGAGCTTCAGGTACGATACTTGGACATTTCCAATCTGGCAACACTGCTGAGAAGCGTCTCGCTGCAGCCTGAGGTGGACATCCAACCTGGTGTGTGTGTGTGTCTTGGTGTGCATGTACCTGTATTTATTTACTTCTATTCATGAGTTTTATTTGTTAACAAACAGGAAATATTTCCACATCCACAATACAAAATGTTTTCTTCATAGTTTTGAGTTACTAGTATATGCAATGGAACAGATTGTAGTCGTGTATTTAATATATAGATTCATTTATTCATCTATCCATTCATTCAATTCATTTTTGCTTCTAAGATTAATGCGTTGGTCGGTTGTGAAACATTTTGCGACAACACTTTCCCTCACTTTCATCAGCAGAGGTCCTCGACCAGCAATGATTTGAAAAGCTTTGAATAATGAACCTTTTTCTGATACAAATGTGTTGGAAGCTTCGCTGGTTCAGAAAGCTTGACTTCACCATCACAAGCTGATCCAGTAAAAGAATAATCAGAGGAGGCATGTATACCATACAAGACCATAGTAAGCTCTCTGACATCCAAGTTGAGACTAGACAATGAGTGCAACTGAAGATTGTGCTTTTATACTGACTGATAGATGAGGGAATGAGCTGCAGGTGCAGATCATCATTGAGTGTGTGCAGGTGAGAACCAGGAGGGATTCTGGGAAATGTAGTGCTGAAGTGACTGGGCTGGTGACTGGAGATCGTGACATAACAAACACACACTGTAAGAAAAAAATCCATAGAAAAACAGAAAAGGTAGGTTAGGGTTAGGTTTAGGGTTAGGGTTAGACACTTCTCTTAGAGTGCAGGGCATATATAATAACGTTAGAGCAAACTAAATAAAGAGCAAATGATGCACATTAAGTGAGCCTCTGATGGACACTAGCTACTTCATGGGAGTGAAGTCATGATTAAGTGTTGTAGGTCACATGACAGTGCAGATTGTAAGTCAAGTCATCTTTATTTATATAACGCTTTATACATGTTGTTTCAAAGCAGCTTCACAGTGATAAACAGGAGAATTATGCACTGTTGTTCTGCTGAAGTCAGTTCAGTGGTGATTCAGTTCAGTTGTAAAGATCATCACTTATTAAATTATTTAATTTAATCTATAAAGAAGTTCTGCAAAAAATCTTCCAGCTCAGTTCAGTTCTTATACAGCAGTGTCAGTACAGTCAGTACATTGCACACATACTCATTCATAGATACTATATAAAAAAAACACTTTTTCAACAGTCAACTTTTTTACCTACTCTCAGAGGTGTCATGCCCATTCAAACCGAAGGTTCAGATTTTTGAGACAGATTCATTTTAAATGCAACTTTCAAAAGACACAATTAAATATTTTTACATTTTCTATGATTATTGTACAGTTCGCGTTCGCGTATCTACCCCAAAGTGATACAATTCTGTATCAAAAATGTTAAGGCCAGACAAGTAGTTTTTTAAGGCTTGGTTTGTAGGGAATTACAAAATATATTCAAACGTGCATACCAATAGACTGAACTCGTAATACGCATGTGCACGCCATCCAGCGGCGGTTTCTTCATTAGGGCGATCGGGCGACGCACCACTAAAGGTTGAAAGGGACTTTTTTACGGTGGCCGAGAGAGCTCAACGCGCTGCAAATGAAGAAAACACATGCAAACAGAAAAAAACGCATGCAAACAGAAAAAAACACATGCAAATAGAAAAAAACACCAGCGAATAAGAAAACATCTTCATCAGTTTTACAACTCACGTGCGTCCCAATACTCACAACACAACCAAATACGGAAACGCGCTGCAATTACAGAAACGCGCTGCAAAAGTTCACAACAAAACCAAATACAGAAACGCGCTGCAAATAGGACAGAACACAACGGAAATGTTTCCGGGGAACCCAATAAGTGACGGACGGACGGCTAGGACGTGCTTACAGCTTTTTTTTTTTTAGTTTTTAAAGTTTTTAACAACTTTATTGAGTTTTTTCCTTATCACAATAAACAATAAAGACGTTTGACAAAGAAGAAAAATTACATTCTCAAAATGTACAATATAAATCTTATTTCATTATAAACTAAGAGTCACACCTGCAAATCATCAGGCATTTTCTATACTGTTCACATGACAAGGGAGAACAAACTAGATTGAAAGAACTCAAAACAATAAAAATAAACTAAAACATAATAAATAACATAAAACAAACCAAATAAGAGGGACTCAGCTCATCTGAAGTGTTATTAAACTATGCAGTTTTTTAGCCTGGGCATTCTCAACCTTTATAAGACAGTTTTGAAGCAGCAAGGACGTGCTTACAGCTGTCTACTTTTATTATTATTATTATTTTTTTTATTTATTTTTTTTATTTTTTTTGCAAAACATACAAAGATGACAGGTTTATGACATACAACTTTGTATACAATATAAAATGTATTTGCGATATGTTCAATGTCATAAGAATACTAAAAAGAACAATGAGCTGAAGACTAAAATAAATAAATAAATAAAAAGATAGAGAAAAGAACGGAAAAGACATTAATCTATACATCAGTTACATTGAACACATTTTGTCATGTTATGTTATAATAAGTTTCATAAGAAATGTTAGAATGTAGCTATAGGTCCAAATATGAGACGGCAGTTTTAAAGTTGAGACACTCACACAAAGATATAACACATATTTTAAAAACTTTGTTGTATAAAATGTATATTTATTTGCAACAGTTATGTTAACAGCATTAATACTATATTTCTGGTAAGAACAGCTATTCAGCTGATGGACACGCGCTGCGTTGTCATGGGAACATCCCAGGTGAAAATAATGAGGAAATTACGTTGTGTTTCGTTGCTCCCTTCATCAACATAATGGCACACAAGTGCCCCGCTCACTCCAAAGTGCCCAATTCAAGGGCTCTGCCGTCTGCCCTTTTAAGAGAGTAGGGCATAGGTAAAGCCAGAGCCCGCGTGACGCGCCTTCCCCGGAAACATTTCCGTTGTGTTCTGTCCTATTTGCAGCGCGTTTCTGTATTTGGTTTTGTTGTGAACTTTTGCAGCGCGTTTCTGTAATTGCAGCGCGTTTCCGTATTTGGTTGTGTTGTGAGTATTGGGACGCACGTGAGTTGTAAAACTGATGAAGATGTTTTCTTATTCGATGGTGGTTTTTTTTCTATTTGCATGTGTTTTTTTCTGTTTGCATGCGTTTTTTTCTGTTTGCATGTGTTTTCTTCATTTGCAGCGTGTTGAGCTCTCTCGGCCACCGTACTTTTTCAATCACTATCTCATTCAACCACAGAGTTACGCTAGCAGTCACTCACTGTTGTTCTGCCTCTGGATATAGTCCAATCAGCGCCAAGTCACGTTCTGTGGAGTACCGCCTCTTTTTGGGTGATTTCACTCTGGCTGAGAATCGCCCAGAGTCTTCCCATAGACTTACATTCAAAGATTTTTTTTTCGAACTCGCACTAACGTGCTTTCGTCATCATACGTAACCTTAACTTGTGCAGCGATTGCTGGAAACAAATGTACCTCTAATAGTATTTAGCCATAAGCTGAAGTGACATCCAATAATTTCCTCAGTGCATAACTTACATTTCACGGACATATTCTCCATCTGTAAATGTTAAAAAGTCCAGTTTGCTGTCATGAGTGGGCGAGCTTTCTGCAAGCTATGCTTCTGTGAACGAGCGCCCCCGCGTGCATGCGCGCCGAACAGACGGAGCGCAATGAATAGGAGCGCAATTATTCTGACTAAAATATACATTAGCACTAAATTATAAATATATTTAGCTAAAACATTTGTTGTTGAATATTTGTTGTTGTTGGTGAACATAAATGTGCTAATTTCAAATTTCAAACCTACATGTGTATTTTTATGATATTAGCTTTTTTTTTTTTGGTTTAGTAAATTTAACTACTTCTTTAAAAAGCATTATTTTGTTTTTAGATTGTAATGTTGCAATGTTAGAATGTAATGTGATTTGACCCCTTTTTGGATAGACTGCAGATAGACAGCAACACTATGTTTGTTTTTATAACCTTCAATATGAACATTGTTTGTAGGACAATATCGATCAGGATATTAATTTTTTTTTTAAAATTAAATACAGGTTTTTTTTATTCAAATAGAAAAATAATAATTAAATACTCAGATTATACCATACATCGCCATTTAGCCCAAAAATTCAGATTTATTTGGCAATTGGCTACCCTACCGGCTGAAGTTTTAGCTAAACTTTAGGCTAATACCGTACTTGGTTACTTACGTAACCCCGGTTCCCTTAGAGATAAGGGAACGAGTACTGCGTTGAAAACGCTGTGGGAAAACTCCTTTTCTCGAGAATATTGAAGCCTTTATTTTAAAACGCATTGCTGCAGCACATGCGAGAGCTAGAAGCTCGCGTGAGCGTGCTGATTGGCTTGTGCAAAGCAACTGCACGAACCAATGGCGGAACAGCAGAGGAGCGCGAGCCAATCGGGGCGCTTGGCACTCTGCCAGAGTCAAGCGCGCGAAACTGCACGTGACAGAAGAGTATAAATACACAGAGAATCCGCCATTTGACAGGTTTAAATCGACTGAAGCGAAAAGACACCTGCCATAAGAGACAATAGCACGGCAAGGCAACGCAGTACTCGTTCCCTTATCTCTAAGGGAACCGAGGTTACGAAAGTAACCAAGTACGTTCCCTTACGAGAACGTTCTCTCGTACTGCGTTGAAAACGCTGTGGGAACACTATTTAAAATGCCGTGCTTGTCGTCTTTGGCCAATCTGACTCACCGAGTTCCAGGAAGTACAGAATAGCCTAGGATAAAGAGACCGAATCTTCGGGCCCTTAGATATCCAGACAGATAAAGCTGGGCCAAGGGCCAGTCTTAAGAATCCCACAACACGAGATGACAACCAGTGTCTGAGTCAAAAACTAGTCTGGGTCCAAAAAGCCAGCGTTAGATAGAGACTACTCATGCCTATAAGGCAGGTACCATAGAGGTCTAAGATGTGGACGGAACGGACCAGCCAGCCGCCGCATAACGTCCTGCATAGACATTTTCATAACTTGTATGGATCCATAGAGCCAGGGCCTAGCTAGAGAGAATTCGTACCTGCGGAGCAGGGACTTTTGGGTTGTAATGTTTCACAAATGTGGACGAAACAGACTAGCCGGTCGTCGCACAAGTGTGACAGAAAGAATGTCAAAACCAGCCTGGATCCGCAGAGCCAGAGCTTAGATAGAGAGAACTCATGCCTGCAGAGCAGGAACTTCCAGGTTGTAAAATCTCACAAATGTGGACGGGACGGACCATCCGGCCGCCGCACAGATGTCTTCGATAGGAACACCACTTGACCAGGCCCACGACGAGGCGACGCCTCTCGTGGAGTGAGCTCTAACACCTATGGGACATGTAAGGCCCAGTGAGGTGTAGGCCAGAGCGATGGCATCCACTATCCACCTGGACAGCGTGAGCTTCGTGACAGGAAGACCTTTGGTTCGGCCCCCGAAGCAAACAAAAAGCTGTTCAGACTGTCTGAAAGAGGCTGAACGCTCTAAATAAATTCTCAACGCTCTGACAGGGCAGAGTGTGAGAACATCACTGAACTCTTCTGAGGTGGGAAGAGCTGACAGAGAAATAACCTGGGCTCTGAACGGAGTTGAGAGCACCTTAGGAATATATCCATGTCTTGGCCTAAGGATGACCTTAGAGTCATTGGGGCCAAATTCCAGACAGGACGCGCTAGTAGAGAGCGCCTGTAAGTCACTTACTCTCTTGACTGACGCCAGTGCCAACAGCAGGGCGGTTTTCAGGGAGAGAGGTTTTAGGTCGGCTGACCGAAGTGGTTCAAAGGGAGGTCCCTTAAGAGCCCGCAGAACCAAAGAAAGGTCCCATGCTGGGACAGATGGCGGCCGAGGCGGGTTAAGCCTTCTGGCGCCCTTAAGGAAGCGAACTATAAGGTCGCATTTTCCTAAGGAGGCTCCTGCTTCCAAAACATGCTGTGTAGCAATGGCTGCTACATATACCTTGAGAGTGGAGGGGGATCGACCCGCATCCAGCATCTCTTGGAGAAAAGATAGCACTCTTGGAATTTCACAAGTGTGTGGGTCGAGGTTTCGAGCTAAACACCAGCTGGAAAACACTGACCACTTATGGTGGTAGAGGCGTCTGGTTGACGGAGCTCTAGCTTCCCTGATCGTGTTCATGACGCCCTCTGGGAGGTCCTGGGGTACCCGTTGAGTGGCCAAGCATGTAGGGCCCACAAATCGGGACGGGGATGCCATATAGTCCTGCTGGCCTGAGCCAGAAGGTCGCGCCTCACTGGGATTGGCCAAGGGTCTGTCACAGACAGCCGTATCAGCTCCGGAAACCAAGACTGGGTTCGCCATAGAGGAGCTATCAGGAGCACTGCGCATTTCGTGTCTCTGATCCGTTCGATGACCTGAGGGAGCATCGAGACCGGAGGAAAAGCATAGAGGGGAAGGCTGGGCCAGTCGTGGGCCAACGCATCCCTGCTCTTTGAAAAGAAGATTGGGCAGTGACGATTGTCTTCTGAGGCGAAGAGATCTACCTCTGCCTTCCCGAAGACCTCCCAAAGCAGGAGAATCGTCTGAGGGTGGAGAGACCATTCCTCTGGGGGAACCCTGCCCCGAGAGAGCATGTCTGCTCCCGTGTTCAACGTGCCCGGCACGTGAGCTGCCCTGAGCGAGCGCAGATTGGTGTGAGCCCATAACAGTAGCTGGGTGGCTATGGCAAGCAGGTTGCGGGACCTGAGGCCGCCCTGGCGATTTATGTAAGATACCACTGACATGTTGTCCGTCCGGACCAATACGTGGTGTCCAGCCAGGTATGGGAGGAAGGTTTTCAGGGCCAGAAAAACTGCTCTCATTTCGAGGCAGTTGATGTGTAGGCGTTTCTCCGAGCTCGACCAGAGGCCGGAGGCAGGCCTGCCCTCGTACAGGGCTCCCCAACCTAAGTTGGAAGCGTCTGTTGAAATCATCCTCCTCTTGGAGACCACCCCCATACTCACGCCCTGCTGAAACCAGCTGGCGTTCGTCCAAGGGGCCAGGGCTTGAACACAGCGCTGATCCACCTTGATAGTCAATCGGCCTGAGTGCCAGGCGCGGGGTGGCACCCGAGGTGCTAGCCACAGCTGAAGAGGACGCATGCGCAGTAGGCCTAGTTGGAGTACTGATGATGCTGAGGCCATAAGGCCAAGGATCCTCTGAAACGTTCTGAGGGGTGCATGAGAGCCCTTCGTGAACGATGCGGCGAGCCGCTGAATCGATAGAGCACGGGCCGGGGAGGGCCATGCTCTCATAAGAACGGAGTCGAATACTGTCCCCAGGAACATGATACGTTGGCTGGGTGACAGAATACTCTTTGAAAAATTCACCCTGAGCCCTAGACCTTCTAGATGGCTGAGGAGCCAGGCTTTGTGAGTATGTGACTCCGCCTCTGACTGAGTCAGAATGAGCCAGTCGTCGAGGTAGTTTAGAATGCGCATTCCCCGCTGTCTCAGGGGGGAGAGAGCTGCATCCATGCACTTCGTGAATGTACGAGGTGCCAGAGCCAGTCCAAACGGTAGAACCGTGTACTGGTATGTCTGCCCCTCGAAGGCGAATCTCAAGAATGGCCTGTGGTGGGGATTCACTTGAATGTGAAAGTAAGCGTCTTTCAGATCTACTGAGAAAAACCAGTCGCCTGGGCGAATTTGCGCCAGTATATGTCTGGTCGTGAGCATCCTGAACGGCCGTGACATGAGAGCCTTGTTCAGACGCCTGAGATCTAAAATGGGCCTCAGGCCGCCGTCTTTCTTTGGAACGAGAAAGTAACGGCTGTAAAAGCCTGACTCGCTTAGAGAGGGGGGAACCCTCTCGATAGCCCCTTTTGCTAGCAGACTTAATACTTCGGTGCGGAGGACATGACGTAATGTGCTGCTGACCGAGGTTTGAACCACAGCGCGAAAGCGCGGGGGTCTGCGTGCAAACTGAAGCGAGTAGCCGCGCTTTATGATGTTTATCACCCATTCTGAAACTCCTGGGATAGCCTGCCAAGCTAGAGCCCGAAGAGCCAGAGGCATCATTATATCTGGAACGCCCGGAGACGGGGGCTCGAAATGATATGAAGTCAGGGGAGAAATTTTGCTCGTTTTGTGCTCTGTGTGGGTCGCTGTTAAAACAGCGTTTGGGTGCAGGGGTGCGTAACACGTGACGGGCCCATTGTCTGCATACACAACTGCTCCAGCCGCCTGAACTGAAGAGGGAGCTGTGAGAAGCACTCGAGCGATCTTCGGGGCTGGTCCGGCCGCGGCGGGACATAGACCCCTTTTCCTGCCGGTTAAAACGGCTTCTTGGGCTCGAGGTCGAGCGTCAGCTTCGGTCGAGGGCCCTGGCGCCTGGGAAACGGGAATCGTTTTGCAGGCTTCAGGCGTCGAGTGGTGTCAGCCGCGGGGAGGGGCTGGGGAACCTGAGACGCGGGCTTTTCTGGTCGCGGCGTGCTCTTGGGGCGCCGTTGGACCGAGCTAGAGCGTTTGGGCAGGAAGTGCCTCATAGCACTTGAAGCTTTCTGAGCCTCCGTGAAGCGGTCAGCGAAGCCATTAACAGAAGGGCCGAAGAGACCGGATGGAGAGACTGGAGAGTCGAGGAAGGCGGTTTTGTCAGCGTCCCTGATCTCCGTTAACGTGAGCCACAAGTGGCGCTCTAAGACAACCAGGCTAGACATGTTGCGGCCCAGTGCTTGCGCGGTGGTCTTTGTGGCCCTCAGCGCCAAATCTGTAGCACTCCTGAGGTCTTTGAAGGTGTCCGGGTCCGGGCCAGACTCGTCCATAGTGCGGAGTAGCTTAGCTTGAAACACCTGCAGGGTCGCCATAACGTGGAGTGCAGAGGCGGCTTGGCCGGCGGCAGCATAAGCGTGGCTGGCGAGAGCCGAAGTGGTCCTGCACGGCTTAGAGGGGTGCACTGTTTTAGCCCTCCAACTCCCAGCAGTGGGAGGGCATAAGTGTGCAGCGACCGCTTCCTCTAAAGAAGGTAGAGAAACATACCCTTTCTCTTCAGCGCCGTCGACAGAGGAGAGCGTTGAAGAAGCTGAAGAGCGCGTTCGCGCTGAAAAGGGCACGCGCCAGCTTTTAGTGAGCTCATCATGAACTTCGGGCATGAAGGGGGCGGCACGTTGACGAGGGGCCTGTTGGCACCCCTGCAGGTACCATTCGTCGAGGCGGCTTTTTGTAGGCTCAGCTGGGGAAAGCCAGTCTAGTCCCAGTTCTTCGACAGCGCGAGACATGACGCGGAAGAGTTCGGCGTCGATGCTCGCTCGAGTGTCAACAGGATCCAGCTGAGAGAGGGGGGCGGGGTCCGCAGAGCCCGACCATTCCTCACTTTCAGATGCCGCCATAGAAACAGCGTCGTCCAGTTCTTCGGACAAACTGAAAGAGACGAGACCTGCCGCTTCAGAAGAGGGGCGTTGGTCGCTCTGTGAGAACAGGACTGGAGATGAAGGCGCGGGCGAAGCGTGCGGGGAGAGACCCGGCGTGCATTCATCCAGATGAGCGCGTTCAGGAGGCCTCTGGTCGCGCCGCTTGTTCCTACGGGGCTCACGGGGCGCCGAAGATGGAAGGTGGGCGGGAACACTCAGCGAGGCGGCGGAAGATCTGGCACGGAGCGTGGCAACAGGCATTCCGTCACAGTGAAGGCAGCCGCCTTTAGTGAGCGCTGCCTCGGCGTGCTCAGGGCCGAGGCAGGCAACACACAGAGAGTGTGTGTCAGAGGCGTGCAGGGAGACCCCGCATGAGTCACACACGGTGAGCGGCATTTGTAACAACGCCGCGCGCTGTGAAAACAGCGATTTGCTCTCTTAGAATGCTCTTTTTGAGATAGAAAAAGGATACTCGTCGGATGCCACAGGGAAACGCTCAGCTTGGCAGACGCCGGGATGCGAAGCAGTTCCGCTGGAAGGCTGTTCGACGACGAGCGGCTTCACTCGGAGAGAATCAGCGACGAGGTGAGTCGAAAGCTGAAGGAGATAAAATCTGTCAAATGGCGGATTCTCTGTGTATTTATACTCTTCTGTCACGTGCAGTTTCGCGCGCTTGACTCTGGCATAGTGCCAAGCGCCCCGATTGGCTCGCGCTCCTCTGCTGTTCCGCCATTGGTTCGTGCAGTTGCTTTGCACAAGCCAATCAGCACGCTCACGCGAGCTTCTAGCTCTCGCATGTGCTGCAGCAATGCGTTTTAAAATAAAGGCTTCAATATTCTCGAGAAAAGGAGTTTTCCCACAGCGTTTTCAACGCAGTACGAGAGAACGTTCTCGTAAGGGAACTACATTATTATCACTGTTAAATTGTTATTTAACAATAAGCCTACATTCAGTCCTGAATTAAAAATTCAGTTTGTTGTGCCCCCCCAAAAATTTTTAGCACCAGCCGCCACTGACGCCATCAGTGTTCTCACAGGTTTCGCGTTTAAAGTCTGTGTAGAGTTTTCTGTTAAAACGGTGTCGTACATGTTAGCGGCCCCTAACGCCCTGTCCCAAATGACGCACATCATGAGAACTTTCGGTCTCGTGGACTTAAATCGCGTGCTCGCTGAGTCTACGAGTCCGTATGCCGTTCCATTCAGCATTTTAGCGTTCTGAAGTGTGCTCAGCAGCGCCCCCTTTGTACCCTTGAAGCGGTCTTCCGCGAAGCCAGCAGCCATATCACCCTGTAGCCCAAGACTGGTTGCCCACTGAAGCTAAGCAGGGCTGAGCCTGGTTAGTACCTGGATGGGAGACCTCCTGAGAAAAACCAGGTTGCTGCTGGAAGAGGTGTTAGTGAGGCCAGCAGGGGGTGCTCACCCTGTGGTCTGTGTGGGTCCTAACGCCCCAGTGTAGTGACGGGGACACTATACTGTCAAAGAGCACCGTCCTTCGGATGAGACGTAAAACCGAGGTCCTGACTCTCTGTGGTCATTAAAAATCCCATGGCATTTCTCGTAAAGAGTAGGGGTGTAACCCCGGTGTCCTGGCCACATTCCACACATTGGCCCTTACCAATCATGGCCTCCTAATAATCCCCTTACATTGAATTGGCTCCATCACTCTCTCTCCTCTCTCCACCTATAGCTGGTGTGTGGTGAGCGCACTGGCGCCGTTGTTCTGTGGCTGCCGTCGCATCATCCAAGTGGATGCTGCACACTGGTGGTGGTTGAGGAGAGACCCCTGATATGATTGTAAAGCGCTTTGGGTGTACAGTAGTACATATGAAAGCGCTATATAAATGCCTCATTCTATTCTATTCTATTCTAGATGTACATTTTACCAGTTGTTACCTACAGTTTACACAAACATTATGGTCATCGAGCAGTGGTTGATGTCTCAAACATAATAATAGCGCGTTGAATAATATAATCACATTATGATTCATTAAATAAATAGAACCGAATGTTAGGGCTTTACTAAGTCATATGTAAACATAGAATGAATATTGAAACCTGTAAATTCATCAGAAACTCATGCACATTTTCATTATGTGTTAAAATTGTAATCTTAGTTCAAATGGAACATTATGTATTATTATGTACAACTGTATACATCATTTAAATAAGCATGATGTATCTATTGTCTAATGCCCAGGTGGCATGCACAATATCAAAATATAGAACTGTAAAAGCAGGCTGTGTATTTGACATGGAGATAAGATGTCGGAGCGCAAAAATGTAATTTCTCCTGTCCAACAACAACCAGACTGTTATTTCTGGCGTGATGATCGAGTCTGTCCCAAAAATACCTCTCAATGCGCCCTCGTGGACTCGAGCCAAGGGCCCTATATATGGCGAAAAATCAATGCCAATAATCACTGAGCACACAACTGATGCTAGCGCGCGCGGTGAATGACTTCCGCGAGAGGATAACAGATCTACACGCGAAGAAACGGGAACTCGCGAGCTCATTCAAACCCTGCGCGCGCGCATGACATCATCTCAGCAAGCAATACAAGCCCTCTTGCGCGCGCACGATATAATCTCAGCACGCAATACAAGCCCTCTCGCGCGCGCATGATCATTCCCCACGCGCTCGCGCTTTATCTGCTCTTGCCTGCTGATTTTGCTCGCTCGAACAGTTTTATTTTTGGCAGTCGAGGGGCGGGACTTACTGTTTTAATAAACTCAAATGTCATTGGTTACTTTTCCCCTTTTCCAGAAGTCAGTTGCGATTGGACGCCTGTCCAATGACCCGTAATTCACTTGACTTGAGACATGAGACATCACTTCATTTGTTTTATTTATTGTGGTTTATTAATGTGTAATGTTAATATAGAATAGATTCTTACCAGATACTTTATTAACAGAAAGTCTTATTGCATTGTGTTGTTAAGAGATATTTAAGCTACAGACTAATGACGCATTTCCATGGTTATTAGCATTGCAAATTGACAATTTTTTTTATACATTTTTAGGTAATATAAGTGGTTAATTATGTTTTCTATTAAATGCAAAAGGGGTTCTGGCTTCTCAAGTTAAGATACAGTACACAGCATGAATTAGCTTACAAATGCCTTTTCAGAATTTGCTAAAAAATATAGAGGAACAAAATTAAACCCAGCAAATTATTAAACACAGCAAATTAGAAATTAAAATATTATATAGTGATCATAACCATCTAACTTTTTGTAAGCTAATAACCTAATAAGAGAAAGTATGAGGCAAGTACAGTACACGGTATAAATGATTACACCCCATCTGAACATAACATATCTTTAAAAAATAAAATAAAAAAATAAAATATGTCCTAGATAAAGAAAAAAATCTGAATTTGTTGGGTTTCAGAGGGGTGTAATCATTTATGCTGTGTACTGTATCTTAACTTGAGAAGCCAGAATCCCTTTTACATTTAATAGAAAATATAACAAACCACTCAAAATGGACATAATAGTAATACACGTACAGGATGATAACAAAAAGCTTACACAACAACTCTTGAATATTGATATAAACAAGTAGGCTAATGTATCTTTCATCCGAAGCCCTTGTAATATTTGCAACTATTTAATGGACACGTTTTACATTTCTGAGGTTCTCAGAACCAATATAATTTTGGTTGGGTAAACGTAAATAGTGATGAATGGGAGTATAGTGGTAATTTAGTGGTGATATACAGCAAATACAGATGAAACTCGAAAAGTTAGAACATCGTGCAAAAGTTCAAAATAAGAAACAAATTCAAAATTAGAATATTGTGAAAAGGTTTTCATAAGCTGTAAGCCATAATCATCAAAATTTTAACAAATAAAGGCTTGAAATATCTCACTTTGCATGTAATGAGTCTATATAATATATTAGTTTCACCTTGTAAGTTGAATTACTGAAATAAATGAACTTTTGCACATGGACTTTTTTTTTCGAGTTTCACCTGTATGACTTTACATTCCCATTTTTCTCCAATTTATTTTAGGTATTTGAATCCCAATAACACAAATCACAGTGTTATGAATATAAAATGTAAAAATGTATACAAATTTGGTCAATTTGTATGGCGTTATTTTTTATTCAAAAGTTATGAGCGTGTAAGACATGCTCACGAGCACATTATGTTATTTCACACGCGCAAAAATGAACCTTCAGCTGGCATGATAAAAGTACTCGCGCACAAATTCAACAACCGAGAGGTGTACAGGTAGCTGCGAGCGAGCGCCTGGCATACTCTCATAGGTTAACTCTGCTTGTACAGTGGAATCCTGCTCGCGCGCAGCGGGCTTCTGCTCGCGGAGTGCTGTTTTGCTCGCGCAGTGGATTTCTGCTCGCTCAGCTGATTTCTGCTCGCTCGAGTCTACATGACTTTTGACAATTTGGGGGCGGAAACCAAGGAGGGCACTGACCCTCTTATGATTGGTCACTTTTTCATCATGGAAAATCTTGGGAAATCCTAACCCCGCCCACCTTCTGACGCAGCGCGCGTCACCCAGCTCGCTCTGCTACTCCGGTTATCTCTGTGTATATTTTAGGCAACGAAATATGTGATAAAACACCATACTAACTATTTTCGTTTTCATTTAAAGAAATCTTAAACATGATAGCCAGACAAATGTGGTTCAGGAAACGCGCATGTCTTACACGCTCATAACTTTTGAATAAAAAATAACGCCATAAATTTGCAATGCTAATAACCATGGAAATGCGTCATTAGTCTGTAGCCTAAATATCTCTTAACAACACACTGCAATAAGACTTTCTGTTAATAAAGTATCTGGTAAGAATCTATTCTATATTAACATTACACATTAATAAACCACAATAAATAAAACAAATGAAGTGATGTCTCATGTCTCAAGTCAAGTGAATTACGGGTCATTGGACAGGCGTCCAATCGCAACTGACTTCTGGAAAAGGGGAAAAGTAACCAATGACATTTGAGTTTATTAAAACAGTAAGTCCCGCCCCTCGACTGCCAAAAATAAAACTGTTTGAGCGAGCAAAAGTAGCAGGCGAGAGCAGATAAAGCGCGAGCGCGTGGGGAATGATCATGCGTGCGCGAGAGGGCTTGTATTGCGTGCTGAGATTATATCGTGCGCGCGCGAGAGGGCTTGTATTGCGTGCTGAGATGATGTCATGCGCGCGCGCAGGGTTTGAATGAGCTCGCGAGTTCCCGTTTCTTCGCGTGTAGATCTGTTATCCTCTCGCGGAAGTCATTCACCGCGCGCGCTAGCATCAGTTGTGTGCTCGGTGATTATTGGCATTGATTTGCCGGCATACCTATAGGTCTGCACTATGTTGTGTCATGTACTGTAATTCATGATGCTACCTCTAGGGACGTTGTGTTGGGAGAGGAAGAAGAAGTGGGTGAAACAAAGGAAGAGAAGAAGAAGTGTGCTTAGTGCTAAACGTGAAGTTACTGTTCAGAATAAAATGAGAGGTCTTGAAGATATACGGTGTCGTGCTTACTACTAATAGAAAATCTTACAAATTGGCGACGAGGATACTACGTTTTGCATAACGTTACTGACTTTCAACCATGTCTGTGCATGTCTCTGCACCGTCAGTGTTCCTGGCTTGCCCGGGAGAGCCTACCATGCCATTTGACATGTGGTTGCGCATGTTCAATAGCTATCTAATGGTAATCAACGCAGTGGGCGATGCATGGCCTGAAGCTCGGAGGAGGGCTACATTACTTCACTGTTTAGGCGCAGAGGTTCAACGGATCTTTTATGCACTGCCAGACACCGGTGAGACATACAATTCCGCTGTTGATGCTTTAAAAAAACACTTCATGCCCAAAGTTAATGTTGTCGTGGAGCGGCATACATTCAGAAAAAGAGTACAAGCTTCACACGAAAACATAAAACAGTACGTTGCTGCTTTACATGCACTCGCCGTTAACTGTGACTTTGGTGATAAAGTGGATGATATGATTCGCGTTCAATTGCTGGAACATTTGCACAGTGATGATATTAGACAGAGCCGGACCTGACATTACAGAAAGCAACTACCCTTGCAACACAATTAGAAGCCACGTCTGAGCACGCAAAGAGAATGACGGCCGACAGAGATACTCCAGTGCGAGCCGTACAAGTCAAGCCACATCATGCGAGAGGGAAACACCGTACACATCCGACTGCTGCCCCCGCTTCTTCGACCCGTAAGTCATGTTTCAGATGCGGTTCAGACAAACACCTAGCTAACTCAGCACAGTGCCCAGCTGCAAAGGTGTTTTGAAAATTATGCAACAAGAAGGGACATTTTGCTCGTGTGTGCCGTTCAGCCCCAGCGAGTTATGTGCACGAGGTACACGTGCTTGACGCCACAGTGCTGTATCTAGAGAACTCTGCCGAAGTACCAAAGAAACTACATTGCGAAGTGACCGTCAATACTCCTGCTTCACCTGGTACCACAGTACAATTCGTTGTGGATACAGGCTCTTCTGTGTCTATATTGCCTCACATTTATAAACACCACTTCAGTGCCACACAATTATCAACACCTGCCATCCGTCTGCTGACTTATACACAGGAATACATACCTGTACTCTGATGCCTGCAAGCACAAGCGTGTGTATCAAATGCGTCAGCTGCTGCCACATTCTTCGTTGTGGATAAAGGGACTGCTTTGTTAGGCATGGACTTGATTTCTGCCCTAAAACTTCAAATAAAGGGTGATAATGTCTGCTCCTCGGTCATGGCCACCAATACCACATCCCTGACAGATACTGAAATAGGATGTGTAAAAAACTTCGTCCACAAGGCAAAAATTGACCCCACAGTAAAACCTGTGCGTCAGAAATTGCGACGCTTACCTTTTGCAGTCCGAGCGTCTGTTTCAACTGAATTAGATCGTCTGCTGAGAGCAGGCATCATCGAACGTGTGGATGCTTCAGCCTGGGTGTCCCCCATCGTTGTTACTGGGAAGAAAACAGGTGGGATACAAATGTGTACTGACTTGAGAGAAGTTAACAAAGCCATTACGTCATTACTGACTGTTATCCATTACCACACATTGATGAAATGCTTACCAGCCTTAGGGGTGCTACAGTATTTTCTACTATTGATTTTCTACTACTGGCTAATGCATACTATCAGCTTCCCCTGCATGAGGAGTGTAGAGATATTACAGCTTTTATCACTCATGATGGCCTGTTCAGATTTTGCAGGGTTCCCTATGGCCTGGCGTCGGCACCCTCCGCTTTCCAAAAGATGATGGCCACCATCCTGGAGGGTGTACCACGTGTCAAAAATTATCTGGATGATGGTATCGTGTATGGAGAAACATCTGAGGAGCATGACTTGAACCTCAGTACTGTGTTGCAGAAATTGAAAGAGTCGGGGCTGGTGTTAAATGATAAAAAATGCAATTTCAAACAGACTTCACTGCGGTTTCTGGGCCATGTAATCAACGCTCATGGAATCCTACCTGATCGAGAGCATCTAGATGCTGTCTGTGAAGCTCCACCTCCATCTGATGCAGCATCTCTGCAATCCTTCCTAGGATTAGTGTCCTGGTACTCAAAATTCCTTCCTGGGTTTACGACAGTTATTGCCCCAATGCGTGAGTGCGCTAAAGAAAAAGGACAATTTTCTTGGACGCCTGCTGCTCAAAGCAGTTTTGAGAACATTAAACAGATGCTTGTGTCCAGTCCGGCCCTTGCCATTTATGACCCCACACTTCATTCAGTCATTTCAACGGATGCCAGTGACTACGGGTTGGGTGCAGTGTTCGCCCAAGTGCAATCAGACAGAACAAAATATTCTATAGTGGAGAAGGAGGCTCTGGCATGCGTGTGGGCTACTGAAAAATGGCGAATGTATGTGTGGGGCCATCGTTTTACACTTCGCACAGATCACCAGGCACTCACCACCTTACTGACTACAAAAGGCATGGGGAGAGCCGGAATGCGGATTGCTCGTTGGGCAGCACGTCTGCTTTGTTTTGACTATGAAGTTGTTTATCGGCCAGGTTCCCAGAACCACACAGCAGACTGCTTGTCTCGTCTTCCCATACCGGCACCTGCTGACTCCTCTGCTGATTTAGAGCTTAAAATAGTTGCATTAATTTCCTCAACATTATGTTCTCTTTCAGTGACTGATTTTGAAACTGCCTGTGCTGCTTGTCTTGAACTGGAAAAGCTGCGAAAGCAAATTACACATGGCTGGCCACCCTCCATCAAAGCGGTGAGTCAGGACATGATTCCATACTTCAGAGTGAGAGATGAACTCGCAGTGAAAGATGCTTTCATTTTCAGAGGAACAAGGTAGTTAGTTCCTGTAGCCCTGCGACACACTTTGATTTCCTTGGCACACGAGTCTCACCAGGGAGTAGTCCGCACAAAGCAGAGGTTGCGAAATCTTTACTGGTGGCCGCAGATGGACTCTCAGGTCCAGTCAACTATCGCTACATGCATTCCCTGCCAGTCCAATTCCCCTTATTCACCTACGTCACCATCTAGAACACAGGTGTCAAACTCAGTTCCTGGAGGGCCACAGCCCTACACAGTTTTGTTCCAACCCTGCTTTAACACACACACACCTGCAGTTTTCAAATAAGCCTGAAGGACTTGATTAGCTGATCAGGTGTGTTTAATTAGGGTTGAAGCTAAACTCTGCAGGGCTGTGGCCAGTGGCGTAGCGTCAGGGCATGCAGGGTATGCACGTGCAAATGGGCCCGGGCCAATAGGGGGCCCGCCCATGAGGAACTTTTAATTAAAATGAGGAAATTAATTTTAAATTCGTGACCACAATAAATATATTTTATTATTTTTGTATGCATATCATGTGTAGTAATTTCTTGTTTCTTTGTAATGTCTACTTTCTCTGTCATTTAAAGTGTGCATTTTTTATTTTTTGCACCCCGCAGCTGACGTAGAAGAACTACGCTGTCATTTTTTATATGACACACGCTACATCGCCGCGCCAAATTAAAAAAAGAAAACACAGTGTGAGAGGTTACTATCGGCTAGCTAATTGAACATTAAAGGATGGACAAATACAAACATAAAAGTGGGGCCTTAAAGATAAAAAAGAGGGTGGAGAAGCTAGTTGCGACTCAAAAACTACCCAAAATAGACCGTTTTTTGTGCAAACCTAGTGTAAATGACAACGATGTCGAAGGTCCCTGTTACTGTTGCTTCAGCGGAGCTCATTTTCAAAACTGAAGAAGCTAATAAAAAAATATTTGCAGAGCACCATGTCGCAAAACAGACTATCGGGACTGGCAATTCTTTCCATCGAGAATGTATGAAGCCGTGAATTAAACCGGAGGCCCGGAGAATGGAACTAAAATGAGTGAGTAGTTTTATGTTTTTACATTTTGGGCCGCCGTGCCAAGATCAGTAGTTTATTATTGACATTGGCAGTGCCTTGGTTGTTTTAGACTTGTTTTTGTTCTGTTCTGGTTGTGAAAAATTGTTGGGTAGAGTGTTTTTTATGGTATTGTTTGGTATGGTATTTTCTTGATACACTACAGTGAACGTGTATATATTTGTATCTTCGATGTACTTGGGGGCGGGGGGCCCGTACAATTTATTTTGCATATGGGCCCGGGACTGACTTGCTACGCCACTGGCTGTGGCCCTCCAGGAACTGAGTTTGACACCCCTGATCTAGAACCAAAACGAGGCTAGGGGGTACACTCTAAACCGGAAGTTCAGTGACAGAGCGTAGCGGGCGTCTGAAATCATGGCGGTACCTGTTTGGACAACAAACCTTTCATCTTTTCTAGAATTAACAGTGGACTATGTTGAAAAATGGGCAAATAACGATTGCAAGATTTGCCCGGCTGTTTTGCTGAAAGGTTACAGCAACTGGATCGAGGGATATGTGCACGACGTGGAAGGTACAGTAATGCACGGACGATGATGGCTTTTTTTCCTGAAATCAACATTAGCAAACGTTTTTGTTAGTTTGTTAGCTAGCTAATACAACAGGACGTGACAACATTACAAGCTGATGTTAAGCATTGTTAAGATATATTAACCACACCAGACTGACTGTTATTTTGAGTGTTAACAATAAATTATTTACCGACAGTCAAGAGGAGCGAGACAGTCAGTGTGAGTCTTTTCGCTCGATGCGAAAAAAACGAGGCACCTTACAACATTCAGGTATCATGACTGTGGATAAACTGCTCATTTCGCAGAGTGGTGCCACTGCTAGAACAAATACGCTTGTTAAACGTTCAAATGTTCATTTTGATTGTTCATATCAACAGTTCATCTTTCCCTGCTAGACTAAAAATAACATGTTATGTGCAGTTGATGGGATCTTTTGCTAATAGTGAATTGGAACCATCAGTAAAAATAGCTTGTTTCCAATGTGTCACTACAAAGCAAGGCAGGGTGCTACTGTTGGTTATTAAAATTAATACATATTAAGTATAAGTTAGTTTGTTTACAGGCATGGGTTGCTCAGTTTACATAGCGATGTTAAGTATGGTTGGGGAAGTTACTCTTCAGGTCTCACAGGTAACACCCCAGACAGCATGGTAACATTGATTCAATATTGAGTTTTGATCCAAACCATCATTTTGGTTGACATCAAAATTTCAATGTTTAAAGTGTGTTGGATCAGCATTGAAATGTTGATGAAAGGGAACAGCACACATGGTTGAAGACAGTGACATTGAACTAACAGTGAGTCTTAGTTTATGAGCACAAGATCTTGCAGGCATGTATCTGTGCAAAACACTACTGGGTGTTTCCCAATCAGTGGGGCGTTTCAGTTCATTATGAGCACTTTCAATGGTGTTACCTCATTTGTTCTAATACACTGGGGGTTTGGTTTAGGGGTGGGCCCTCATGATTTTAGCAAGTCTTTTGAAAAACCAATTGTAGTTTGCACTAAAAGTTGGCACTAACTGGTATACGCCCATTTTGGTTTTGCATGTGGGCTTCTCAGTAGTTAATTGATGCTTCCTTATTAGAGAGAAAACACAAGGTGCATCCTATACGGAAGTCTTGTGTGTTTGACATGCATGAACTCTCCGAGTTTCAAACAATGGTGCATATAATGTATTTCTGTTTTTAGCATGCTTTTTACTTGCATTTTATTTATTGTTACTAAATCTACTAACATACATTAATTTTCCAAGTAAGTAAAGTGTTGAAATAAATCGCACAGATAGCATGGGAACATTAATACAATGTTGAGTTTTGATCCAAACCATAATTTTGGTTGAGATTGACATTTCAGTGTTTAAAGTGTGTTGGATCAGCATTGAAATTTTGATGAAAGCCAACAGCACACATGGGTGGAGACAGTGACATTGAACTAACAGTGATTTGTAGTTGATGAGCACAAGATCATACAGGCAGGTATCTCTGCAGAACACTAGTGGGTGTTTCTCTATCAGTGGGGCGTTTTCAAACCACAATGGGCATTTTCAACCGCTTTACCTGATTTGCTCTAATCCAGTGGGGGCTTGGTTTAGGGGTGGGGTGGTTTAGCAAGTCTGTTGAAAAATGGTTGAAAAACATTTATTGTAGTTTGAAATTGGCCACTGATTGGTAAACGCCCATTTTGGTTTTGCATGTGCACTTCTCATGTGCACTTCTCAGTAGTGTAATGCTTCCTCATTAGAGAGAAAACACAGGTGCATCCTATACAGAAGTCTGGTTTGTTGAAGCACCTGACATACTTACATGACTTCTCTAGCACAGTTTCAAACAATGGTGCATCTACATACTTAAAAAATGCACATTACTTTAGTAAAGTTTATTACGAATTTCCTGAATAAAGTTCTAACGTCATTTAACACATTTCTTGAAGTGCAGAAGACATGAACATGAGCAAGAAAGTTACACTGCAAACATAGCCCATGTCTTGCATCCATCAGTGCTTGCATGCAGAGCACATTGCTCCTTTAGTAGGAATGAAGGCCGACGAAGATGGACAATAAATAAATAGAAAGCACCCCCCTCCTGATAATGCTGACATTGATTATACACTGAGTTGTTGTCGACAGCATAATCACCTGACCTGGGACTTGATGATATCCTGTGCCTTATCACTGCTTAATCAGGTAATCATTCATATTCCTGAATCTGTATTAAAATTGAGAAATTTCCACTGAAACACAGTAACAAAAATCATCTTGTGTTTATTAAGAAAGTGACTGACATGGCTATTTTATTTTGTGATATTTGAAGAGATTAAGTTCTACATAAGGTGAATCTGCAGCTTCAAAGGGATAGTTCATCCCGAAATGAAAATTCTGTCATTATTTACTCATCCTCAAGTTGTTCCAAACCTGTATGAATTTCTTTCTTCTGCTGCACACAAAAGAAGAGAGTGAAGAATGTTGGTAACCAGACAGTTGAGGGTAGCCATTGACTTCCATGGTATTTATTTTCTACTATGGAAATCAATGGCCATCGTCAACTTTCTGGTTACCAACATTCTTTAAAATATCTTCTTTTGTGTTCAACAGAAGAAAGAAACTCATACAGGTTTGGAACAACTTGAGGGTGAGTAAATGATGACAGAATTTTCATTTTGGGCTGAACCATCCCTTTAAAGAAATTTTCATTGTTAAAACCAAAGTTATTTTATTCTACAAGATAAACGTGTTACTTGAATGCTATGTAGTTTCACAGAAATTGAACTGAGATGTTGTTAATGGCTATAGCCCATAGGTGTTTGTTCCTCTTCATGAAGTCATGAGTTTAGCTCCAACACCTGCCTGGAAGTTTCCATTGATCCCAATGACCTTGAATAGCTTGATTAGCTGCTTCAGGTGTGTTTAATTAGGGCTGGAGATAAAATCGGACACCCCTGCCGTAGTGATTTTTTTTTTAATTGAAGCATTAATAGATTTAAAAAAAAATAAATGAAATAATCAGAATTTAACGATACTTTAATCATAGTTAGAATATTTTGTGTTCAGCAACTTTTTTTTAAAAAGCGAATCGTATTGTTTAGTATATTAACATTCTTGAATGTGGCAACTGAATTGACTTGTTCTCGAGTAACATCATGCTTTCTTTTTCAGATTTCAGAGAACCCAGAGGAAAAGAGGCAGTAGTCTGATGTATGACAGATTTTTAACCACCTGTAGTTATGACATCAGACTTCTGAAGCCAATTTTATTTTTAAAGGTTGAAATGCTTTTGTCCTATTTCTCCCCCTTTCTTTTTTAAAGAATGATCTTTTAATATATTTTTGTCATTGATTGATTGAATAAAATAAATTAACTCAACTGCTGGAAATGTCATTTATATTTGAAAAGGTTTTTGCCAAATTTTTGGTCAGGAATTTGTTGACGCATCATTGAAGTGTAGTTGAAATATTAACGTTGTTTCAACATTAACTTAGTACATCAGATGGCAACATTGGTTGACATTCCTTTTCAGTTGTATTTTCAGTGTTTCAACAAAATGTATTTAGAATCAACATCACATTGTAACATTGATCAAACCATATTATCCAAGATTATTTCTGTTAATTTCAGTGTTGATTCAACAGCAGTGATGTAGATTCAACATCATAGTGTAACGTTGATTCAACAATATTACCATCGATTTATTTTAGTTAATTTCAGTGTTGATTCAATGATGTAGATTCAACATCTTAGTGTAACGTTGATTCAATATTACCATTGATTATTTGTGTTAATTTCAGTATTGATTCAGCATTGGTGATGTAGAATCAATCATAGTGTAATGTTGATTCAACATTAACTGAGGGTGCAAAAGTGATGTTGATAAAACATCACTTTGTAATGTTGAATCAATACTATTACCGTTGATTTTTGGTTGAAATCTCAACATTGCTTCAGCATTAACTGAGGGTGCAAAAGTGACATTGAAACAACATCACTTTGTAATGTTGAAGCAATATTAACACCATTGATTTGTGATTGAAATCTGAACATTATTTCAATATTAACCGAGGGTGCAAAAGTGACATTGAAACAACATCACTTTGTAATGTTGAAGCAATATTAACACCATTGATTTGTGATTGAAATCTGAACATTATTTCAATATTAACCGAGGGTGCAAAAGTGACATTGAAACAACATCACTTTGTAATGTTGAAGCAATATTAACACCATTGATTTGTGATTGAAATCTGAACATTATTTCAATATTAACCGAGGGTGCAAAAGTGACATTGAAACAACATCACTTTGTAATGTTGAAGCAATATTAACACCATTGATTTGTGATTGAAATCTGAACATCATTTCAATATTAACCGAGGGTGCAAAAGTTATGTTGAAACAACATCACTTTTTAATGTTGAAGCAATATTAACACTATTGATTTGTGGTTGAAATCTGAACATTATTTCAATATTAACTGAGGGTGCAAGAGTGATGGTAAAACAACATCACTTTCTAACGTTATTTCAATGTAATCAGCGTTGACGCATCAACACTGACTCAACATTGTTTCAATGGTTACATGGTTACATACAAACCATCATTGGCTAATGCATCACCAAAGAAAAAAAAACAGCGCTCTACTGAGGGGATTGTCTCTAATTTGTATTGTCCTGTGCCACTTCCATTACCAAGTGCTGAATTTGCAGAGACTCTTCGTAGCAACCTGGCTACAATCGGCAATAAGAGCCAGATGTTAAAGTTACTGGAAGGAAACTGTAAGCAGCCTGCTGATCTGGTCTCCACAGAATTTGGGGACCTTCCCCGGGGTTCTGTATTAACTTACCAAACTCAACGTCCACTGTCCATTTTCAGTGAAAATGACCCTGAACTTCCTCTACCTCCACAGCCATGCTCATTTAGCACTGCTCTAGATTAGGGGTTCCCAAACTTTTCCATTCCAGGACCCACCTAGACAAGAATAATCTATCTCAAGACCCACCAAAATATAAAATAATTTTAAAGCATGAATGTGGGGTGGGAGGCGTTAGTTCTCTTTGGAGCAGTTTTTTTTCCTTGTTATAGTATGAATGACAAGTTTAATTGCAATACAAACTTTTGGCACATTATCAAAAATTGAGAGCCTAACAGCCTAATGGCTGTTGAAATAATGTGAAGAATACTGAATAGTTTTTGTCTGCTGCCTCAACTGACTTACCAGACATAGCAGAACAAATTTAAAGAAATGAAAAAAAGATTAAGTAAGCTTAATCATAACCAAAGGTTTGATATGACAAAAATCTGAATATAAAAAAATATAATAGACTAATAATTTTATTTGACAGTAGGCCCAGGACCTAGAATTTCAATACTAATATTTATGCTGCGAGTGTTGTTAAACTCATTGCGTTGTTCAGCGCAGAAAACGCTTCCGTGCTCGTGTGTGTACATGTGAAATACTTTTTATATATAGGCTATATTTTTTGCGTTGTAGCAAAATGCATGCAAGGGAACGCAAACAACGCACTCTTACGATGACCATATCTCTGAAAGACAACAGTGCTGTGTTGAACAGACGACAGAGAAATCAGTGTGATTTGTTTCATGAAGCGCGCGCTTGCGACATGTTGTGTTAACAATTTCAGCGTCTCAGAGCGGCGCGGTTCATTAAGCAGTTCTGTCGCATTATTAACAAGAAGAAACTCATTTACTCCAATCACTGCTCTGCATTCTGCATGAGATCGCATTACACCGGATAATTCAAATGTCACGAAAGGCTGATTCAGATCTCCGCTGCGTTTCCCAAAAGCATCGGGAGCTAAGCTGATCGTAGAGGCCATAAGTGGCAACGGTTTTATGATCTACTTAGGCATACGATGCTTTTGGGAAACGCAGTGCCTTTCGTGACATTTGAATTCTCCTGTTTAATGCAATCTCATAGCGATTTCTATTTAACGTTGGTACATCGTTGTAATGAGACTGAGACTTACTCCATGAGCGCTAGACTGCAATGCTTTAATCAAAAACCATAACCTTGCGTACAGCAGCTACTAGTCTGTGAACATTCATTATACAACAGCGCCCTCTTGTGTCCTGGGGATCTTCTTATATCATTACATCTCCCCTTTTCTAAAGTGATTTAACAGAAATATAGGGCAACAGTACTGCATAGAGTTTAACTTAAAATAGAAGCATTTAAAATCAGGATGCTCTCTGTAACTTCCTCCTGTAAAGGAATAACGTTTATAAAATGTAACATTCAAGAATGCATTAAGTAAGAACGTTCACAGGTAATCTGTAAGGGGGTAACAAATGTTAGGGGTTAGAACTGTTCTTGGGTATCTGTAATTCTGTTAATTTTTATTCTCTCTGTTACAAGTTCAGTCTTTCTTTGGGTTTGGGTTTTCTGACTGTGTATCGTCTTTCATTTCTCTCAGTGTTCTCTCCTTTCCCCTCTGTATATGCAGGGGTGTCTTCCTCTGTTTTGATGAGCTCCCTTCTATTTCGCCTGTACTGCTGTCCGTCTGCTTCAACTAGGTATGACCGTGGCTCGGGTGTTGGTTTTACTACTTTAGCTGGTCTCCACTGCTTGCCCTCCCTTAACCTCACTGTGTCTCCTGGTCTGAGGGCTGGCAGCACGTGTGATCCTCTGTCATAGTAGTGTTTCTCTCTTTCTTGGTTGATCCTCATTCTATCCTGCACCCCTTCCATTGTTTCTGGTTGGAGCAGTTTTTGTGTTGTGGGCAGTCTTGTCTTTGTTCTGCGGCCCATAAGCAGCTGTGCAGGTGAGGGTAGTCCATCTAGGGGTAAAATTATACGCTAATCTCTGTAAAGCTGCTTTGAAACAATCTACATTGTTAAAAGCGCTATATAAAAAAATGAAGATGACTTGACTAGGGGTGTATTTCGATAGTCCAGGAGGGCGAGGTGAGGGTCTCGTTTGTCAGCTTTGGCTTTCTTGAGAAGGCTTTTTGCTATCTGTACTCCCTTTTCAGCTTTTCCGTTGGATTGGGGGTATGTGGGAGATGATGTGGCATGTTTGAATCCGTACTCCTCACTGAACATCCTGAATTCGGCGGAGGAATACTGTGTGCCGTTGTCAGAGCAGACTTCATCGGGTATGCCATGTCGGCCGAACTGCTGTTTGCAGATGTTGATGACTGCCTGGCTTGTTATGGTGTTTAGCTTGCTTACTTCGATGAAGTTCAAATAGTAGTCAACCAGGACGAGGTAGTGTTCTCCATCGAGTTCGAAAATATCAGTAGCTACTTTTTGCCATGGACTTTCCGGTATGTCATGCCCAATCATGGGCTCCTTTCTATTCTGCCTTCTGTAGGTGTTGCATATGGCACATCTTGAGACTGTGTCAGCTATCTGGGCTTGCATCCCCGGCCAGAATATGACATCTCTTGCTAGCCTCCTCGTTTTTTCGATCCCTTGGTGGCTGGAGTGTACTTTTTTCAGCATCATCCTTCTCAGGGTGTTTGGTATCACTAGTTTGTTGCCTTTGAATATCAGTCCATCTTCTACTCTCATTTCACTCTTGTAGTCCCAGTACACTTTGGCCTCGTCCGGTGTTTCTGATCTTTTATCTGCCCAGCCCTGGAGGATGAACTTTTTTACTGCTGTAAGGGTTGGATCCTTCTCAGTTTCTGTGAGTATTTCCTGGAGTCTGGCGGGTGCTATGGGCAGGGCCGGCGCTCCGCACACGCACATCACGCACTGCGCGTAGGGCACCAAGTGCTTGGGGGGGCACCAAAAAATCTGGGTCGTGAAAAATCATCACAATAGGGTACTAGTATAAATAACAAATAAAATATGTCTAAAGCATGTTAATATTGGGTTTAAGTGGTCGTTCAATGAGGCCTATTATATGTTGATCCGACGAAAACTATGTGTGTTTTTAAGTGGTCCAGTGGTAGAAATTTTGCCAAGCGTGTCAGAGGTTCTGAGTTCTAATCCGCACTCATATAGTTTTTTTTTTTTTTTCTCATCAAAACCGATTATGTTTTTTAGTGGTTGTATATCAGGCAGGGACACTTTTTGTGCTTTTTGTTTTCTAATTGTACCGGAGCGAATAGAGAGTCTCTCCACAACGGATTGAAACGCGCGTCTGAGTGAAGGCTGTGCGCGAGCCAGAAACAAACATAGTATCCGCGCCACTGATCGCTCGGCAACGAGCACTTTGATCAGTTGATTTAAAAAAACAACACATTTCAGCGCTAGATCGACTCTTATTTAAAAAACGAATTAAATGAAGGCTCTGCTGGTTAACTGGAGATGTTTTGTTTGTTTGTATTGGTACATTCGTGCCGCGAGATGTTTCAAAAGTGGTCCTACCCGCAAATTACGCCTATGCATGTCCAGGGGCGTCGCTATAGTAGTGCAAAAGATCCGGGGCTTTAGCCCTGCATGGCTAAAATATATATTTATTTTTTTTTTAACTTTGAAACTGCAATTAGAAGAAAAAAAAAAAAACCACAATCTCAGTGTTTGTATATTTTCATATTCACAGAGTTGTCAAATTATGTACAGAATTATTATATTGTGCCTGACCTTTGCACTTTTAACTTTCTGTGTTTACATTGTTCAGTTCCAAATCTGTGTTTTTAGTAATTGTGGTGGTATTTGGTATTTATAATTTTAACCTTTATATTATTTATTTCTTTTCATGTTTGGTGCCATTGTTAATGTAAAATTATTTATTTGCAGCAGTTATTTTGAAAGTAAAGAGAACCTAACTAAGAAATTCTGAATGGTTGTTATTCCCTTGGTGGGGGGGTGGGGGGTGGGACCACCAAGCATTTGTGCTTAGGGCACCCAAATGGCTAGCGCCGGCCCTGGCTATGGGTAAGCACATCACTGCACACACTTGTACGTCATCCTTGTTTTCATTTTCGTCTGTGTCTTTCAAAAAGTTCCTGCTCAGTGCATCAGCTACGTAAAGTTCCTTTCCTTTTTTGTATTTCACAGTCATGTTGTATTTCTGGAGCCTGAGGAGCATTTTCTGAAGTCTTAGTGGTGTCTCGGCCAAGGGTTTTTTCATTATGGTTTCCAAAGGTTTGTGGTCTGTTTCAACTTAGAACGCGCGTCCGAACAGATACTGGTAGAACTTGTCGCATCCAAACATGATGGCGGCCAACTCCTTTTCTATTTGTGCATATATTTTGTGTGTGTCGGTAAAGGCTTTTGATGCGTAAGCTATGGGACACTCATTTTGAAAAAGCACAGCTCCTATTCCACAACTAGAGGCGTCCACGCTCAGTTTGACTGATTTTGATGCGTCATAGTATTTTAGTACTGGAGCTTCTGTGACCATTTCTTGCAGCTTCTCAAAGCTCTTGTCTTGTTCATCCATCCAGCTCCATTCTGTGGTCTTCTCTAACAGGATCCGGAGTGGGGCAGTTACGGTGGATAGCTGCGGTATGAACTTCCCTAAATATGTTACCATCCCTAAATATATCTGTAACTCAGTCTTGTTAGTGGGTTTTTGCATTTTCCTGACTGCCTCTACTTTCTTGGGGTCTGGTTTGAGTCCTTCAGCTGTTAGGATGTGCCCCATGTATTTGACTTCTTGTGCAGTGAATGTGCATTTTTCTGAGTTGAGTTTTATGTTCTTTTCTCTCACTCGCTCCAACACCCTTTTCAGCCTCTGATTGTGCTGTTCTTCGTTTTCCCCCCATACGAGGATGTCATCAACGATTACCTCTACTCCCTCCATGTCCTCGAACATTTCAGTCATGAGTCTTTGTAATATTTCTCCAGCTGTATTTATTCCAAAGGGTAGCCTTTTGTATGCGTAGCTACCGAAGGGGGTGTTAAAAGTGCACAGTGCTGAACTTTCTTTATCCAACTTGATCTGCCAGTATCCACATTGAGCATCTAATGTGCTGAACACTTTAGCTCCTGCCATCCGAGCCATCACTTCTTAGATCATCCTCATGGGGTAGTGTTCCCTTTCAATAGCGACATTCAAGTCCTTGGGGTCCATGCATATCCGGATCTTCTGTTTTTCTGGTTTCCATACCGTGACCATGCTGCTTACCCACTGCCTGGGTTCTGTTACTTTTTCAATGACCTCCAGGTTTTCCATTCTTCTCAGTTCTGCCTTTACTTTGTCTCTCAAGGCCACGGGGACCTTCCTTGGAGCATGGATGATGGGTTGTGCGTCCGCTCTGATCTTGATGTGCTGTTCTCCTTCAAAACAGCCCAGTCCATCAAACACGTCTGCATACTTCTCCTGTATATCTTGACTTGGCCATGTCTTTACCTCACTGATGCGTTTTATGAGGCCAAGGCGTATGCAGGTTGTTAGTCCTAGAAGTGGTGTTGCACTCTGTTTTAAAACTTGGAATTCGACGTGATGTAATCTTTTTTTGTATTCTGTCAGCAACAGGCATTTTCCTATTGGCTTTAAGCATTGCCCTCCATAAGTCACTAACTTTGCTTTAGACTTCCCAAGTTGTGCACAAGTCTGTCTGTGGATTGATTCTGGTATGATATTGCATTGGGCTCCTGTGTCTATTTTAAATCTTATTTTCCTGTCATTTATTATAAGGTCTACTTCGCAGTCTTCACCATTATTTGATTTACCAAGTCTATAAACATTTCTTCTGAATCTGAGTCAGACTGTTCTTCTATCATGTGTACTGGATTTTTTGTTGCATATGACAACGCTTTGGACATGCACTTGTTTGAAAAGTGATTAATCTTTCCGCATTTTTTGCATTTTTCTCCATAGGCGGGACATTTCCCCCTCTGGTGGTCTTTGCCACAGTATTTACAGTCTTGTATCATGTTTTGCCTGCGTGACGTGACAAATGAGGTTTGAGATTTTTTCGTGCGCTCCCTTTTGACTTCATTGACAACGCCCTCGGCTTGTGCAGTTTGCAATTTGTCCATTTGCATGCGGCTCGCCTCTGCAGCGCGACATATAGACACAGCCTTGGGAAGATCTAAATCCATTGTTCTCAACAACTTGGCTCTTAGTTGGTCATCCCTTATTCCCACGACTATTCGGTCTTTTATTAGACTGTCACATAAATGTCCGTACTCACACGACCTTGCCTTTGCTCTTAAATCAGTAACGAACTGGTCTATGTTCTCACCGGGGGCCTGAACACGAGTGTTGAACACATGTCTCTCAAAGGTTACATTCCTGTGGGGGGTAAAATGTTCCTCGAATTTCTCCAGTAGTACCTTCAGCTTTATTCTGTCCTCCTGCTGTGTGAATTCAAAAGTGTTGTAAATTTCAAGAGCATCATCCCCGATGACGTGCAGTAACAGCTGCTTTGCACTTTTTGAGCTTTCCCTTCAAAGTTCGAATTTTTGTTTCCATTTCTTCCAGTTGTCTGCGATATTTCCTTCCAATCTCAGAGGGTCTAGTGCTTTTAGTGCTTCCATTTTGGCGAAGATTTGTCCGTTCTGACACCATGTAATGAGACTGAGACTTACTCCATGAGCGCTAGACTGTAATGCTTTAATCAAAAACCATAACCTTGCGTACAGCAGCTACTAGTGAACATTCATTATACAACAGCGCCCTCTTGTGTCCTGGGGATCTTCTTATATCATTACAATCGTGCAAAATGTTTGTGTGTGTATCATTCATGAAACGTAAATTTAGCTGCAGCCAATAATGACTGCGCGACCCACCTCTTCCTAATCTGCGACCCACAGTTTGAAAACCCCTGCTCTAGATGATACTGAAACATTATTCTATGGTGGCCTGGCTGTCACACTGTCTGATGCAAAGCATCTAGAGATGGAAACCAGAGGACAAAGCAGTAGCAAGACCTGGCATCAAGTACGAGCCAAACGCCTGACATCATCATCATTCAAAAGAATCTGCTCCTGGGTGAGAGACTTTGACAGTTTGGCAGCCAACATGAAGGAGAAACGGTTGACACAAACTAAAACAATGAAGAGAGGCCTTGAAATGGAGCCAGTCGCTGCTGCTGAATACAAGGAAATCACTGGCAATGAAGTCTACCCCTGCGGGTTTGTAATTAACCCCCATGCCCCACATCTGGGGGCCTCACCTGATAGGAAAGTGCGTGACCTTAGTGCAGCACCAACCTACGGACTTCTGGAAATCAAGTGTCCAGACAAGGAGAGTTTTAAAGACTGTGCATACTTGTACTGCAAGACCGATGGAACCTATGCTCTGAAGACAATCCATGAGTACTACTACCAGATGGTGGGACAGATGGGTATCACCGGTATGACATGGTGTGATTTCTTTGTCTGGTGCAAACAGGACCATCACCTGGAGAGGGTCTACTTCAACCCTGAAGAATGGGAAAACATGAAATCCAAACTTGACAGTTTCTTTTTCACATGCTTCCTGCCTGCCTTGTGCAACAAAGGTACATGAAAAGAGCATCAATGAAATGAAATGAAATGAAATGAAACACAGAAGCCCATGTTTAAAAATGTTTTAAAGTGTTTTATTTTTGAGAGGTTTTGTGACAAGTGCTTTATATTTAAAAGTTATTGTTACTTTTATAAAAGTAAAAACTTTTACTTTTATATTTTGTATATATTTTTGTGAAAAATTAAAAATTACATCAAAAATAAACACTGTGTTAAAAATAAAAGAAACTTGACTGTAAATCATCCTGTCAGCGTAATTCAGTGTGCTTCATGTGGTGGACAGTATAATTTCAAACCAGTCCATAAAGACAGGTATAATTTCAAGGTTGCACTGTCACTCTATAGAACAGAGGCCCTTGGAAGTTACTCAAAAGGGCACAAACAGTCCACAGTTGATTGACAGAGCCCACTAGTGTCATTGGTAAGACCCTATCGAATATGTGATACTCTTTGATCCTTCTAATGGCACGCTCAACATGAATGCGAAGTCTGGCTATGGCTTGTGTCTGTCTCACCTCTTCTTGGCTGAAATGTCCACTTGGGCCTAAAAAGGGTGGGATCACAAGGGAGACATTGATTTCAGTGAGAAGGTCCTTGATGAGAAATCCTTTATCTGCCATGACCTCATCGCCTTCCTCAAGTAGACGCAGGATCCCTGATTCTCTTTTGATCTTCTTGTCAGATATCAAACCTGTATACAGGTCACTGACAAAAGTGACTAAACCTGAGGGAGAGATGCCAACTAGGCCCTTAAAGGTGGTGTTACCTTTGTAGTGAGAGTAGATTTCAGAGTTGAGAACTTTTGAACTAGGTCTCTGCACGTGTACTCTTGTAAGTGGGAAAGTGCTTTGGAAACAAGGAGGCATGAGCTCGTTCACAGTTTCTCTCGAAGGCCAAATTGGAACTGATCCTAACATGAAATATAGATAGTTTGCTCAGGTAACACAGACCCTGAACACAGTTGACTGTGACACATCAAAGCGCACTGCAAGTTCCTGTTCAGGAAAACCTTGCCTAAGACGACAAAGAAATAGAAAAAACTGGTCAATGACGGCCAGTTTAGGAATGCTAAACCCCTGCCTTACAATTTCCCCATCAGCTTGCCTTATTCGCTGTGCCTGACTCCACCCTACCATGTTTTCTGCAGTAGGCTGTAGGGCCATAGACACTGCTTTCAGTGTGTTGTAATCAGGAAAGCCTGTGAAAAACATGATGTTCTTATCATCGCCTTGGAATCTTGAAAGAAGAAACTGCTTGGTTTGAAGACGTGCAATTAATTCTGCTTGATCGTTGATGATCTTATGGGCTTCCTTAAGTTGCTCCTCCAGTGGCGGGGGCAGTTCAGCATAATCATGATCGGGGTGTGGAGGGGCCATCTCTGCACTGCAAGGGCAAGAAAATATTGAGGGACATAATTTTAGGAGAGCATCTTTAGGAAATCACTTGGTCCTGATTTGCTGCCATGTCTATTTTATACTTTGCAGCTAATAGAACACCGATTAGAAAAAACTGATTAGTCTATTCCCAGACAGCAACAAAGTCTGGGCCGAGTCTGGCTTACATTAGGCACTTCTGGCTTAATTCTGGCACTGTTTTTTTCACACTCTTGTGTCAAACAGTACTAGGCTAAGCTCTGGCTGGAGTCTGGCTAACCAAAAGAAACAAAAATCAAATTGTATCTTTTTGGCTGAGCCCTGGCTTGAGCTCGGTCTACCAGAATAAGAAAATATTTGGCTGAGATCTGGTTGGGTTTTGGTATAAGAGTAAATAAAAGATCTCTGGCATGAATGTGCTCTACTGTAAAATAGCTGTATAAGATGTGGTGTTAATTGGTTCATATTTTATACATAATTATAAGGTTAATTTTGTCAAAAAGAATAAAATGAAATCTGTTTATTATAGGCCTAGTTAAAAATACCTATAGATATTTATTCAAATTGTAGACTTTTACACATAAGGAGGCAGGAAGACCTTTCCCTTTTTTAAAGGAAAGAAGACTTGATTATTCTGTTGGCAAGATTATTTTAATGGGCAGTTAATGAGGTGACAATGTGCAAAAAAGAAAGGAAAAAAACATGAGATGTTTGCAAAATGTTTGAAGACATTCAAATGGTTCAGTCTGCAGCATCATATAAGAAATAAGATTGAATGGGACTGAATGAGCACTTTGTGGTTATCCAAATGGTAATCAAAATGCCACAAAAACAAGATTTGGCAAATTGATTACCATTTGTACAGTATAACGACAGTTTTACTACAAAAACCCATGGTTAAACTGTTTTTAGAGCAGTCTTCTTGCTCGGCAGACGGGTCAATACGCGTCTGTTGTTGCTGATACGATGACGCAGTTTGCAATGCATCATGGAAATAGTAGTTGATTTATATATACAGTGTTAAATCCGCTTTACAAAAAGGACTACTTTTCCCAGAATGCCCCCAGTGACATCATCCCGCCTACCAGAGGATCCGGAAGTTACGTAGCAGTTATTCAGCAACTCATATTTTCCAACGCAGTCTCACGGTGAAATTCAAATTGTCGTTCTAACTTCGACAATCACGCTATCTTGGTTTCATCTTTTGGAGGTTTAATACATGATCAAGGTAAGTTGGTACTTTTCTTTATATCTAAACTAACACGTAGATTTTAATCTATAGCGCAGTATTAGGCATTTTTTGGTTGTTTTCTGTGGTTGGATTTAATTTGTTTTTTATTTTAGAGGTTCTAGAATTAGCCCCCATTTACAGTGCTTATTATATGAACATATGTGGGCTTACAGTGAGCGAGGTAAAGTTAACATGAGAAAAATGGCTATTAAAAGAGTCAACAAGATGTTTGAATCTTTGGGAAAATAAATTAATTCAGTATACAACTTTACAGTCTCCCGAACAGGCAATACAATCACCGTGGCATCATGAAACACCCAGACCACAGAGAAAAAGCCTCTCAAGCGATGACCGATTAATAAGATGTAAGATTTCTTTTTGTTTTTTTTTCTATCATATATTCACTGTTAGCGTAAGGCTCATGTCATAGCAGATGTGGTGTGGTAAACCCTTTCAATACCTGTGTTTAATGTTTTAGCACTTCTCCATGACATAATATCTAAAGAAATTCTTATGGAGCAGCAGAGGAACACTGTAAGGATGGTGCAAGATCTCAAAGCAAACAACATTCAGGAGGCACAGAACCAAAACTGTTTCCAATTGAAGACTTAAGGTCATTAACTTCCCTGGAAAGTGGCCTTCGATCATGTCCAGTAACAAGACAAAAAATGGTAGGTAACACTGTCAGTAATGCACAGTCGCATGCTGTTATCACTCACAAGTCTGGTTGTAATTACTGTTGTAATTAAATTGTGTGTGTGTGTGATCAATCTAAAACATGAAAAATCTAACAATAACAAACTATTTATATTTGTCTAATTTGGTAAATATAATATCGATATTAGCATGTTTTAGTGTTTTGACTTAATAGTGATGGCATGTTTTAAAAATATTTCAGGTACCGTATTTTTCGGACTATAAGTAGCATCAGTCAAAAAATGCATCATGAAGTGGAAAAAAACATATATAAGTCGCACTGGACTATAAGTCGCATTTATTTCGAAATTTATTTCACAAAATCCAAGACCAAGAACAGACATTTAATCAGGAAAGGCAAGTTATTCAACTACACAGTAGCACACAGAACAATAGGCTGACGGTATGTTAACGCAACACATTAACAGTTATTCAGCTACACAATAGCATAAAGAACATATACCTGGGAGGCTGAATAGGCTAAATTAACAGAAGCCAGCGAGTCCAACAAGCAAGTTACCAGTAAACAAGTTCACCAAACTCCCGCGATCTCATTCCACATCATTTTCTTCATCATAGGTGTCGCTTCTGAACAATTCCGCCAACTAGAGCGCCCTCTCGCGGCTGTAGACGGTAATGTTTTCTCTTGGTTCATCTAAGTCTGAATTAATTTTGATATATAAGTCGCACCTGACTATAAGTCGCAGGACCAGCCAAACTATGAAAAAAAGTGTGACTTATAGTCCGGAAAATACGGTACTTGAACTGGGATTGTTGGGTGGAGTCGACTTAAAGGACACGTCTGGCGGATTATGAGGCAAGCATTTAAAAATGACTTTGTCAAAGTGGTAAACTGGAGAAGTGTACATGGAAAAACACCTTTCCAAAGCTTGTAGCTTAAAAACATTGTGATTGGTAAGTGCATTTTTGTTGTGTCTAAGTCTATCTAGAACTTCATGACTATTCGCTCATGTCATGAATGAATGTTGAAAGTTTTAATTCTTTGACTGGTGGTGTCTTTTGATACAAATGCTTTATATGTCTATTGTTCATTTTATTTAAAAGTATTTTTTAACTCTGTTTTTGTATGCTCCTATTCTAGAGGCTGTAAGAAGAACTCCTGTGTGTGCACAGACATCTGAGCTTGAGGTCGAAAAAGTTATTAAAAGGTGGTTTCATCTAGCTGGTGACCGCGAGGGTGGCAGAAAAAGGAGGACACCTTTGCAGAATGTTAATGTAAACCACACATTTTAAGTTATTAGGGAATCTGTTTGGCATTGTTGCAACTTATATTTGTAAATTTTTTGCACATCTGTAAATATAAATTGTATTTCATTTGTCTTTTATAACCAGCTTTTAGTTTGGTTTCAATGGTATCTAACAGCAATGAATTTAGAAGTGACCAAACACATCAACGTTTTCCCTATTTAAAAACAGCTACATGAGTAGTTATACGACCAAGTATGGTGACACAAAATAAAACGCAGTAAAAAGTCACGCCTGATCCTCTTCCTCTCACTTCTGTCAATAGTGGGAAGAGGATCAGGCGTGACTTTTTACTGCGCCGAGTCGAAGTACTCCTAAAAGTGCTATTCCGCCAAACATTATAGTTATCCTTTTTAACCCGCTTAGAAAAGCGCCACGTTTTATTTTGTGTCACCATACTTGGTCGTATAACTACTCGTGGAACTGTTTTTAAATAGGGTAAACGTTGATGTGTTTGGTCACTTCTAAATTCATTGCTGTTAGATACCATTGAATATACTGGGCTAAGCTAAGTGCTATCAGAGTGTCACCGCGCGCCAGAGCGATTAAGTGCACGCACTGAGATGAGAGAGGTATGTATCATCTTGTCTTAGTTAAGGGAATAACATAGTTTAATATGAAAAAACGGTGGAGTATCCCTTTAATGCTGGATGCTCAGTTGTTATGTTAAATAAATGGGAGTCACTGAGAGTGTACTGAGTCAATAGCTACTGTATTTTCTACCAGCATTCCTCTGATCCTAGCAATCAGATAATAGTAGGGGGAAAAAATATGTTCAGACTCAGAGATACACGTCACTTACCTTAACTCATTGGAATTTACATCAACCTGCCGGACATCCTCTTCAACAACTGCAGTGGTTGCATGACTGGAAAGCAGTATTACTGAAACTTAGTCACATATAAAGAGGTCTTAAAAACATTATGGACTAAGAATGTAACTGCACAGAAAAATACCTTGTAGTTCCTCTGACGATAGACCTCCTTGTAGGCCTCACGGTGCTATCAGTCCAGGCAAACAATGTTGGAACAGCACCCTTCTTCAACTTTCGCATGCCAACCAGGGTCTTCAAAAAAAGACTCTTCTGTGAAGTGGTCTGAACATACTTTTGTGTCCACGTGTATTGTAAACTTCACACACAAGGCTGAGAGGGTTGGCTCTGGAATTCACAGTAAATCATTCACCAGGCCGAACTTCATTGGAGCAGAACTTAAAGTTCTTTATTTGTCATAAAGCAGGTAAAGGGGAGAAAACTTGAACTTAGGTACTTCTTCCTTCTCCGGTTGCTCCTTTTTGCATCGATTTACTTCTGGAAAAGAGGCAGAAGAGGCGTACGATTAGTTAAGGAGATTCACTTTACTCACGCCGTCAATTAAGCCTCTATCTTCAAGAGGGTAGTTGGGCGGGCTGGGCTTGAATGCATCCAACACTGTGTCTGTCCTCTTCCCCTGCTTCTCCCTCTACTGTGGCTTCTTTGTTCACTTTTATGTGATTCCTAATTGGGCCCAACAGCCTGCAGCTGAGGCTGCCTGTCAGAGGGGAATGCTGCACACCTGTGTTAGAGCTGTCCTTGGTCCTGAACACCACTGTTTCACCTAGACCTTGTGCCCTCTTGATGGTGCTCTCCATGGTGCTGCAGGTGACTGTGCTGCATTGTGATGGACTGTTTCCTTCTGGCCACCACATACCTCCTTTTCCAGCTCCAAACTCCTATTTGGAGCGCACGCCCAAGAGCAGTCATGCCTCCTGGACATGGCATCAGCATTTGCATGAGAACTCCCAGCCCGGTGTTCTACTTTAAACTGGAAGTCCTGCAACTGAAGAAACCAGCGAGTGATTCTTGCATTTTTCCCTTTGTTTTGAGACATCCATTTTAGGGGAGCATGATCAGTTATTAAAACAAATTTTCGACCCAACAGATAATACCTCAATTTTTCAATCGCCCATTTTACAGCAAGACACTCTTTTTCGATTGTGGCATAATTCTTCTCATGGGGCAGCAACTTACGGCAAATAAACATGACGGGGTGTTCCATGCCATCCTGCAACTGAGACAGTACTGCTCCAACCCCTACTTCAGAGGCATCTGTTTGTAGAACAAACGGTTTGTTGAAGTTTGGGGCTTGTAGGACTGGTTCACAACAGAGAGACTGCTTGAGTTCGATGAAGGCCCGTTCTGCTTCTTTGGTCCAGCTCACCTGGTTTGGGAGGTACTTGCGGGTTAACTCAGTTAGGGGGGCTGCTTTTGTGGCGAAGCCAGGTATGAATATTCGGTAGTAACCAAGTAGCCCAAGGAAGGTTCTTACCTGTTTCTTGGTTTGAGGTCGGGGCCAGGTAAGTATGGTGTCGATTTTCTTAGGTTGGGGTTTCACATTTCCTTTCCCAACAGTGTACCCTAGATAGTTGGCCTCCTCTTGGGCGAGTGAACATTTGCCTGGATTTGCTGTAAGAGTCGCTGACCGTAATGCTTGTAATACAGCCTCTAGATGTTGAAGATGCTCCTCCCAACTCCTGTCATGGATAACAATGTCGTCGAGGTATGCAGCAGCATATTGCTGGTGGGGACGGAGGACTCTATCCATGAGTCTTTGAAACGTGGCTGGTGCTCCGTGGACCCCAAAAGGAAGAACCTGGTATTGAAAGGTCCCCTCAGGAGTGGAGAAGGCGGTTTTTGGTTTGGCTTGGGGGGTTAGAGGTACTTGCCAGTACCCTTTGGTCAAGTCAAGGGTTGTGATAAAACGTGCAGGGCCCAGTTGCTCGATTAACTCATCTATCCTTGGCATAGGGTAGGTATCGAACTGGGAAACTTCATTCAGTTTTCTGTAGTCATTACAGAATCGTGTACTCCCATCTGGTTTTGGTACGAGGACGATAGGACTTGACCACGCACTTTGGGACTCCTCTATAACACCTAGGTCAAGCATTTTCTTCACTTCGGTCCGGATGGCTTCCCTTTTTGCTTCTGGGATCCTGTAGGGTCGAAGCCTAACTACCTTCCCCGGTTCAGTTACTATATCGTGGGCTATAATGGAGGTCCGTCCAGGCAGATCCGAGAAGACGTCACGGTTTCGCCACACGAGTTCACGTAACTCTTGCTTTTGCCTAGGGGAGAGCTGGTTACCCATCTTTACCTGCGGGGTTATAGGAGAAGTGACACTGGCTGTGAGCACATTGCTTGTAGGCGCGATAGGTTCATGCCACATTTTCAGAAGGTTTATATGGTAGATTTGCTGGCCTTTCCTTCGGCCAGGTTGGCGTACTCTGTAGTTGACCGGGCCCACCCGCTCTACAATCTCATAGGGTCCCTGCCACTTGGCCAGGAACTTGCACTCGTTGGATGGTACTAGTACTAATACCTTTTCCCCGGGGTGAAAATCTCTTATCTTGGCTCCCCTGTTGTATATTTTGGCCTGTTGTTGTTGGGCCTGTTGCATGTGTTCCCTTACTATCGGCCAGATCCTTGCCATTCGGTCGTGCATCTGTTCAACATGCTCAATGACGGTGCGGTGTGGTGATGGTTGCTGTTCCCAACTCTCTTTAGCGAGGTCCAGAATCCCTCGAGGTCGTCGCCCATAGAGGAGTTAAAAGGGCGAGAAACCAGTGGAGCTTTGTGGGACTTCTCGAATAGAGAACAAGACATATGGTAACAGGTGATCCCAATTTTTGCCATCAATGTCAATCACTTTCTTTAACATTTGTTTAAGGGTTTTGTTAAACCTCTCAACCAGCCCATCAGTCTGGGGGTGGTATATGGAGGTTTTAATTTGTTTTACCTTCAATTGCCGGCAGGTCTCTTTCATAACCGTAGACATGAAGCAAGAACCTTGGTCAGTAAGGATCTCGTCTGCGATCCCCACTCAGCTGAAGAGTTGGACCAATTCTCTGGCGACGGCCTTTGAGGTGGCTGATCGGAGAGGTATGGCCTCTGGGAATCGGGTGGCATAGTCAAGGATGACTAGAAGGTATTGGTGTCCCCGGTTCGATTTTGGCAGCGGTCCCACAATGTCCAGTGCAATCCTGCTGAAAGGGGTCTCAATGATTGGTAGAGGAATAAGGGGATTTCGGTAGGTTACCTTGGGGCTGTTGAGTTGACATTCAGAACAGTGACGACAATATTCTTCTACCGCCTTTTTAACCCCGGGCCAATAGAACCGTGTGAGGATCCTTTCATAGGTCTTCTCTGTCCCCAAATGGCCCCCCAGCAGGTGAGTGTGGGCGAGATATAACACTTTAGTGGTGTATGGGTTGGGGACCAGCAACTGATTTATAATTTCACCTCTTCGCTGATCCACTCTATACAACAATCTGTTTTTGATCATAAAATGTGGATAAGTGAGTCTACTCACCCCAACTTGTGGCTGGCCCTCAATCACCTGGGCATTCCCCCATGCTTGGCTCAGTACCGGGTCTTGCAGTTGAGCGGTGCCGAACCGTCCCAGCCTTTCTCCTTGGAGGATTTCTGCCGGGGGAAATTCAGAAAATACTTCATGGGATTCTATATCGTCACAAACCTGTACACCTTTGGGGTCTTCTGAAGCAGTGGCAGTGGAGTCAGAGTGATGTTCCTCACCTCTACCCCCATTGTGGGGCTCTTCAGGGCTGGTTGCATCTGCATCTGTGGTCCCTGCATTGGTTAGAAAAGCGCAGTGGCTGGATAGACGGCCTCTTCTTTTGCGCCGAGTAGGTTTCCTCCCCTCTGTAGCTCGAGTTGTCCAGTAGGCAGAAAAGGCTTGACAGTCTCGGCCCACGAGGACAGGGACTGGCAGGTGATCGACGACCCCAGCTCATACTCGGAACTGCCCCCGTGGGGTGACCATGCTTAATTCTGCAGTGGGGTAGTTTCTGGTGTCCCCATGAATACAGGAAACGGAGATCTCTTTCCCCATGACCGGTCCTGCAAATTCTGGCCGGACTAGTGTTACCATACTGCCTGAGTCCATAAGTGCTTCTGTGTCTTTGCCCCCAATCTTAACAGGGACTTTAGGGGCGGCCGTCCCCTCATGAGCCCAACAGGTGGTAAGAAAATGGCATGGGAACCTGGATTCCGAGGTACTGGTGGTGGGCATCGGCTCCTCTCGGCCTGGGCAATCCCGGGCCAGGTGTCCCTCCCTCCCACACGTAAAGCATCGGAATGGAGCAGGATTTCGTAGAGGCCTTTCATCTTTCCAGTTTCCTTGGGCTTTTAGGGGTCTGGGTTGGACCGCTTCTGGGTGCTTCCTAGGAGGTTCTCGCTCTTGTCTCGGTTTCCAAGAGAGGTTTTTGGGTACTTCAGGTTTCATCAAGCTCACAGTCACCTGGTGGTTTTCTAGGAGTGCAATCAAGGCATCTACACTCGGTGGTCCCTGTTGAGCCACATATTTTTTTGCATCTGTAGGCAGGCCACGTGTGCACCGATCAATCACCACTCTTTCTATCGCAGGTGGCCCATACATTCATCTAGCCAGCTTCTTACCATGCGGGTTAACGTGGTTACTTGAGCCCGTGCTGGAAGTGATGGACGGTATTCCCAGCTATGGACACGCTGGGCCTTGGCAGGCAGGCTGAGCCCATCTTGGGCCAGGATTGACCTCTTGACCACTTCATAGTTTGTTGCCTCATGAATGGTGAGGTCACGGCAGGCCTTCTGGGCTTCCCCAGTTAGCAGAGGGAGTATCAGGTTTGCCCAGTCTGCCCTGGGCCATCTCTCTCTTTGGGCAGTTTTTTCAAAAAGGTCAAGATAGGTTTCAACATCATCTTCTATAGTCATTTTGGTCAGATAATCTTGGGGCCTCCTACCGTGTGCCTCAGTCCATCGGCAGAGCTCTGTGACTGCTGCATTCAGGGTCGTTTGGGCCTGCAGAATGGCGGTCAGGGCTTCCTCCATTTTCTTAGTGTTTCTCTTCACTGTCTGAATCCCAGGCGAGGCTCAACTCATGCCCGCATTCTCCACCATCTGTAAATTTCACACACAAGGCTGAGAGGGTTAGCTCTGGAATTCACAGTAAATCATTCACCAGGCCGAACTTCATTGGAGCAAAACTTAAAGTTCTTTATTTGTCATAAAGCAGGGTTAAGGGTAAAGGGGAGAAAACTTGAACTTAGGTACTTCTTCCTTCTCCGGTTGCTCCTTTTTGCATCGATTTACTTCTGGAAAAGAGGCAGAAGAGGCGTACGATTAGTTAAGGAGATTCACTTTACTCACGCCGTCAATTAAGCCTCTATATTCAAGAGGGTAGTTGGGCGGGCTGGGCTTGAATGCATCCAACACTGTGTCTGTCCTCTTCCCCTGCTTCTCCCTCTACTGTGGCTTCTTTGTTCACTTTTATGTGATTCCTAATTGGGCCCAACAGCCTGCAGCTGAGGCTGCCTGTCAGAGGGGAATGCTGCACACCTGTGTTAGAGCTGTTCTTGGTCCTGAACACCACTGTTTCACCCAGACCTTGTGCCCTCTTGATGGTGCTCTCCATGGTGCTGCAGGTGACTGTGCTGCATTGTGATGGACTGTTTCCTTCTGGCCACCACAGTATCTGTAACGTTAGATATTAAATGGATGTTATTGTTTATATTTGTGTGCTCAACTTGATCTAGATTAGCAATGGTTATCATAAACAGGCACAGGTCACGTTAGGGGTGGAACAGTACACAGAAGTCACGGTTCGGGTCGTAACTCGGTTCAGAATGAATTTTTTCCTACCTGAATGAATTTAAAATTATTTTGCTATATTTCAGATCAATATATTGGTTTTCCTTAAAATGTTTATTAACACTAACTTTATTCTCATCTTAATTATAAATAATTTATTTCTGTACAAAATAAAACTACCATTAAAAACACATTTGATTTTCTTTTAATTAATGTAGAATGTGTAACTTAAAAATAAACAGATTAGTGCTCTGTTTGAGGACAAGAAATGAAAACCAATGCAATATGATTAATGTCCAAAAGATGTGTGTGTGTGTGTGTGTGTGTGTGTGTGTGTGTGTGTGTGTGTGTGTGTGTGTGTGTGTGTGTGTGTGTGTGTGTTACAGTACAACAGTTGTAGGTTACAGTTTGACAAGAGTTTACAGTTTGACAAAAGCACAAGGTTGTGTTTTATTGCGACTGTACACAAATATAAGTAAACACTTTGCAGTTTGAATGATGTCCTGTATGAATAAAATGACGGAGTCATATTCAAAATGACAGAGTATGTTTTTGTGTTTCCACTGTTCGATCGCGCCCGCGCCTGTCTCTCTCTCTCTCTCTCTTACACACACATACACACACATTCCAGGAAGCTATCTCTGAGCTATATAATGTAAATATGGCTAACGTAAGCATAGTTCGCATCGTAAGCTAATGTTAATATCTTACCTTGAAATGGCGACCGGGATCTCTTCTTATTTTGTGAATCCATTCACGGCAAAGTACAGGATCTTTGGGGAAACGATGGAAGGTTTGACCTGTATAGGATTTCTTTCTTTTGGAAGAAGTACAGTTGGGAACACAACAATGCGGCGGCATTGTAGGTAACGTTATGACAGCTGCGCTTTATCACTGAACTTCTGGTTTAGAGTGTACCCCCTAGCCTCGTTTTGGTTTTCAAGATGGAGGCGCAGTGAATAAGGGGAATGACAAATCTGCTGTGACGCATCCAGCACCTCTGCAGCCAGTTCAGTTTCCTGAGGGTCCGTGGAAAAAACTGGGTCTGGATATAGTCGGACCATTTGAAACAGCCACCCCTGGTTGCAGATATGCTATAACGCTCACAGACTATCATTCCAAGTGGCCTGAGCTTGCATTTGCTAGCAGTGCAACTACTGAGGATGTTGTCAAATTTCGGAGTACTTTTTTTGTCGTCATGGCAACCCAGAGTGTATCGTTACGGACAATGGTACACAGTTCACCTCAACTGTCTTTGCTGAGTTTGCGAAGGAACGAGATATAAAACACATCCGTACATCTGTGTACTATCCTGCATCTTGTAGCGAATACGACTCTGGGTAAATTTGAATTAGCTCAAGAACCTATGGAATTTTGGAAATATTAATAACTATGACTCATGGTCATAATTCATAAGTCGCATGTACATTTATTTTATCAATTATCGAGATTATCTTGTTCTGTGACTGGTCTGACCGACATTTAATTCGTCCAGCGAAATAAATGTAAAATCATTACAGTCAAGAAGAGATATTCACAAACTTCAAGAGTTTCATGTCCTGGCCACGGACATCAACTTCCTGAGTTTATTAATTAAAACTACTCAAGTAGTCTATATTTCGAGCTTGTAGCTTAAGATCTTTTGTTTCATTGACTTTAGAATGGTGGATTTTCAAACACAGAGGCAGTGAAAAGTATTTATGAATTTTAATAAATGCAAAACTATGATTATATGAGCTACAAATAGAAACGTACGTAAAAATGCAAACAATAAACAAACAACATATAACCAAACAATAACATAAGTGATCAGAATGAACTGAAAGAAAGAAAAAAAAGGGGGAAAAGAGAAGAGGAAGAAGGGTAACTTAATTCGCAGACCTAAGAGAGAGAGAGACCAGGAAATCAACTTTTAGGTTGATAGATAGTACTTGCGAGCTGTTGTACTCTTTCAGTGCGATGCTGGAAAAGGGGACGCGCGCGTGCGCGTGTCCGGCTGGTTTGCGTCTGGCTTCGTCTTCTGGGTCGTTTCGCAAGACGATGTAAAGGCTTACTTGAATTTAAGTTACCGAGAAAATTAGATCATTTCCCTTTTTGAGGGGAAAGGCACGGATGAGCTTAGTTGCAAAGGCAAGGCAGCTACTCGAACATGTGTTGGTCCGAGGAGAAGACTAAGGCCTTCTTCAGATGATCCTTGGAGAAGCGCTGCCGGGGAGGAGAGGAGGAGGTCAGCGGGATCGAAGAGAGAAGAGAAAGAAGAGTGGGGGTCTCTTCCTTTTAACAGACAATCTGTTTACGCCTTGTTTTGTGACAGAGCGAATCAAACTTCTAATCTGTAGCGGGAAGACTTCTTCTTTGTGTGAAGAAAACACGCCCCCTCTTACCATTTGTCTTATGAGGGAAAGGTTTCATACTTCCTCTTAAGATTGTACATACAGAATAATACGTTTTACTGTAATCTAATACATATATATATTTCCGTGAGATCACTACGATTAGAATGATACCAGACATGGTGTACGGACATGGGAATACAGATATGCATTTCTAATGTAGGATTCTGAGCATTTTAAGAGTCAATGGATTTCTATGATAGAACATAGAAAATCTCAATCTGCCATGGAAATTATACACACATAAAAATACATATGAAAAACATGGTTCTTGGATCGCCTGTGTGGAAGTGTATGGAATGTGGGCTTGCAGGAAAAGGATGAGCTGCAGCTTTGGAACCATAAAGGTTTATGACCAGGTCGAGGTCGTATTACAAGACACTATTGAGTGATTTTCTTTCAATGAACCTTCAGAAGTAAAGATTTTACTCTAGCAAGTCGCACCTCTATTATAAATTTGTAATGAATGGTAAAATGACATTTTACTATGTGGAAGTCCATATATGGAAATGTGCTTCAGTTGCATCTCGTGGTGGGTTTCTGGTTGAAAGTCCACGAGTGTGTGTGTGTGTGTGTGTGTGTGTGTGTCTCGAGGCTGTAAAATCACAGGAAGTTCATGCTGAACTAAGGGGGTTCCGGAGGGAAACAGAGTCCTCTTCGGTGACTCTATTGTCCCTCTGGGGGAATCATTAACCAGTCAGTACAAAAGATGATGTGTTCGGAGATCACATGATGCACTTAATTACAAGCAGATGTCGTTGTGGCTACATTCCCCCTTTTTGTTAAACGAAATTCGGGATGGAATTCGTTGAACAACAAATAGGCACAACGAGTGTCAGGGCGTGGTCGGTGACCGTGGAGATGCACATCACCGTGCTAGACTTCTCTGAGTGTGAGTCCTGCCTTGGCAGTCAGGAGTCGGGGGTGTTCTCTCTCCATGCGATGCCGGGATCGGACCTGGTGATGTCCGATTGTGGCTGCTTTCTCGCGAACCACCACAGCATCCTGTTAGAGGAAAAAGGGAGAGAGAGAGAAAGGGAGGAAAATTTTCAGCAACGGATGTCCTTGGTTGGCTAGGACAGTCTTGTTGCTTGGCTGAGGTTGGTATGCCACGTGCTTCGATGTGCCATGCGTGGCTTTCGTGCTGCGGTGTTCAGCACATGGGCACCCTTGGCATAGGAAAGGTCTGTTCATCAGCTCTGAGGCGTGCAGTGTAGTTGGTAAAGTTTGTTCGTGCTGTGTAATCACTGCAATCGTGATGGTGGTATGTATGTGGCGCAGACATCAGTCTGGTTGCACAGCTGCAGGTCAGAGATGACCTTGAAGCAGCAGGTGTTAGTGCTCGTTTTCTGTGTCGGTGTCAGACGTGGCTGCACTGTCTTCATCTGTTGTGTAAGAAAACTCGGGCTCATCAGGGTTCTGGAGAGAGTGGCTACAGGTTTGACGGTCAGGGCTTGGAGTTCTGGACGGCGGGTGATGCTGGTTCCAGAATCTTTCTGAGCGCTCGGTCCGACGCGTTGGATGAGCACCGTCACAGTCGTGCTGCCACCTGCTGTCTGGCTCTGAGCAGTGCTCAGAGACGGAGTAAATGGTGTGTGTTTCGACAGTCTTTTCATCCATAGCCCTTTGCTTGGTGTAAGCCTTGTGGGCTAAGTCTCTGAGTTTTCGAGTAGACATGGTTCGTGGGCAGACGAGCACACCGAGATGTTTACTCACGCTGCTATGTAGATTCCGCAGAAATAACGTTCTAAAGTTCACATCTTCTTCCATACCTGGGGTGTCGGTTGCTCCGAAAAACGTTTGTCGGAGTCGGCCATAATAGGAGTTTGGGTGTTCAAGTCGGGCCTGTTTCACGTCGAGGGCCGTGATAAACCCTTGGTCAGATTCTGGGTCAGAGAATTCATGGATCAAAGCTTGTCGCAGTTGCTTGTAATCTGCTTTGACAGGGTTTGGTTGGCGATCCAGGAACTTACGCACATCTCTATTTGCAGTTATTCGTAGCAGATACAGTGCGTCCCAAGCGGTCACGTTGGCGACAGTTTGCAAGTGAAAATCAATGTCTTGTAAGTAAGCAAAAATGTCATGGTTTCCTTCAGGAGCTGGGTTGAACGTAGGAATGTTGCGGGCTAGCTTGTCAAGGTTTTTGGGAGGAGAGCTGTTGCTGGGGGCCCAATCCGTCTGGAGAGGATTCTGACCCTTTACAGCTCCACCCCCTTCAGCTTTTGGTGTTTGGCTGACCGGGAGAAACTCTGTGATGTGTGTTTCTCCGTTCCATACCCTCTGCAATCTGTAAGCATGTTTTAGTTCTGCATGAACAGTGTCAAGTTCATCTTGGAGCTCGTGTCTCTGCTGAGTGAGCTGATGGATTTTAGTCTCTGCTCTCTCAAGGAGAGCTTCAGCCTGTTGGAGCCTTTCGTTGAGTTCTTTTCTGGTTTTTCTCTCCAACTGTTCTCTTTGGTCTGTGTCGAGGTGCAGATCTTGCAGGGCATTTCGAAGTCTTTCTACTTCTTTCTGGAGCTTTGGATCTGTGGCGTCCTCTTCCTCGGTCGGGAAGAGTAGCTGGTCTAGACGGCTCTGTGTGTGTGCTCGGTCCTCCAGGGCCTCTGTGGCCTGGAGCTGTAGTGCGGCTGTCTTTTGTTGCAGGTCGGCGTTGCTCCTTTCGCTGTCCCGGGCTCTGGCGACGAGTTTGAGTGCGAGGTTTCCGAAGATTTTGGACAGCTGCTCGTGGCTGTATGTCTGGGCTGGATCATGGGACTCGAACTGGCTCAGGTCTGTGTCCTGTTGCTCTTGGCTCGAGCGATGTGGGTCCTGGGGCAGCACGGTCTTTGTTATGTCCCTCAGCCATGCCTCAAGGTCGTCCCAGCGGACTGTAGGACAGGGTGAGCTCGACATCTCGGCTTACTGTTGGCGAGAGAAGCACAGCACACACAAAAAGAGACAAAATGCAAGTTTGTTTTAGGGTCAAATGAGCTATACTCATACGGCCTAGGCCGTTTATGAGAATTTCGGGCTAACTGATGCCGACAGTTAGCGGAGCCAATTTCGTGGGTATGGCTAAACCCACAATAGAGATTTTGACAGGCGGTAGCCTGGGAGTCGTCTAAAGACGCCCGCTTGGATTGTTTACTCTATTATTCAGCTTTCCTGGGGTCTCTCTTAGGTTCTGTATGTAATGAAATGAGAGAAACAAATCACAACAGAATAGAGAAAGACAAAGTTAGAGGTAGGGAAGAAAAGGGGAAACACAACACAAGGAAGTGAATTGATCTGCAATGAAACGTCACACACACTAACACAGGGAGTGTTATAAAATAAAATAAAACAAAATAAAAAGAGGCCTAAGCCTATAAACACTGACTGAGTTCTGCCAATAGATACACAATAAGGGATTAAGATGTTAGACTTAATGTAAATTAAGGCTTTCTGGTGTCATCAAATTGAGTAAATATGTATGCAGGAGTCCGAGGCAAAGGCTTTACTAAAATAGTGATACAACAAAAGGGAAATTATGATAACTGATGGTGATTTATCAGAATAACCTACCCCCCCCCCCCCCCCCTTTGGAGAAAAGAGGGAAGAGAAAAAATTATCAATGAAATAAAATGTGAATAACAACACAGGCTTGAGACGCAGGCAGAGGGATAGGCCCCGGCAGTGGGTTTGTGCCACTAGGGTGAGGGCCGTATGTCTTCTCAGTGGTCTTCCCTGGCTGATTAGACACAATTTTGAATTAAAATTCAAACTAGTTTGAATTGAAATTCAACTAAGCATGCAAGGGGTGTCACATGCCTGTCCTGTCTTGTGTAGCACATGTGGTGTTGTGTTCCTGTCACTGTTTGACCCCACCCTCCTTGTTATCTCATTATTGGTTTCATTTGCCCCACCTGTTGTTCCTTATTACCTGCCTGATTTGTCCCTTTTATAAGTTCCTTTGTGTTTGCAGTCTGTGTCGGATCGTTGTCTTGTATACGTCTCCTGTTCTCCCGTGACCTTTCTGGTATGTTTATTTTGGAAGTTGTTATTGTGTATTTAGTTGTGTTTTCCCCCTCGTGGGTGTTTGTTTTACTTTGTTCTTTTGTTTATTAAAATCTTTTCTCTGCACTTGAGTTTTTCTCGTTTTCTTAATACTACCGTGACAGAACGATCCGACCATGTCAAAAACTCAGCAGAGGAATTCCCAACATCCACTTGTTCCCCCCGTCTCATGCCCTCAGTATGAACGCATTCTTCGCGTTCAGTCACTGATTGCGCTCCGCCAACAGGGAGCTGACCTAAGGAAGTTCGCGGTCGAATTCCTTAGTGCAGCCGAGGGACTGGGCCTTAATGAAGAGCCCCTCAAGGACCTTTTCTTTTATGCTCTTGACGAGCCCATGGATTGGGTGCTTAGAAGGGCATATGACCGCAGTACCTTTGTGGCTATGGTGGAGGGTCTCGCTCGCTTGCAGGAGCGAGAGACCAGGAAGAGGGTCCCAGTTCCGGTGACCTCAGTGCCGGTGGTCCCGAGTCCAGTGTTCCCAGTTCCGGTGGTCCCGAGCCCAGTGGTCCCAGTTCCAGTGGTCTCAAAACGGAGGAGGAAGAAGAAGACTCCCTCCGTGACTGTTCCGGTGGCCTCAGTTCCGGTGGTCCCTGTTCCGGTGGTCCCTGTTCCAGTTATCCTGCTCGCACTACCTGCACCACCTCAGCGATCCGTCACGTCTGCCCAGCCAGAGACTGTTCACGTCACGTCTGCCCAGCCAGAGACTGTTCACGTCACGTCTGCCCAGCCAGAGACTGTTCACGTCACGTCTGCCCAGCCCGAGCTTGTTCACGTCACGCCTGTCGAGCCTGTGTCTTCGGACAAGATGGCCGCCGCCGAGCCTGTTCGCGTCACGCCTGTCGAGCCTGTGTCTTCGGACAAGATGGCCGCCGCCGAGAGTGTTCCCGTCATGTCTGAGCCGGAGCCCGTGTCTGTTCCTGAGCCGGAGCCCGTGTCTGTTCCTGAGCCGGAGCCAGTGTCTGTTCCTGAGCCGGAGCCAGTGTCTGTTCCTGAGCCGGAGCCAGTGTCTGTTCCTGAGCCGGAGCCAGTGTCTGTTCCTGAGCCGGAGCCAGTGTCTGTTCCTGAGCCGGAGCCAGTGTCTGTTCCTGAGCCGGAGCCAGTGTCTGTTCCTGAGCCGGAGCCAGTGTCTGTTCCTGAGCCGGAGCCAGTGTCTGTTCCTGAGCCGGAGCCAGTGTCTGTTCCCGAGCCGGTGGTGCCAGTTCCAGTGCCCGAGCCGGTGGTGCCAGTTCCAGTGCCCGAGCCGGTGGTGCCAGTTCCAGTGCCCGAGCCGGTGGTGCCAGTTCCAGTGCCCGAGCCGGTGGTGCCAGTTCCAGTGCCCGAGCCGGTGGTGCCAGTTCCAGTGCCCGAGCCGGTGGTGCCAGTTCCAGTGCCTGAGCCCTGGCCGCCCGAGGGGTCGTCTCCGCCGTGGCCACCCGAGGGGTCGTCTCCGCCGTGGCCGCCCGAGGGGTCGTCTCCGCCGTGGCCGCCCGAGGGGTCGTCTCCGCCGTGGCCGCCCGAGGGGTCGTCTCCGCCCTGGCCGCCCGAGGGGTCGTCTCCGCCCTGGCCGCCCGAGGGGTCGTCTCCGCCCTGGCCGCCCGGGGGAGAGTCTCCGCCCTGGCCGCCCGAGGGAGAGTCTCCGCCCTGGCCGCCCGAGGGAGAGTCTCCGCCCTGGCCGCCCGAGGGAGAGTCTCCGCCCTGGCCGCCCGAGGGGTCTTCTCCGCCCTGGCCGCCCGAGGGGTCTTCTCCGCCCTGGCCGCCCGAGGGGTCTTCTCCGCCCCGGCCGCCCGAGGGGTCTTCTCCGCCCTGGCCGCCCGAGGGGTCTTCTCCGCCCTGGCCGCCCGAGGGGTCTTCTCCGCCCTATGGACTCTCGGCTCCACCCTGGCCTCCAGAACTGTTCATTTTCCCTGCCCCACTCTGGTCTGTCTTTCCTGTTTCCCCTGTCCCACCCTGGTCTGTCTTTCCTGTTCCCCCTGTCCCGCCCTGGTCTGTCCCTCCCGTCCCGCCCTGGTCTGTCCCTCCCGTCCCGCCCTGGTCTGTCCCTCCCGTCCCGCCCTGGTCTGTCCCTCCCGTCCCGCCCTGGTCTGTCCCTCCCGTCCCGCCCTGGTCTGTTCCTCCCGTCCCGCCCTGGTCTGTTCCTCCCGTCCCGCCCTGGTCTGTCCCTCCCGTCCCGCCCTGGTCTGTCCCTCCCGTCCCTTGTGGAGCGTCTGGTAGCCGCTCCTTAAGGAGGGGGTAATGTCACATGCCTGTCCTGTCTTGTGTAGCACATGTGGTGTTGTGTTCCTGTCACTGTTTGACCCCACCCTCCTTGTTATCTCATTATTGGTTTCATTTGCCCCACCTGTTGTTCCTTATTACCTGCCTGATTTGTCCCTTTTATAAGTTCCTTTGTGTTTGCAGTCTGTGTCGGATCGTTGTCTTGTATACGTCTCCTGTTCTCCCGTGACCTTTCTGGTATGTTTATTTTGGAAGTTGTTATTGTGTATTTAGTTGTGTTTTCCCCCTCGTGGGTGTTTGTTTTACTTTGTTCTTTTGTTTATTAAAATCTTTTCTCTGCACTTGAGTTTTTCTCGTTTTCTTAATACTACCGTGACAAGGGGAGGTTCAAAATAATAAAAATAAGGAAGGAAAGAAAATTAGAATGATGACAGTGATGTATCAATACTAAAATTAATTAAACTGAAATTCAGAATGACTTCCCATAATCCTTACAATAACACTGAAGTTATTAGTATTGATAAAAATAAAAAAAAATAATCAAACGAAAAGGGTAGCAATGAGACACTTCAATTGCAGACTGGGGGTTAACCAGATATTGATAAGTCGACCCAAGATGGCCACACGGTGGCGTGCTTCTTCCTAGGTGGACCTATCAATGAACTGAGTGAATCAAATCTAAGTTTTTAATTTGAAAAGTTTTCTTTTTTTTTCGAACTTAACTTAAAGTGTGACAGTCAAAAACAGAAAAAGGAATTGTCTAACTCCAAATACTATCAGCATAAGCTAAGCTTTGAATGCAGTTAAGTATTTGAGAGAGAAAATGAATGCAGAGAAGAAAAGAACTTGAAAGCAGGTGTTATCTTAGAACGCCACCAGAGGGCGTAATTGCGCTCGCGCAGGCTGACGTCAGTGGGAGGCGACGCTCACGTAGGATGACGTCGGTGGGGGGCGCGTAATTTGAGCACTGCCGCACCTCTAGAGGCTGCCCTCTAGTGTCGGTGACGTGATTCAGCAATTTAGACAGCAGATTTGTCTGTGGAAATCACGAGTATTTCGCGCTCTGTTGCATGCGGAAAATGCGAGTTTCATCACATGTGACTAATAGGAATTACACATCTATTAAATTACACATTTTACATTACACATTGAGACGGTTTAGAATAATAACAGGGATTAACATCTGTTTTAATTCATAAAACTGGTCTCCAATTACACATTATATATGAAATGGTTTACAATAAAAAACAGGTATTAAAACTTCTTGTTTTAATTAATTAGAAACTGTGAGCAAACAGGCATTCTGTTTTATTACTACAGCTCTGAACAGGTATTATCTTCTGTTCATTACAGGAACAGGAATTATTGCATCTGCTCCTCTCCCATAAGCATTAAATCAAAATAGCACTTTTATGATTTTTGCGTAGGTTTACGAAATTGGATCGCGAGGCCAATTTCTGACCAGGAGTTTATCGTTAACGTATTATCATAAGGCCTATTACGACTGAAACTGAGGCATTGCCCAGGTCAGATTTACGCCTTCGTCCTAAAAAGAGATCCTTCGTCTTCATTTAGTCGGTTTAAATCATATTACATGTACTAACTGTAAAGAGTTTTGCTTCGTCTTTACAGAGACACAATGTAATGTCATGAACTGCAGTTTTAGCTCTTAACAGTGATTAAAAATGCTTAGACATTTTTAAAACTGTTAATTTGACCAGCTGAGCTGGCTTTGTGCCTAACGTCAGCTGAGTGAGTTCGCTTTATAGCGACTTACCTCACAATTCAAAACGCGCGTGTAACTTTACAATTATTAATACCAATAATACACATTCACTGAAACTGAATTTGTTCCACCAAATAACGTTTGAAACTGCCAAGCGTTCTCCACCAAACTGTAGCGAATACGACTCTGGGTAAATTTGAATTAGCTCAAGAACCTAGGGAATTTTGGAAATATTAATAACTATGACTCATGGTCATAATTCATAAGTCGCATGTACATTTATTTTATCAATTATCGAGATTATCTTGTTCTGTGACTGGTCTGACCGACATTTAATTCGTCCAGCGAAATAAATGTAAAATCATTACAGTCAAGAAGAGATATTCACAAACTTCAAGAGTTTCATGTCCTGGCCACGGACATCAACTTCCTGAGTTTATTAATTAAAACTACTCAAGTAGTCTATATTTCGAGCTTGTAGCTTAAGATCTTTTGTTTCATTGACTTTAGAATGGTGGATTTTCAAACACAGAGGCAGTGAAAAGTATTTATGAATTTTAATAAATGCAAAACTATGATTATATGAGCTACAAATAGAAACGTACGTAAAAATGCAAACAATAAACAAACAACATATAACCAAACAATAACATAAGTGATCAGAATGAACTGAAAGAAAGAAAAAAAAAAGGGGGAAAAGAGAAGAGGAAGAAGGGTAACTTAATTCGCAGACCTAAGAGAGAGAGAGACCAGGAAATCAACTTTTAGGTTGATAGATAGTACTTGCGAGCTGTTGTACTCTTTCAGTGCGATGCTGGAAAAGGGGACGCGCGCGTGCGCGTGTCCGGCTGGTTTGCGTCTGGCTTCGTCTTCTGGGTCGTTTCGCAAGACGATGTAAAGGCTTACTTGAATTTAAGTTACCGAGAAAATTAGATCATTTCCCTTTTTGAGGGGAAAGGCACGGATGAGCTTAGTTGCAAAGGCAAGGCAGCTACTCGAACATGTGTTGGTCCGAGGAGAAGACTAAGGCCTTCTTCAGATGATCCTTGGAGAAGCGCTGCCGGGGAGGAGAGGAGGAGGTCAGCGGGATCGAAGAGAGAAGAGAAAGAAGAGTGGGGGTCTCTTCCTTTTAACAGACAATCTGTTTACGCCTTGTTTTGTGACAGAGCGAATCAAACTTCTAATCTGTAGCGGGAAGACTTCTTCTTTGTGTGAAGAAAACACGCCCCCTCTTACCATTTGTCTTATGAGGGAAAGGTTTCATACTTCCTCTTAAGATTGTACATACAGAATAATACGTTTTACTGTAATCTAATACATATATATATTTCCGTGAGATCACTACGATTAGAATGATACCAGACATGGTGTACGGACATGGGAATACAGATATGCATTTCTAATGTAGGATTCTGAGCATTTTAAGAGTCAATGGATTTCTATGATAGAACATAGAAAATCTCAATCTGCCATGGAAATTATACACACATAAAAATACATATGAAAAACATGGTTCTTGGATCGCCTGTGTGGAAGTGTATGGAATGTGGGCTTGCAGGAAAAGGATGAGCTGCAGCTTTGGAACCATAAAGGTTTATGACCAGGTCGAGGTCGTATTACAAGACACTATTGAGTGATTTTCTTTCAATGAACCTTCAGAAGTAAAGATTTTACTCTAGCAAGTCGCACCTCTATTATAAATTTGTAATGAATGGTAAAATGACATTTTACTATGTGGAAGTCCATATATGGAAATGTGCTTCAGTTGCATCTCGTGGTGGGTTTCTGGTTGAAAGTCCACGAGTGTGTGTGTGTGTGTGTGTGTGTGTGTGTGTGTGTGTGTCTCGAGGCTGTAAAATCACAGGAAGTTCATGCTGAACTAAGGGGGTTCCGGAGGGAAACAGAGTCCTCTTCGGTGACTCTATTGTCCCTCTGGGGGAATCATTAACCAGTCAGTACAAAAGATGATGTGTTCGGAGATCACATGATGCACTTAATTACAAGCAGATGTCGTTGTGGCTACAATCTAATGGTGCTGTCGAAAGATTTCACCTTGCACTGAAAGGTTGCATCCAGACAGCCAATCAACACTCATAACCATGGAACAGAGCTGTTACAGAGTGGCTCCAGGCGTATGGGGCAACCCCTCACACTACGACGGGTGTGTCACCATACGAGCTCTTATATGGGAGGAAGATGCGAACCAAGCTTAACATCCTGCCTTTACATGGGGAGGGAAAATGTGATCTTGCTGCTGTCCGTGAACATGTGAAAAAGAAACAGGACAAAATGAAATTATACACTGATCACAAACGCAGTGCTCGCAATCCTCTCTTTGGCGTGGGAGGGAAAGTGAGAATAAGGTGTCCTCGTGCAACCCCAAAAGGTCATCCTAGATTGTCTGCTCCTGTAAGAGTAGAGAAGAGAGTGGGACCCAACACATTCCTCCTCAGTGATGGAGAAAAGTGGAATGCTGCTCACCTGGCATACTCGCCTGGATTGACTGACTTTGCCAGTAACACATTACAACAAACACCCAACACTACACACAGTTCTGTGAAAGTCTTGCATATGAGACGGAAGCCTGTTTGGCACAAGGACTATGAGATGCACTAAACAGGACTGTTTTACATCCAAGTTGCACAGGTGTAGCTCTCAATGAGAATGAGCTAGTTTATTTGAAGAATGAAAAAGTTTATTTCAAACCCTGATAGCAACAGTAAAGACATTAATACAAAGTTCTGTCATGAAACTCTACATGCACAGGCTGATGGTCCTCAACTCAATCTGCTTGCTTCACGTTGTTCTCTTCATGGCGCAGCTGATGGTTCCTGTTGCATCAGCGGCCAATGAGCTTGTTGTTCAACATTCAAATACTTGATCAGTGTTTGCTGTAGTTTGCAGAAACCCTCCACCTTCCCCAGCTCCACCTATATAGATCTGTTACGGGTAATATCATGCATGCTATATTGTACAGCAGCAATAATAACAGCAGCAGTGTAGTTTACATTCACAATCATCTACAGTGAGGAAAATAAGTATTTGAACACCCTGCTATTTTGCAAGTTCTCCCACTTGGAAATCATGGAGGGGTCTGAAATTGTCATCGTAGGTGCATGTCCACTGTGAGAGACATAATCTAAAAAAAAATCCAGATATCACAATATATGATTTTTTAACTATTTATTTGTATGATACAGCTGCAAATAAGTATTTGAACACCTGTCTATCAGCTAGAATTCTGACCCTCAAAGACCTGTTAGTCTGCCTTTAAAATGTCCACCTCCACTCCATTTATTATCCTAAATTAGATGCACCTGTTTGAGGTCGTTAGCTGCATAAAGACACCTGTCCACCCCATACAATCAGTAAGAATCCAACTACTAACATGGCCAAGACCAAAGAGCTGTCCAAAGACACTAGAGACAAAATTGTACACCTCCACAAGGCTGGAAAGGGCTACGGGGAAATTGCCAAGCAGCTTGGTGAAAAAAGGTCCACTGTTGGAGCAATCATTAGAAAATGGAAGAAGCTAAACATAACTGTCATTCTCCCTCGGACTGGGGCTCCATGCAAGATCTCACCTCGTGGGGTCTCAATGATCCTAAGAAAGGTGAGAAATCAGCCCAGAACTACACGGGAGGACCTGGTCAATGACCTGAAAAGAGCTGGGACCACCGTTTCCAAGGTTACTGTTGGTAATACACTGAGATGTCATGGTTTGAAATCATGCATGTCACGGAAGGTTCCCCTGCTTAAACCAGCACATGTCAAGGCCCGTCTTAAGTTTGCCAATGACCATTTGTATGATCATGGGAGAAAGTCATGTGGTCAGATGAGACCAAAATAGAACTTTTTGGTCATAATTCCACTAAACGTGTTTGGAGGAAGAAGAATGATGAGTACTATCCCAAGAACACCATCCCTACTGTGAAGCATGGGAGTGGTAGCATCATGCTTTGGGGGTGTTTTTCTGCACATGGGACAGGGCGACTGCACTGTATTAAGGAGAGGATGACCGGGGCCATGTATTGCGAGATTTTGGGGAACAACCTCCTTCCCTCAGTTAGAGCATTGAAGATGGGTCGAGGCTGGGTCTTAATAACCCGAAGTATACAGCCAGGATAACCAAGGAGTGGCTCTGTAAGAAGCATATCAAGGTTCTGGCGTGGCCTAGCCAGTCTCCAGACCTAAACCCAATAGAGAATCTTTGGAGGGAGCTCAAACTCTGTTTCTCAGAGACAGCCCAGAAACCTGACTGATCTAGAGAAGATCTGTGTGGAGGAGTGGGCCAAAATCCCTCCTGCACTGTGTGCAAACCTGGTTAAAAACTACAGGAAACGTTTGACCTCTGTAATTGCAAACAAAGGCTACTGTACCAAATATTAACATTGATTTTCTCAGGTGTTCAAATACTTATTTGCAGCTGTATCACACAAATAAATAGTTAAAAAATCATACATTGTGATTTCTGGATTATTTTTTTTAGATTATGTCTCTCACACTGGACATGCACCTACGATGACAATTTCAGACCCCTCCATGATTTCCAAGTGGGAAAACTTGCAAAATAGCAGGGTGTTCAAATACTTATTTTCCTCACTGTATATTACACACTGCATGAAAGGGAATATTCGAAAAACCATAATAGGGGCACATTAACATGGTCATATCCGTTAGCATGCTAAACTCTCCGAGAGTTGTCATGATAGAAATTATGCATGTTCTTGCTTCAGTTCATAACTCAAAATGATATAAGTGGGTCTCGAGACATGGCAGTAATTGTTAAAATGTTATCAAAAAATCAACAGTTTTCCACATGAAAATTCAGGTTGATCACCAGCAGTCGAGTTCACTTGCAATTTTGCTTGGTCAATTTTAAAAATGTATATTATCTCAGGATTTTATCCCGGCCCCCATGCATACTTTATAACACCACTAAACTGTAATGGTAATATAATAATCTGCTCAGGTTTAATTAGTAATATAGAGTGACGTGTCTGTATGTGACATGTACAGTTAATACATATAATACTGCAGACAGAGCTCCGTCACATATAACAGGCTTCCATGTTGTTTTGCCGTTCGAGAGTTGAAAGGGCAGAAACCAATCAGTTCACGAGCCGCCTTATCTTTATGAGACATTCATGCATTACATTGAGCATTAGGATTCACAGTATTGGAAGAAGAGCCAGAACTGTTACTGATGCCCCTAAAAACACTAGTTGCATGATGTTCCTATATCTACTCTGGAAGCGCATGATTCTGAACACAGCTTTGAAGCGTTTACTAAAGAGCAGATGAGTTGCATCACTGAGTTTTATTAGGGAGAGTTAAAAAATGTTAGTGTGCCTCCAGGAACAGGATTAGGAAATATTGAATTACAGCATCTTCACCTACACTACATGAGCCTGTCCAGCAGAGGGAGTAACACACACACAGAGTGCCTTTGCCTGAGGCGTCCGACTCTACTCTCTAGTGAAGAGTTTTGCTCCTCATGCTAATCAAACACACCTAACTGAGATGTTCAGGGTTACTTGTAAACTACAGGAATGTGTGTTGGAGCTGAACTCTGCAGAAAGTTAGTTCTTCAGGAGTTGAACAACCCTGATTAATAATTAGACTGCGTGTTGAATCATGGGTTTGACAACAACGCTGTTAATAAAAAACTTATATCAAGTTCCTAATCAGTTTTCCTTTTAATGCTTTGGCTGTATATCCCTTGATATACAGTTGACTCTTGATATGATAAGCGTATCATCATAACCAGTGAGCAACTGCACAAGTCATAAATATTTTTTTAAGGGACTGTTCGTTTTTTATTTAGGGGCTACCGGAGTAGTTTTGAGATCTATAGTCAAAAAATACTTGACCCTCCCTTCGCCAGCAATACATTTTTCTATAACCCTCCAAAATGATTGTGAAAAAAGGCATGACCCTCCCCGATAATTTATTGATTACTTCTGTACTGGTTTGTGCTTGGCAAAGATGTTCAGATAGCCATTGTTTTTTTTCAACCATGACAAACGACTTAACCTCTGCTTTCTCATCTTACTAGGACTGTAAGACCAAATAGACCAAATAGACTGATAGACCAAACCCACGATTCGGTTCGTATCACGATTTTTGATTTTTGATTAAAAAAAATCTCCATGTTTTCGATGCTGATGCGGTGGTGACGCGTTCATGTGGGTGGCGCTGCCAATAAAGCACCTAAAAGCTGTCACAAAGAACTGGCAAAAGTAATGATTCTGAATATGTCAAATATAGCAAGGAGGCATTTTAATTGTTTATTAATAAACAAGTGTTTTCTGTGTCAGTGTCGGCTGCAAAGATGAAGTTGACGATGCTGACTCACGATCTTCGCATTAGTGAACGCGCCAGAGAGAAATGCACATTTCATACGGATTACATAAGCAGATAGCAGTCTCTGTTTCCTTTTGTTTTGAATTGTTCTGTTTAAAATAAGACATTTCAAGCTTTCTATAGATATATTCCTCAGGTCTGTGAGGCAAGTACCTTATACGCTGAGTTTCGGTTCATTTATGAGACGAGCTCCAGTTAACACGCCGGCGCCTTCGTGCCGTGAATATCTATTGTCTTCTTATTTATTAAATCCAGGCAATTGGTTCATGAAACATTGATTAAAATTAAGATAAAATTAATACAAAACGAAATTAACTTTAAAGGGGGGGTGAAATGCTATTTCATGCATACTGAGTTTTTTACACTGGTAAAGAGTTGGATTCCCATGCTAAACATGGACAAAGTTTCAAAAACTAAGTTGTACGTTTGAAGGAGTATTTTTTTTCCAAAAAACGCGTGCGCGCACTCGTAAACCAGAGCAAGAGATTGAAAGCAGTTCGCCATCAAAGCGCCCTGCCCGGCTTTTGAGAAGTCAGTGTCACCAAAGAAGTGTGTTTTTGGTTGCCAGGGCAAGACAACCCTGCACAGATTCCCAAAGAACCCAGCGTTAAGGAACCCGTGGATGGAGTTTGTTTTCCTGAGCATAAACGGAGTTGTGTAGACTGTTTGTTCCCTGCATTTCGACGATGATTGTTCAAAGCCCAGATCGACGGATTTGCAGATCGTCTAATGCTTAAGGATCGAGCAGTCACAATGATAAAGGTTCGCGGTCGTGCGTTGGAACGGTGAGTAAAACTGTTGAACAAATGTCTCTGTGTGTTGTTAGCTAGGCGGGTAAGCACAGCTAAGCTTCGCCCACACGGCCCGCCACCAGCCGCTCATTTTTTTCCGGAAAGACTCGGTACAACCGATCTTTCAATTAAAAATATAATAAAACAAAAGATTTTTTTGAAGATATGAAGGATGCAATATTACTCTATAGGTACACAAACGAGTTATTAGGAGTGCTACTTGGGTATTGAGAGGTGTGTTCCTCTGGTGCTCTTCAGTTTGGAGATCCAGCAATGTTTCACAAATAAACAATAGTTCTGAGGCACTCAAAAGGAATATAAGTTTAAAAAGCCTTTATTTAAACTTGGCTATTCATTAAAAAACATGCCAACATGTTTCGGCCTCTGTGGCCTTCTTCAGGGCAAATTCAAAATGGCAGTCCGTTGACTGCATACTATATATCTGCATGTGGTCACATGACCTAGAAGCACAGGTGCTCATCTGCACGTATCACCTGACTGCAAACAATTACAAGTCACATTTTCACATCAGAATAGTTTAAAATATCAATAGATACATAAAGCAAACGATTACTTTATATAAGACAAGTTACAGAAAAAAGTCACTTTGTGACTTGTAATTGTTTGCAGTCAGGTGATACGTGCAGATGAGCACCTGTGCTTCAAGGTCATGTGACCACATGCAGATATATAGTATGCAGTCAACGGACTGCCATTTTGAATTTGCCCTGAAGAAGGCCACAGAGGCCGAAACATGTTGGCATGTTTTTTAATGAATAGCCAAGTTTAAATAAAGGCTTTTTAAACTTATATTCCTTTTGAGTGCCTCAGAACTATTGTTTATTTGTGAAACATTACTCTATAGGTACTCAAGATTAACAGGAGATTGAGTGAAAATGAGCATTTCACCCCCCCTTTAAAGGGGAGGTTGATTATGATTTCACTTTTCTAACTTTAGTTAGTGTGTAACGTTGCTGTTTGAGCATAAACAACATCTGCAAAGTTACAACGCACAAAGCAAAGGGAGATATTTGCTTTTAAAGAAATTGCTTTTTAAGGACTACAACAAACGGCTGTACATGACATTCCTCCCGGGCTAGTGACATCACCAACCCTAGAATTTACATAAACCCTCCCCCGGGAATGCAACTTATAGATTATCATGACCGAATATGCTATCAATGACTAGAAGATAACTACACATAAGCTACATAAATTCATCAACTAACCATTCAGAAATGTCCTGTTGCTTCTAAATGTTTTCACTTCTTGGGTCTCTCCATCTTTCTTACTCCGGTTTGAACATAAAAGGCTAAAAGTTTTTGAAATTTTCAGTGCATGTCTGTGTGAGGTAAAAGGACACAAGCTGTTGTAGCTCCACCCTCTGTGCCGGGAGCAGCAGCTCATTTGCATTTAAAGGGACAAACACAAAAACTGCGTTTTTGCTCACCCTCAAAAAGTGACAATCTTAACATGCTAGATAAAAATATCTGTGGGGTATTTCGAGCTAAAACTTCACATACACACTCTGGGGACATCAAAAACTTATTTTACATCTTGTGAAAAGGGCATTATACCACCCCTTTAAAGAAAGGCTTTGTGCTTTCTGTTTGAGGTCTCTGTGAAAGTTGTAAAGGAGTCTTTTCAGAGCGCTCACGTCCGTAACGGAGAACTGACACGTCCATAACATTGTTTTTTCCTCATAAATGCGAACACAAAAAATAAAATACAATGAATATTTTATGTTCTGTGGAGAGCCGTCCCTTCTTCATCCGGTGGGAGTTGCGCAGTGTAATTCACAGAATTACTAAAAAAATATTTTGCCACCTAAAAGTTAAAGATTTTTTGTGTCACGTCTGTAACAAATCCTCATGTGTATTTCCCTCATATTAAATATAAAACGCATGTGTAGACATTTTTCTATTGTCTGGACTATTTTATTAAGGAAGTATGGAGATATAAACAGATTTATATTTCAAGTTTTTACTGCAAATGTCACGCCCATAACGCTGGAATTGCCCAATGTGAGACTGAGAGAGCGACATGGAGCTACACAGAAAAAAATATGCACCAAACCAGCCACTTTGAAATGTTGCTGTTTTCATGAATACAAAAGTTGGGTGACCTAGACTAAAAAAAGTTAAGTTTGACCCTCCCCTCAACAAAGAATAAAAAGACATGACCCTCCCCTATTTTCCTCTGGTGGTCCATTCCATAAATACCGAACGGTCCCTAACCATTGTTTTTAGTTTTTTAACTGGCTAACCAAGTGCCAGTTCAACACAATACAGTTCAACACAACACAACTCCCAGTACAACACAATACAGCTTTACTGATAAACAGGAAAATAATGATCAATAATGCAAACAGATATCAATTCTGCTGTAAAGCAGATCTAAAAAGACGACAGTATCATTGTTCAGCTGAAGTCAGTTCAACGTTGATTCAGTTCAGTTCCATAACAGTGTCGATATTTTTGCTACTGTCACCAAATCCCAGCATGCACTGCAGTCTCTGGTGCTGAGAACGGGTCCTGTTACATCATCAATGGACATTTTGTCTTATTCATGGTATTATGACTTATATTTGTCACTGCAGATGTACTTAAAATACATTGAAGTGCATCAGTTTGCATCGGATGTGGCGCTTTATATAAATATAAAGTATAAAAAATATTTAAATTTTCAAACATTATAAATCTGTTAAATGACGGTTTGAAAGTACTTAGTTTGTCTTGTTATCCCTTCAATCATTATGCATGAATATATAAACAGCTGCTGCCTAACAGTGCATTCATAAGCTTGAGTTATAGGATAATATACATATGAACATATGAGGATTTCACTGGCAAGAAGATTACTAAAATGTGTCAATGCTTTATCTTGTCTTACATATTGTAAACATGAATTTAAAAGTTTGTATTATTGTATGACTTATTTAATCATTTAGTATCGAATTCATAATAATAATAATTACTTTGGGATTTGTGATTTGTCTTTATCAAATATTACATGCACAAATAAAAAAATTTAGTACACACACAAACACAAACACACACAAAAACGCAATTATTACACAATAATTTATCCAACTGAATCTAATATGCAGAAGCAGAAAACAGGAAAAAATTGAGTATTCACTTTATAGGCAAAACCTGAGAAAACGGCACCATCTTGTAAAAATAAATTTACATTTTTAAATTTATTTTTTTTATTTTTGAAGCCTTGCCAACAGAACAAAAGTCTATTAACAAAGACTGAATTATTTAATAGTTAAATGGCCCTGGGATAAAAAGAAATTGGCAGTTTTAATGAGTTTCAATGGGGACATTTTTGTCCTTAAGGTCCTGAGTGTAAATATTTTGTGTACCCAGTGATTTATGAAAGGAAATGAGGGTTAAATAAGAAAAATAAAATAAAATGCAGTTGGCATTAACACAGGAACAATGATTTTAAAAAAAGCAAACCTGAAAGAGACAAACATGTCCTTAAGGAAACACAAGTGTTAAAAGTTGGTTTTAAATGTTACATTTAATTGTGATTGATCAATGAGACCCTTTGATTACAGTGTTATTATTGAAGCATAATTTGCAAAACTGTTTTAATCTAGAAGCAGAATCAGATTTAACTGTGATTTTCTGCTGTAATAAACAGTTTAACTGGTAAGATCCTCAGAGGAGAAGTTGTGCAGTAATTATATAAGAATGGAAAGACAGTCTCTGTGAAGGATGTCCTGAATTTGCGCAGACAGTCTTTAGTTACAAGATCAGAGAATGACACTGTTCCTCTGTCATAGTCCAGCTGAACTCTCACACACTGAAGCTTCTGTTTAATAGTAAAGACAGTGTAGGGTTTCTCTGGGGATTGTGAGCCATATTTGCTGTTCATGTACTGCACACACCAGACATTAGACTTAAAGAAAGCCTCTCCCTTCCTTTGGTTTGATGCTGTTGTTATTCCAAGAACCCAGTGTGTACTGTCTCCAACCTCCACATCCCAGCAGTGTGTTCCTGAGTTAAAGCCCTCAGATCCCAGGACACATGGATACCAGTCAAACCTCTCTGGATTATCAGGAAGTGTTTTATCTACACGACTGACCGACACACTGGTCAGATCAGCAGAGAGTGTGAGACGACGATATGCTGTGTTTGGATCCAGAGTCAACGGAGCTGCAAAGAGAATAACATCAGATTACAGGATGAAATATGATGTATTTAAATGTAAATATAAAACACATATAAAGACTTTGTTGAAAGAGATCATAAATCATGCTATGATAAGAGTGGTCTCTCAGCAGAGGTGGAAAGAATAAAATATTCTACTCAAGCATTTGCTCAGAGTAAAAGTTATTGAGTTACTTTTTTACAGCGGGGGTGTGGTGGGGACTCTCCTGTGTAGGGTTGTAACGGGATGAGATTTTCACAGTATGACAATGTCTCAGAAAATATTAAAAAACAGTATTATTACATTATGTTTATTATTATTATCATCAGTTAAAATGACAGCTAGATGAATGAAAACGTCTCTGTTACGACTGTAACCTTAGTTCCCCGAGAAGGGAACGAGACGATGCATCGATGACACTTTGGGAAAGCCTCCTGCGTGATTGCGTCTGAAGCATCTATGTCAACTAGTCCAATGGCGGGAGTGAGCGTCACAGGCGGGTGACTTCATGACCAGCAAAGGATAAAAGCACATCCGGTGCAACCGGCACTAGCTTCGAAATATGCCGAAGCAAGTCGATCACAGGGATGAAGGAAGTATGGCAGAGCGACGCATCATCTTGTTCCCTTCTCGGGGAACTAAGGTTACAGTCGTAACCGAGACGTTCCCCATCGAGGAACTCGCGATGCGTCGATGACGCTTTGGCAACGAGAATACCCAAATCGCCATAATTTCAAGAACCTGAGTGTCAGCCTGTACAGAACTAGTACATCAAGCATTAAGAACCTGAGACCCTGGAGTAGTGACCAGGTCTGGGCTATAAAATCTGACGAATGTGAGCGGTGAGGACCAGCCTGCCGCATCACAGACGTCTTGAAGAGAGGCTCCAGATAACAAGGCTTTAGAGGTCGCCATACTCCTAGTAAAGTGAGCTCTAACCTCCAGAGGACACGGAAGGTCAGATGACTCATAGGCAAGAGAGATAGCCTCGACTATCCATTTGGTCATAGTCTGCTTAGAAGCAGGAAGACCTAGCTTAGGTGATCCGAAACAGACAAATAATTGATCGGACTTCCTCCAGGAAGAAGTCCAATGAACATAAGTGTCCAATGCTCGCACTGGACACAAAAAGTTCAACTTTTCCTGGTCTGAAGATGTAAATGGAGGAGGACAGAAAGCCTGTAGCACAATAGGCCTCAGAATATTGGTCGGTACCTTAGGGACGTATCCCTGCTTAGGGAAGAGAAAAGCTTTGACCATGCCAGGTGCAAATTCAAGGCAGGAGGGAGAAACCGAGAGGACCTGAAGGTCTTCGACTCTTTTAAGGGACGAAATAGCAAGAATAAATATGGTCTTAAATGTGAGAAACTTCTCTGAGACTGAATCTAGGGGTTCAAATGGAGCCCTAGAAAGGCCTTCTAATACTATTGAAAGGTCCCAGGCCAGCACCCTAGTGCGTGTTGCAGGTCTCAACCTCACCGTGCCATGAAGGAAACGAGTAATAATTGGGTCTCGACCCAGAGATGTACACCCCACCGGGGCGTGGAAAGCCGCAATGGCCGCCACATAAACCTTTAAGGTGGATGGACATAGACCTGATGAGAAGCGGTTTTGCAAAAACTCAAGTACTGACCCAACAGAACAGTGGACGGGGTCGCACTGCTGCTGGTGACACCAAGTAGAAAAGACATTCCATTTGAGTAAATAAAGTTTCCTCATAGCTGGAGCTCTGGAGCTAAGAATGGTCTCCACAACCTCGGTTGAGAGACCGCTCTCTATGAGTTGTGCCCCCTCAGGGGCCACATCCACAACTTCCAAATCTCAGGCCGGGGGTGAAATATAGTGCCCCCGGCCTGAGACAGAAGGTCTCTCCTGATCGGGATCTCCAAGGGAGGGCCGTCGAGGAGATGAATCAGGTCCGCAAACCAGAATCGACTCGGCCAGCGTAGTGCTACTAGCAATAGGCTTACTCCGTCCTGGCGGGCTCTCTCCAGAACTCCTGGGAGCAGAGCAACAGGGGGAAAAGCGTACAGACGTAGCCTCTGCAATGTCTGCACCATAATGTCTGGCCCCAGGGGGGCTGGGTGTGTAAGGGAGAACCAAAGTGGACAGTGCGTCGTATGCTGAGACGCAAACATATCCACCTCTGCCTGGTCGTAAAATTCCCAAATGGTCTCCATTCCCCTGGCCTCATCCCCTGCCTCAACAGGGTGTCTGCTCCTATATTCTGAATCCCTGGTATATACACTGTTCTCAGAGCAGGCCCGGCTGCAGGATGAAATTAGTAAGGGGGCATGTGAAATTGTAAACTGGCTTAACTTTATACCATCAATGAACAAAACACACTGATAACTCGCTTAATAAAAAGATAAGCCAGCATCATTTATTATGCATATATTAACCCTTTCACGCTTAATTTTATAAAATATTCTAACTGGCGACGCGTCATATTTGTCACGTGACACACCGCAACCACAATAACACTGTATGACAGATCGCTTTTTTTTTCCTTTTTCCTTTTTTATTTAAAAATATTCACAAACTTGCTTACCATGTCATCAACTATCTGATATTCCGATTTTCAAAAATGTGTAAGTGAGTGTGTTTGGTCGTTTAAAAACCTTTATAAATAACGTGAGATGGGCGCCACCATGTTTCTTTGCGCCGCAGTTCAGAGAGTCTTGTCTGTCATCAGTTTCTCCCGAAATACATGGCCGGTGAACGCCGAGAAGAATAGAGTAAACTTTATAGTTACTTCCACTATGTTTGTCTGATGTGAATAACACATGTCGGCAAATTATATTTGAATAGATTGTTATTGCTGCTTCCACAGACATCAGTGTGTATTTTACAAACTCCAAATGTATTGTTTTACTAGTGCTTATGTGTATTTAAATGTATTTAACCCTCTGGGGTCTAAGGTGTTTTTGGGGTCCTTGAGATGTTCTGACATGCCCTGACATTTGTGCTTTTTTCAGTTGCTTATAAACATATTAATGGCAAAGGTATAATTACACTCTATTTAGCACAAACAGGACTACCATAATATGTGAGCAACATGTATGTACATGTTTGTATTTTTGAGAAAATAATGTTTATGCATGGTTATTGAAAAAACTAAAAATGAAAATTTCTGAAATAAGGCCACAAAACACATACTAAATATGTGTCAATAAGACTTTTGACTAATGGATATCGTCGCCTAGAGTTCAAAATGATGTGAAAATCATCCTGCCTAATCGTTCACATAAAACAATACATTTTTTTACATTTTGTAACACACTTTTTGTTTGGAAAGGCAATATGCGGGTGGGTGTGATTCACACCTGAGGAGACAATGGGGCCTGCATAATGAGGCTGCATACGTAATGAGCCTTTCATTCAGGTGTGTGACTGAGCCACAAGAAAGAATGCAAGGACAATATAGATATATATATATATATATATATATATATATAATTAGCTCACAGTTGTTGTTGTTTTTTCCACAAATTGTGCTTGCAAATTGTATAATATCCAAGGTAAACATTTCTAGTAATTGTGCAGTTAATTGTTCTCATACTGTATTTTCAGACTTGGAATATTCTCTACCCAAATGTGTCACTAATAAAGCATAATAAAATTATTTAAAGAGAAGGCTTATAATCACCTTTTAAGAGTTTGTTTACATCTATCCTTGTATATATATATATAAATATATATATATATATATATATATATATATATTTTTTTTTTATTTTTATTTTATTTTTTTTTTTATTAAAAAGGTTATACAATTACAACAACATTTAAAATTGTAACAATATTTCCAGTGTAATCTTTCTTTGTAAAAACCAAAGGATACATTTTATCATACGTAATTCAATTCATATGAGCAGAAATTGGCAACATTATAAGCTTATTTGATGTGGCAGTATTTTACAGTAAAAACTTTATAATCTATCCGATTTTGTAGTCGATTTTTACTCATCATCTCAGTATAGCAATAGAGTTTGGTAAAAGCTGTTCATTCATTCACACGCAAAAACACGATTCATTTTTAAACAGTATTTTTGCCAGCTGTAGTATCTCCATAACAGCGCGCATCTGTGCGTTCATTCATTCATACATAGAAACGCGATTCATATTTAAACAGTATTTGTGCCTGCTGTAGTAGCTCCACAACAGCACGCATCTGTGCGTTCATTCATTCATACACAGAAACGCGATTCGTATTTAAACGGTCTTTTTGCGTACAGACACTTGCGATTAAAACAAAGCAAATAGAACTGACCTATTCCTCAGCCGGATCCGTTTATCCTCGAAATTAAACTTCCAGAACTTCTGAGGTAAATTTTCCAGGATTATTATCAAGATAGTATTATTCCTCACAGCGTCGTAAAGTACATGACTGATTACTCGCGGTGTGTGTTATCCAGCTGATGTGGGCGTTTCACAGGTTTGCAGGATCGCCTCACATTTGCGTTTGAATAGCGCGCTCTCCGTGGATGGAGTCAAATTAAAAATAATAAGCTGAGATGAGAACGACTGACATCTCTCTCTTTTCATACATTTTACATAAACGGAGAATATTTGTTTTTTATAAAAATTACTTCATTTAAAAGAAGAGAATTCAAGCTTCATACCTGTGTGTCTGTATGCCTGACTGAGTATTCGCTGAGTTACAGTTCATTTTCGGACGCGTTTCAGAATGGACTACACTGACAGAGAGAAAGCAGAATTCGCATCATGTTTATTTTTCTTTATTTGGCAAAAAGCACAACACTTTGCTTTTATTGTGAGTATACACAAAAATAATACACACTTAACAGGAGAGATTGATGTATGAAACCTGTTTGTAAAATCAAAGTCAACAGAGTATTTTGAGTCTCGTTTCAACTAATAAGGAAAAAAGCACAATTTGAATCTGGCCGTTATGTCACGTCACTGAACATTCTAAATCCCATATGTGGGACCGTCCTCTCATTAAATTAAATTAAACTGAGGGGGCACAAATCAGATCTGAGGGGGCAATGCCCCCTTTTGCCCCCTCGTGGCGCCGGGCCTGCCTCAGAGAGCGTAATTTCCCCAGAGACCACACAAGGATCTGGTGCGCCAGTTTGTATAGTGGACGCGAACGCAGACCCCCCTGACGGTTGATGTAAGAGACCACCGATGTATTGTGTGTTCGGACAAGCACATGATGGCCCCTTAGGTCTGGGAGGAAGTGCCTCAACGCATTGAAGACAGCCATCATCTCCAGGCAATTTATATGCCAAGAGAGATGATGACTTTCCCACAGACCCTGAGCTGAGCGGCCTTTCATTACCGCTCCCCAGCCGGTAAGTGAAGCATCTGTCGATATCGCAATTCGATGGCAAAGAGCTCCCAGTACCGGACCCTGGGACAGGAACCAGTGCTCCCTCCATATAGCCAAGGCGTGGAGACACCGCCGCGTGATCTTGAATGTATGAAGTGGGTTTCCCCTCGGAGAGAACCCTTTGGTCCTGAGCCACCACTGCAAAGGTCTCATGTATAGCAGGTAAGCGTCTTTTAGATCTATCGTGACAAACCAGTCCTCTGACCTGATTTGAGTCACGATCTGTTTGAGTGTCAGCATTTTGAACTTGAGTTTCTGAACTGTATGATTCAAACAACGAAGATATAAGATGGGATGCAACCCTCCATACTTTTTTGGAACAATGAAATAACGGCTGTAAAAACGGCTGTCGGGTGGATACACCTGCTCTATCGCTTCCTTTGCTAACAGAGCCTCCACTTCTTGCTCCATTACCAGAGCCTGCTCGGGCTGTACTAATGTGACTAATACCCTGATGTAGCGTGGTGGACGAGAACCAAATTGGATTATGTAACCCTTCTCTACTAACTGCAGGACCCATAGAGATATATTCGGCAGATTCTTCCATTCTGTCAGAAATTCTACTAAGGGAACCAGCCACTCGAGTCTAGTGTCTGGTGTAATTGGAACCCCCCTCAGAGGGAGCGAGCCTGATGCAGCGTTAAGGTGAAACTGCGCCAGAGGCCCGCTGGAGACCGCTGCGGCCCCGAAGCACCAAGGGTGGCGGGGTTGGCAGAATGACCTCGTGAGAGTACCTAGATGGAACGGGCACCGTGTACTCAGGTGTACATCTCGATTGGGGCTGCCCTCACAGGTCTGATACTGATGGCGTCAGGACCTCTTTTGAGCCGAAGCTTTCTTCGTGAGAAGAACGGTCCTCAGATCCACCTTCTGCTTAGATTGCTTCAGCTGAGACTGTCAGCCCGGCCCCCATGATTTCTGTGGGGGGGGGGGCGCGGGACGCGACACTCTCCTTTTGTTGCGCACGATATGAGGAGCATGCCGGCTGGAGCTGCTCACGCCCAGCAGCCCCAGTGGGTTTAGATCGGCGAGGGTGAAATTTTTTGAATGCCTCCGAATGCTTTTTAGTCTCCTGAAATCTTTCGACTACTTCATTTACTGCTTCACCGAACAGGCCATCGGGAATTAACGGAGCATCCAAAAGAAAAGATTTATCTTTGTCTTTGATCTCAGATAAATTCAACCAAAGATGCCTTTCAGTAGCCCCCACCACTGCCATAGACCGCCCAATTCCTCTGGCGGTCTCTTTGGTAGCTCTGAATGACAAATCAGTAGCGCGACAAAGTTCTCGAATTTCTTCACTATTAACTCCCTCACTCTTATCTAAATCCCCCAGCAGGTCAGCCTGATATGCCTGAAGGAGTGCCTGTTACAAGACAGAGGGAACAGACACACGGAGGATGGTAATGATAGTTTATTATGAACAACCAGATGAGTGTTTGGCAGTGCAGGTGAAGGTAAGTGGAAGAGATGAGATCCAGATGATTCAGGCTTGAATGACACAGTTCATATACTTGCAGATGGAGATTGGATGAAGACAAACGGGAGTGGAGAAGACTCAGGAGAACACACTGGAGACAAGGAACAACGAGGAAGACTTGAAGAGAAGACAAGGAAACAGGTAAGTAGCTTGGGAGTCATGGAGGTAAGCACAGCGTTAGCGTCTTGATACAAACAATACCGGCCAATGACTGAGATTGAGAGTGGAGCTTAAGTGCTGGAGGTAATTGCTGGACTGATGATGTGCAGGTGTGTGTGATCAGTACTCAGGGGAGAGTGAGTGCAGGTGCACCAAAGAGGATCCTGGGGAATGTAGTGCAGAGAAGACAGACGAAGAAAGACGGTGAATGTGACAGCGCCATAGTGTGAAGGCACGCTCCAGCCTGACCTGCTGCCGTATAAGCTTTACCCAATGGCGTGGAAGTTGTTTTTAATGGTTTATTGGGCAAAACTGGAGCCTTCATGGACGATGCTGAACCAGGCGACAGATAGCTCGCAAGCGTCTGTTCTTCCCGGGGCACTGAACCATAACCATACTCGTTCATACCCTTTATATTTGAATATACATGAACTTGAGGGCTGAACAAATGTGAAGAGTATGGTTTGTTCCACGATCTAGACAGCTCACTGTGCAGATCGGGAAAGAAAGGCAGGCTCCGTGATGGAGGTGAAATATTACATAGATATCTAGATATCACATCCACCAACTCCTCATGTGCTGGGGAAAGAGATGGTGATTCCTCTTCCCCCCTGATTGTGCCACCTTCAATACTGAGCACATCTACCTCCTCGTAGGAAGAGCACTGCAGCATTGGTCTCTCTCCCCGGGCGGAAGAAGCCGCAGGGCGGGCTTCCTACACCAGGGAACGAGCGATGGATCTCCCAGGTAAGGGAGGAGAAAGGGTCCTCGGACCCGTGGTGCTATGTTTTGGTTGGACAAATGCTTTTATTATTACAAACTTGAATCCATGTTTTGTTTATTAAAATTTCAGTAAAACATGTCTAATCAACTAAATTCAATAATTGATAATGAATTAGATAAACAGCTTATTTTTAACATTAATAATTTATTAAAATGTTTAAGAATAATAGAGTCCTACGAAATGTATTATATTCAGAAAATGTATGTTTCTTTTTATAATTTAATACAAATATATTATCAAAAACAGTGAAATTTCAACTTTTATCCTTTTATTTTTGGGGGAAGTGCTGCAAAATAGATTTACTAAATTAAACCATGGACAACAAATATATTCTTTAAATAATGTTTAAATAAATTGTATTATTATTGTTGTTGTTTTTATTATTATTTTGAGAAGTACCTTCTATTATAGGCCTACAATAGTAATATATTTCTGTCATAATTTCTCCTAGTTAAAGTTTTATTTTGACGGGTTGTAGTGAAGACCTGAGTATTTGACTGTTTTTTCTCAAATAAAATGATGAAAATGCTCATTAGGCATTCTCTCAGAGCAGCTCTGGAAATGTTCATGTATTCATGTCCTCATATTGTTTATGAGACGCTGAAAACACCATGAGCGCGTTGAGTACTTGAGTAGTAGACGAAGCGGCATATCTCATTCACACAGAGACATGAAGAATAAGCAGATTATATATTTACATAGCAGTCTTTTTTAGCTTTAATATTCACATAAATTAAGTAAAAAACTCAACCCTGTCACAAGTTTTCAACCCCGAAATAATGAGAAATATACAGATATGTGAGGTTAAGGTTTTCTGCACAAAATGGCCACTGCTCGTCTTGTAGTGTAGGAGAGTAGACCATACATGGCAGCAATGAAACAAGTACATTTTACATACTTATGGATTAAAATAAAATTTTGAAAAATAATAATTTTCCATCTTAATTTTTATGTGATGGGGTTGAGTTGTTAAGCTTGACAGTGCCCTCCCTTGACTATAATAGGCCTCAAAAATATTAATAAAAAGTATGATACTTACCATCTTTTGAAACACTGTTAAAAAGACCTGAATGATGTAATTTCTGGTAAATTATGTCAAATATGGGTGGAGTCTAAATTATTATAGGTGGAGAATAGTTGGCGTGATGGGGTTGAGTTCAGAGTCAGACTGAGGAACATCACAAACATCACAGTCTGTTTTTTATCAAATATCTTGTTTTGTTTTTGTTTTGTTTTTTTCACAAGAAAGTAACAAATATATACTAACCACATTGCCAACATTGTGTACTAACCACATTTTACATTGTGTACAATTTGTTAAATATTTTCAAAGTACAAATTCAGTGAAGTACCAGAGAATGAACCTGACAAAATGTTTAGTTTACAATAGAAATAAGACATTATTTTATGATAAAAATGCAATTTTATTATTTTTTATTCATTATAATGGACATACCAAAGTATTGTGGAAAGCTTTTAATATTTCATTTTGGTGAACCACCACTTTAAAAGATTGGGGGACTGAAATATTACCGAATCCCAGGAATGACCCACATCCCTTTATCTGCACGGAGCGATGGTGTTCTTTGTTTCCTCTTTTTGCGTCCACATTTTTTGCAAATTGGATATCTATCCTCGAGGACAACCACGCGTTTTTTCTACATCCAAATTATTTCCACACTGGCCATGGTTCGCTTTATAAGAATTCGACGGCTCGCTTTCAGCTGGGTCTGCATCACTTTTTTTTTTTTTTACGGATATGATTTAAAATGTAGCGAAGTACAATACTTCAAACAAAACGTACTTCCGTAAAAGTAAAATTACAGATTTTAAAAACTACTTAAAGTGGATGTACACACAAAAACGACTCAATTATGTAACACGAGTAAATGTAATTTGTTACTTTCCACCTCTGCCTCTCAGTTACTGTCAGAATGGATTGAGGCTTCAGGTTTAATATCAGTATTCAATAAACACTATTGTATCCTAATACATAAACATAAACCATGAGGAATAGATAGTTCATTATGAATTCGCTGTATCATCTGATGATTTTCTGAAATGCAGTTCAGATTAACTTAGTAAGTCAAGTGATTATTAAATATGTTTCTATCAAATGTTGATGTTTTGTGTGTTTACATGTGAACTATCTTCTGCACTGGTGTCAAATCTGCTGAGACTCACTGTGTTGGACAGTTTCCAGCATCTTCTTCCAGACTCTGAACGGCAGGTTACCCAGATAACGCGACACATGAATCAAAGCTCCAGAACTCATCCGTGGATCCGGCTGTGAGATCTGGACTCTGAGGAACATTCAGGAGTCAGAACTGCAGTGAATTTGAGTTCAGATCCACTGAGAGAAGAGATACGAGCAGCTCACTTACCTTTCCATTGAGGAGTTAAAGTTCTGGAAAATATAGAGTTTGAGAACATTTTAATATCTTATCAAACACTCTCACTGTCAATGAGTCTCTCTATACAAGTTGTTTTCTGCACAGAGAATGAAGCCAGATTGATTTGTCACCTTTAGAAACGAGACGTCATTGTCTTTCATCATCTCCTCCATGTCTCTGATTGTGTGTGAAAGAGCTGAGATGTGTGTGTTCATCTCCTCCAGCTTCTCCTTCATCCTCTGCTTCTTCTGCTCCTCTTCCTCTCTCAGTGCAGTGATTGTAGCTTCTTCTTCGTCTCTGAGAAACTGATGAAGCTTCTCAAACTCTTCTTTAATATGATGCTCTGTGCGCTCAGCTTGAGACTGAAATCAAATCACATTCACTTCAGTCAGCGCTGTATGAACACACACTCCACTAATGTCAAAAATAAACTCTGTGTGTGAATGTTGAGTATTTAACTAATACTCAACATTCTATCAACTAGTAATCTTTCCTTTGGAAGGGGTATTTTTCCTGATAGAATGAAGAGGGCAAAAGTTATTCCACTATTTAAAGCAGGAAATAAGCAAAGCTTCAATAACTATAGACCAGTTTCATTACTTTCACAATTTTCAAAAGTACTAGAAAAACTTTTTGTTTATAAGTTGGACAGTTTTTTAGAAAAGCATCACTTGCTGAGTGAAAGCCAGTATGGCTTTAGGCAAAAAAGGTCCACAGCGACTGCCTTAATGAATATTGTTGAAGAAATATCAACAGCAACAGATGAAAAGAAATTCACAGTAGGAGTGTTGAAAAAGATTTGAAAGATTTGAAATTTGAGATTTGAAAAAGGCATTTGATACTTTGAATGATGATATTTTACTTTCTAAATTAAGTTTGTATGGAATAAGAGGAATGGCCCTTAATTGGCTGAGAAGTTATCTGCATAAAAGGAAACAATATGTACAGTTAACTGATGTCAAATCTGAACTTATGGAAATTAAATGTGGGGTACCACAGGGTTCTATTTTGGGACCTAAACTTTTTCTTTTATATATTAATGACATTTGTGATGTTTCCAAATTATTACAGTTTGTTTTATTTCCAGATGATACTAATTTATCATATTATCATATAGGGCTCCTGATCGATTGCTCCTGGGCTCCTAATCGATTGCTCCTGTCTGCCTCGCTGCCTGCTGTGAGTGTGTTTGCTTCGGTGCTGTAAGCTCCGTTTAAGCCTCGTATTTCTTTGTTTTGAACCATCATTTACTACAATTTCTAGTTGTTTATACTACTAAAATACTTCATACCCAACATCTCAGATTAACCTGACATCGCTAGCTTCCGTTACTAGTACTACTAGCACAACACGCTAGTAATTCGCTAGCCTGTTAACGCGCCACCCGTGCGCTCAGCTATCTTTATTTATTTATTTTTCTCTCGCGTGCCCGCGCCTTTAAGTTCATAAAAAGCTCAGGTGAGTAAGAATCAGTCAACAAACACGGTGAGTAATGTCTTGTCCTGTTATTGTCACCTGCACTTATATGCAATATAGGATTTATATGTGATAAATGTAAGGAGTCAGTTAGGTTGACGGAGAAGATTTCAGAATTAGAAACACGCATCCAAACTTTAATTGAGGATAGTAAGAGTGCTAGTGCTTTAGATGTTTTGGATGCGCATAGAATAGTGGACTCTTTACATGAGTCGGTTCCAGCTGAAGTAGAGCCTGCGCAGCCGGGCAAATGGGTGACGGTGAGGGATCGCTCTAGTCGTGGATCAAAAAGCCACTCTTCTGTTCCGATTACCATAACAAATCGATTTGCCCCGCTCAGTGAAACACCCGCTGAGAATGATTGTGCCCTAGTTATTGGCGATTCTATTACACGGAATGTGAAAATAGAGACACCAACCACCATAGTCACATGTTTGCCGGGAGCCAGAGCGCCTGACATCAAAGCAAATTTAAAAGTGCTGGCTAATGCTAATCGTAAATTCTCAAAGATCATTATTCATGTCGGCACTAATGATGTTCGACTCCGCCAGTCGGAGATCACCAAAATTAATATTAAAGAGGTGTGTGAACTTGCAAGTACGATGTCAAGGACTGTAATTTGCTCTGGCCCCCTTCCTGTTCGCAGGAGTGATGAGATAGTTAGTAGATTGTGTTCTCTTAACGGTTGGCTGTCTAAGTGGTGTCCGCTTAATAATATAGAATTCATAGACAATTGGAAAAGTTTTTGGGGCAAACCTGACCTGTTGAAAAGAGATGGTATTCATCCCTCCTGGGATGGTGCTGCTCTTCTCTCTAGTAATATGGCTCATAGTCTTAGGCCCCGTTTACACGTACATGGTTATTTTGAAAAACGGAGACATTTCCCTTCGTTTGCGCCCTTCGTTTACACGCAAACGGAGGATTCGCCAATGAAACCGGTTCTTTCTAAAAACTCCGGCCAGAGTGGAGATTTTGAAAATCTTTGTTTGCAAGTTTGCATGTAAACAGAGAAAACCGGAGTTTTAGGTAGCGACGTCACAGAATGTGACTATTTTCGGGATTCTGATTGGCTAAGGTGGGCTTGAGCTTCTCGTTACACTGCCACCTACAGGTTTGGCATGCTCTTGACAGCATATACACAGGTTCGTGTGCACGATGTTATTTTTGAAAACGAAGAGGGGTGAAATGTCCGTTTATGAAAATAGCCACCTACGTGTAAACGTAGCCTTAGAGCTCAAACATGACAATCTGGGGCTCAGGTCAGGAAGCAGACAGACTGGCTAAACCGACCGTCTGCTAGCGGCCTCGCATCACCCAGGTCAGATAAATCCCATCACACAGAGCCTCTTTCACCTAGATATCATCATATAGAGACTGTGTCTGTTCCCCGAACTTGGAAATACAAAAAACGTTTAAACCCGTCTAAGGTTAAAAATTTAATTGATGTTCAACAAATAAAAAACAGCTATAATACAGATGAGCAAATGCTAAAGCTTGGGTTGCTGAATATTAGATCGCTTACTTCAAAAGCACTCGTTGTTAATGATATGATTTCAGACTATAATCTAGATGTGCTGTGTTTGACAGAAACCTGGCTAAAACCAAACGATTACATTACTTTAAATGAGTCCACCCCGCAAGATTACTGTTATAAACATGAGCCTCGTCTGAAACACAAAGGGGGTGGTGTTGCTGTAATTTATAGTAATAGTTTCAAAACCACTAAGAAATCAAGTTTTAAATATAATTCTTTTGAAGCATTGGTGCTTAATGTAAAAATATATAGTGTAAACGATAAATCACGTTTGAGATTTGTGCTGGCTACTGTATACAGGCCACCAGGGCACCATACAGACTTTATCAAAGAATTTGCGGACTTTCTATCAGAATTAATATTGACTGCAGATAAACTACTAATTGTTGGTGATTTTAATATACACATCGATAATTAAAATGTCACAGTGTTGTGTTATGTTCCCTGGTGTCCACTAGAGGTCCCCTTCCCCCACGGTGTCATTCTCATTAGGAACTGCATTTCCCAGAATCCTTGTCTGCACTCATCACTGTTCATTGTACCCAGCTGTTCCCCATCATGATTGTTAGATGTGTGTATTTATACCCTTTCTGTTTTAGTGTTTGTTACGGAGTCCTTGTTGTATATCACACCACTTTGAGGTCTGTTTTCTGCTCTGTCTTGCCTGTTCTTGTTTTGTGTCTTGTTTGGATTGCTTTATCGGATTTTGACCCCTGCCTGGACTGTTTATGAATTACGGATTTCCCTTTTAAATTACATACTGCACTATTGGATCTTCCTGTGTTTCCTTGAGTGTGGAAGGACTCCGTCACGCACAAGATCCAGCGGTATGTACTCTAACTTCTCTTTCCCAGCCACCGAGCGGGAGAGGAGAGATTGTTTTAAGGGAACCCGCTTAGTCATTTTTCGTGGGGAGGTCGAAGAGGAGTGGATGGGCGAGAGGCAGTTCAACACCACTCTCCACCATGGCCCCCCTTCGACTCTGGGTTGGTGAGGTCCAGCCCAGAGCCCCATCCGCCACTGATTCCGCCCAGCTCAGAACCTGCACATTGCCATCAGAAACAGAGGAGGAGAAGGAAGACCTCCTCCGTGACTGTTCCGGTGGTCCCTGTTCCGGTGGTCCCGAGTCTGGTGGTCCCGAGTCCGGTGGTCCCGAAACGGAGGAGGAGAAGGAAGACTCCCTCCGTGACTGTCCCGGTGGTCCCAGTGCCGGTGGTCCCAGTGCCAGTGGTCCCAGTGCCGGTGGTCCCAGTGCCGGTGGTCCCAGTGCCGGTGGTCCCGAGTCCGGTGGTCCCGAGTCCGGTGGTCTAGAGTCCGGTGGCTCATAACACAGAGACCATCCCGGAGGTGACTACCGTCCCTGACGCACCGCCCAGGCGTCTTGCTCTGGCCACGCCGCCCAGACTTATTGCTCTGCCCGCGCCGCCCAGGCGTCTTGCTCTGCCGGCCCTGCCCGAGCTGCTCGCACTGCCTGCGCCACCCCAGCGATCCATCACTTCTGCTGATCCAGAGACTTTTCACGTCACATCTGCCGAGCCTGTGTCTTCGGACAAGATGGCCGCCACAGAGACTGTTCACATCACGTCTGCCGAGCCTGTGTCTTCGGACAAGATGGCCGCCGCCGAGCCTGTTCACGTCACGCCTGCCGAGCCTGGGTCTTCAGACAAGATGGCCGCCGCCGAGAGTGTTCATGTCACGTCTGCTGAGCCTGTGTCTTCCGACAAGATGGCCACCGCCGAGCCTGTTCACGTCACGTCTGCCGAGCCTGTGTCTTCAGACAAGATGGCCGCCGCTGAGCCGGTGGTGTCTGTTCCTGATCCGGTGGTGTCTGTTCCTGTTCCTGAGCCGGTGGTGTCTGTTCCTGAGCCGATGGTGTCTGTTCCAATTCCTGAGCCGGTGGTGTCTGTTCCTGTTCCTGAGCCGGTGGTGTCTGTTCCTGAGCCGGTGGTGTCTGTTCCAGTTCCTGAGCCGGTGTCTGTTCCAGTTCCTGAGCCGGTGTCTGTTCCAGTTCCTGACCCGGTGTCTGTTCCTGTTCCTGAGCCGGTGTCTGTTCCTGAGCTGGTGTCTGTTCCTGTGCCGTGGCAGCCCGAGGGGTCGTCTCCGCCGTGGCCGCCCGAGGGAGAGTCTCCGCCCTGGCCGCCCGAGGGAGAGTCTCCGCCCTGGCCGCCCGATGGACTGTCGTTTCAGCCCTGGCCACCTGCACGACCTGCTCCGCCCTGGCCACTCGAGGGAAAGTCTGCTTCGCCCTGGCCACCCGATGAGTCGTCTGCTTCACCCTGGACACCCAATGGACTGTCGTCTCCGCCCTGGCCGCCAGATGGACTGTCTTCTCCGCCCTGGCCGCCAGATGGACTGTCGTCTCCGCTCTGGCCGCCAGATGAACTGTCACTCCCTGTCCCCGTTTCCCTCCATGGACCTGGTCCCCCATCCCTCCCCCTGATCCTCCACCAGTCCACCTCCCGCCTGGACTCTTGCTTTGTGTGTCAAGTCTTGGAGCGTCTGGTAGCCGCTCCGTAGAGGGGGGGTTATGTCACAGTGTTGTGTTATGTTCCCTGGTGTCCACTAGAGGTCCCCTTCCCCCACGGTGTCATTCTCATTAGGAACTGCATTTCCCAGAATCCTTGTCTGCACTCATCACTGTTCATTGTACCCAGCTGTTCCCCATCATGATTGTTAGATGTGTGTATTTATACCCTTTCTGTTTTAGTGTTTGTTACGGAGTCCTTGTTGTATATCACACCACTTTGAGGTCTGTTTTCTGCTCTGTCTTGCCTGTTCTTGTTTTGTCTCTTGTTTGGATTGCTTTATCGGATTTTGACCCCTGCTTGGACTGTTTATGAATTACGGATTTCCCTTTTAAATTACATACTGCATTTTTGGATCTTCCTGTGTTTCCTTTAGTGTGGATCGTGACAGAAAAGGATGCATTGGGATTGGCATTTAAAGACATTGTAAACTCAATTGGAGTTAGACAACACGTGTCCATCGTAATCATACTCTAGATCTAATATTATCACACGGAATAGATGTTGATGCCGTTAAAATTCTGCAGCAGAGCGATGACATCTCAGATCATTATCTAGTCTCGTGTAAACTTCATTTAGCCAAGGCTGCAAAGCCGACTCCGTGTTTCAAATATGTTAGAACTATCACTTCTGCCACTAAAGATAGCTTTATCAATAATCTTCCTGATCAGTTTCATCATCTTAGCATCCCAGATAGCTTAGAAGAACTTGATATTGCAACAGAAACGTTTAACTCTCTCTTTTCCAGCACTTTAGACACAGTTGCTCCGTTGCGCTTAAAGACGATCAAAGAAAATAGTCCAAGGCCGTGGTACAACGAGCACACTCGGGCCCTTAAGATAGCAGCCAGAAAAATGGAGGAAGAAAACAAAACTAGAGGTATTTCGCATTTCATGGAAGGAGAGCTCCATTGCTTACAGAGAGGCTTTAAAAGCTGCTAGATCTGCTTATTTTTCAACCCTATTAGAAGAAAATAAACATAATCCTAGGTATTTATTTGAAACAGTGGCTAAACTAACGAAAAATAAAGCTTCAAGCACCGAAGTTTCCAAGCAACACAGCAGAAATGACTTTATGAACTTCTTCAATTATAAGATTGATAATATCAGGGACAAAATTACAACTATGCAACCGTCTACTACAGTATCGCATCAGGGAGTGCATTGTAGTCTTCCTGAGGAAAACTTTGATTCGTTCGTTGCTATAGGAGAGGAAGAATTTACTAAACTCATTAAATCATCTAAATCTTCAACATGTATGTTAGACCCTATACCGACTAAGCTACTGAAAAAGATGCTCCCAGAGGTCATAGATCCTCTTCTTAATATCATTAATTCATCTTTGTCTCTAGGATACGTACCAAAAAACTTTAAGCTGGCTATGATTAAACCGCTTGTTAAAAAAAACACAACTTGATCCTACAGAATTAGTCAATTACAGGCCAATCTCGAATCTACCTTTTCTGTCAAAGATATTAGAAAAAGCAGTGTCTTCACAACTGTGTTCCTTTCTTGAAAGAAATGATATCTGCGAGAATTTCTAGTCAGGATTTAGACCATACCATAGTGCCAAGACGGCTCTCGTTAGAGTCACAAATGATTTGCTCTTATCATCTGATCGTGGTTGTGTCTCTCTATTAGTGTTACTCGATCTTAGTGCTGCATTTGACACCATTGACCACAACATTCTTTTAAATAGACTCGAACATTACGTGGGCATTAGGGGAAATGCACTAGCATGGTTTAAATCATACTTATCTGACCGTTAATCAGTTTGTAGCAGTAAATGAAGAGATGTCTCATCGATCACAAGTTCAGCGTACCACAAGGCTCAGTACTTGGACCGCTGCTGTTCACTCTGTACATGCTACCATTAGGAGATATCATTTGGAAACATGGAATTAGCTTTCACTGTTATGCTGACGATACTCAGCTGTATATTTCTTCAAAACCTAACGAAACTTGTCAATTCACAAAATTAACGGAATGCATAGCGGATATAAAAAATTGGATGACTCGTAATGTCCTACTTCTAAATTCTGAAAAAACAGAGTTTCTAATTATTGTACAAAAAACTTCCTCACGTAATAATCTAGAATACTGTCTAACACTTAATGGCTGCTCTGTTGAGTCTTCGTCGTCGGTTAGGAACCTGGGTGTGCTCTTTGATACCAATCTTTCATTTGAAAGTCACGTGTCTAGTATCTGTAAAACTGCATTTTTCCATCTTAAAAATATATCTAAATTACGACATATGCTCTCATTGACAAATGCGGAACAATTAGTTCATGCGTTCATGACCTCAAGGCTAGATTATTGTAATGCTCTACTGGGTGGTTGCCCTGCACGCTTAATAAACAAACTACAGCTAGTTCAAAACGCAGCAGCTCGAGTTCTTACCAGAACCAGGAAGTATGACCATATTAGCCCAGTTCTGTCAAAACTGCATTGGCTCCCTATTAAACATTGCATCAATTTTAAAATATTGCTGATTACTTACAAAGCACTGAATGGTTTAGCTCTGCAGTACTTGAGCGAGCTCTTAATGCATTATAGTCCTTCACGTCTATTGCGATCTCAAAATTCCGGCCAGTTGATAATACCTAGAATATCAAAATCGACTGCTGGCGGTAGATCCTTTTCCTATTTAGCACCAAAACTTTGGAACAGTCTTCCTACCATTGTCCGGGAAGCAGACACACTCTGTCAGTTCAAAGTCAGACTTAAGACACATCTCTATGACCTAGCATTCACATAATACATTATAGACTTCTATAGTTCAATGTTAGGCTGCATAGATTAGGTCAGCCGGAACCGGGAACACTTCCCATAAATCCTGATGTACTCGTTACATCATGAGAAGAATGGCATCTACACTAATTTCCCTCGTGTCTGTGTTTATCCCGAGGTTTTCCTGCAGCCTGCTGGATCCGGACCGTATCCAGATCTGATGAAGGACCTTCGCCTGGACCCGATGACAACGCAGTGCTGAAGTGCCAACTAGTCTCTCCCTCTGGAGGATCCCTTTACCACTCTACAGATAAAGCGTTGTTGGGAAAATTCGTTTCGCGTTCCTACCCCAAAGCGACAAAATAAAATAAAATTCTTTATCAAAATCTATAAGGAAAGACAAGTACTTTGTTTAGGCTTGGCTTGTAGGGAATTCCAAACCTGCGCACATATATTCAAACGCACATAACTATAGAACCCATTCTAAATGCGCATGTGACCGCCATCAGCGTTTCTCACAAGTTCGTCTGTATAGAGCAGGGGTCGGCAATAGGCGGCCCGCGGGCCAAAACTGGCCCACCAGCAATATTTTTTGGCCCGCCGGATCATTTTGGAAGTCCGTTTTTTTTTTTTTTTTTTTTTTTTAATCAGCCTATTTTTATTTTACAATAACGGTTTAAAAATAGGCCCCGCATATCATTCGTTCAATCGGTTTTTTTTTTTTTTTAATTAAAACAACTTGTTTTTCCATTATTTATTTCCTGAACTAAAATGAAAAAACGAATAACGACTCGTTTTCCGATTTTCTGATTGTGCGTTCAGATCAAAAATAGAAAAAATAAATAACAGGTTTAGACGAATTTTAATGTTGAATTTTAATTTAACACCTAGCAGATATACCAATCATTTTAAACAGATCAATTATTCGGGTATATCACACTGATAAATAATGTGTATTACCTGATAAAAAATATTTGCACTATGCTGCTGCACAAAACTCTTACAATAGGCTACTTGAGAAAAGCCGTGGTCGCGCGCCTACATCTGACAATATTGTTTTCTTGGTTGTGGTTTAAAAATAAACATTCTGACATAAAACACTCAGTCAGCTACACTGTTTACTTCTGAATATTATATTTTGGGTTCAAACACGCGCCGCTGCACACCACACATAGCCTACTTAACAGTGTTAAATTTGAAAAATACTGTTCGATAGAACTGCTTTGTTAAATTACCACGGTTATCTGCGTGCTTCCTGCGATGAAGTTCCACATTTGCGGCTATCCAACACGAAAATGCAGCAAAGCCTTTCACAATATTGTTTTCTTCAGATAACTCCAAATTTCTCCCACACACTGGACTTGATTTTTGATGACTATTGTCGACAACTTTACAATCTCCACTAGCTATTCTTTTCTTCAACTACTCAGCATCCATCTCGACGACTGCAGTGCAAGCAGATCGCGCGCGCGGTTATGAGGAATTTTTAAAACTGAAAGTAGGTAGATTCCTGGGAAGGCGTGGCGCGTGGGCACAAATAAACTGATGTGGATTTTAAATTATTTTATAAACTTGAAATACAGGCATATTTTTGTAGATGTGTTTCTAAAAATATGCATATATTTTTACGTTTGAACGTGATTGTTTTAAACCCGTGTTTCCCCCGTGTCCGACCTGACCCGCACCCCATCCGACACAGTTGGATATTTTTCACCCGTTTGAGCAAAATTTGCGGGTTACCCATCGGCTACCCGAACCCGTGCAGGACTCTATTTTAAAGTATAAGTAGCGGTCAGAACTCTGGTGTAGTTTGGACGGAGCGGGCGGTCGTCTGACTGACAATAGCCCACTCCCGACATGTTTTGACAGCGCATTCGCACTTCATTCTGACCACATGTAGCCTACACCTAGATGTGAGGAGCTGTTTGGTAGCCTACTGAAACCATTGTCAGTCAGCAACATTCTTTTTTTTCTTTTTTTTTTTGCAAGGATGTTTGAAATAGTTTGGCAGAAAATAGCCTTCTTCATTTGTCAGTAGGGCAATATGGTTTTTATTTATGTTGCTTGAGTGATTTGTTATTTATTTGTTATTTATATTTCATTATTTTTTTCTGTGACATTTTTTCTCTGCTGACAGTAAGCTACAATGTTAAAATAGCCTAATATTTATATTGACACGAACACAATATTTGTATAGCATTTCTAATTGTTATAGGCTACTTAATCTCTCTCTTTCCGTTAGAGATATTTTAATGTGAGATTCTGGAAGTGAGATCTAAATTTTGCGGACCGTCAGGTCGGAATATAAAGCGGGTGAATACAGAGCGTATTTTAAATAAAATTTGTGTAGCTACGTGTAGCTGGCCCGCCACCTACTGGCTAAAAAAAATATTGGCCCGCGGCCATAGTTATTTGCCGACCCCTGGTGTAGAGAGAATGGTGTCGTCTTAGAGGCCCCTAATTTAACAACAAATGATCGTTGCGACGGAATCAAATCAATCAAAACTAACTTTAGATGGAAAATAACTTAATTAAAGAACGTCTCGGTTACTGATGTAACCCTCGTTCCCTGAAGGAGGGAACGGGAGACGTAACGTCGACGTGACGACGTAATTGGGATCACTTCAGGGAGCCCTATCAACTTCGAGTGTCTACAGAACGAGCCAATGAACGTTGGCGTGCGTGAATCGCGTCACGCGCCCCGCCCCGCCGCGCGGGTATAAACAGGAAGCGGGCGCACGCACACATTGTTTTTCGCTGAGGAGCCGAGATTTGTGACGGCCATGCAGCGATGGTCAGCAACGGTGGCGACGGGACGTTACGTCTCCCGTTCCCTCCTTCAGGGAACGAGGGTTACATCAGTAACCGAGACGTTCCCTTTCAGTCGCTCACGTTCGACGTAACGTCGACGTGACGACGTAATTGGGATCCCATGGAAAACGCCACGGTTGCTGCCACATCCAGCGCCCTACGCAAGACTCTCAGACCCCCAACTGCTGGGGCGGAAGATCTGCGTAGAGGGAGTTCAACTGCTGTTCCATTATACCCCACCCAGCGGAACTCTTGGATAACACTGGGAAAGCGTACCTCTCCAGGGGAAAGAACGCTGCGGAGCCACATCCTGCCCGAAGGGAGGTAACATGTGGAGAATACACATATGGACTGGCCGAAGGGGCAGTGCGACATATGGAATGTCACTGGGGTGGCTCCACCCGAAGGGGGAGACACACCGGACAGTGACGGCAGAGCAGACTCTGCCAAGGGAAGACACGGGCTCACCGCAGGGAACTGGTCGTGGAAGAATACACATATGGGATCGCCGCAGGGATCACCACATATGGAACCCAGCCTAGCACAAGTTACACAAGCATACGAGCACTAGGCCTGGCGTCGGACGCTCCGCAACGTCCGACTGCCGAAGGGGTGCGGAGGAACTCACAGGGTTCGCCAATGGGGAACTCGACTGGAGTAAAAAGCGCACGTATCCGTTCCTAGGAAGGGAGTGGCGCAGCAAGCCGACACTAGAGCGGGAACTTCGGTGTTACCGGCTAGTAGAAGCGAGCACACAGGAAGAAACCGGCTCAACACGTAAGCTATAAAACCTAGCGAACGTGTTAGGTGTCGCCCAGCCCGCAGCTCTACAGATGTCTGTCAGCGAGGCGCCGTGAGCCAGCGCCCAGGAAGAAGCGACACTCCTAGTGGAGTGGGCTTTCAACCCAGGCGGGCAGGGCACGCCTTGGGCTTCGTAAGCCAAGGCGATGGCATCCACTATCCAGTGGGCCATCCTCTGCTTGGAGACAGCCTTCCCTTTCTGCTGGCCTCCGTAACAGACGAAGAGCTGATCTGAGGTCCTGAGGCTTTGCGTTCTGTCCACGTACAGACGCAGAGCGCGAACGGGACAAAGAAAAGCCAGGGCTGGGTCTGCCTCCTCCGAAGGCAGCGCTTGCAGGTTCACTACCTGGTCCCGGAAGGGAGTGGTAGGAACCTTGGGCACGTATCCGGGCCGGGGTCTCAGGATGACGTGAGAGTTATCCGGGCCGAATTCTAGGCACGATTCGTCGACCGAAAATGCATGCAGGTCCCCTACCCTCTTGATAGAGGCCAATGCAACCAGGAGTACTGTCTTACAGGACAGAATTTTTAACTCAGCTGATTGCAGAGGCTCAAAGGGTGGTCTCTGAAGTGCCGAAAGGACCAGAGACAAGTCCCAAGAGGGTATAGAGAGTGGGCGAGGAGGATTCAGTCTCCTCGCTCCCCTCAGGAACCTGACGATCAGGTCATGCTTTCCCAAAGACTTACCATCAACAGCATCGTGATGTGCGGCAATAGCGGCAACATACACTTTAAGGGTGGAGGGAGACAGCCTTCGCTCCAGCCCTTCTTGCAGGAAGGAAAGCACGGCTCTGATCGAGCAAGATCGGGGGTTCTCCTCATGAGAGGAGCACCAGTCAACGAACAGGTTCCATTTCAATGCATAGAGGCGCCTCGTAGAGGGGGCTCTAGCGGAAGTGATGGTGTCAACTACCGCAGGGGGTAGGTCACTTAGAACCTCCGCGTCCCGTCCAGGGACCAGACATGGAGTTTCCAGAGGTCTGGACGCGGGTGCCATAGGGTGCCCCGTCTCTGAGAGAGCAGGTCCTCTCTCAGAGGGATGGGCCAGGGAGGGGCTGTCGCGAGGAGCACTAGTTCCGGGAACCAGGTCCGGTTGGGCCAATACGGCGCAACTAACAAGACCTGCTCCTCGTCCTCCCTGACTTTGCACAAGGTCTGTGCAAGAAGGCTCACTGGGGGAAACGCATACTTGCGAAGGCCCCGGGGCCAGCTGTGTGCCAGAGCATCCGTGCCGAGGGTCCCCTCGGTCAGGGAATAGAACAACTGGCAATGAGACGTGTCCGGGGCGGCAAACAGATCTACCTGAGCGGTCCCGAAGCGCCTGAAAATCAGCTGGACCACCTGGGGATGGAGTCGCCATTCTCCCGGTAGCACCTGCTGCCGTGAGAGCTCGTCGGCTGCACGGTTGAGCAGGCCCGGAATGTAAACGGCACGAAGCGACCTCAGATGCTTCTGACTCCAGAGGAGGAGATGGCGGGCGAGTTGTGACATGCGGCGGGAGCGTAGACCACCTTGGCAGTTGATGTACGCAACGGTCGCAGTGCTGTCCGTACGGACCAGTACGTGCTTGCCTAGTAGCAGCGTTTTGAAACGGCTCAGTGCAAGACGTACTGCTAACAACTCGAGGCAGTTGATGTGCCAATGCAGTTGAGGCCCCGTCCACAGACCTGAAGCTGCATGCCCGTTGTACGTGGCCCCCCAGCCGGTGGTAGAGGCATCCGTGGAGACCACAGAGTGCCTGGACACTTGTTCCAGGGGAACACCTGCCCGCAGGAACGAAGGGTCCGACCACAAGCTGAGAGTTTGGCGACAGTGCGGAGTCACTTGGACCCGGCACGAGCCGCTCTGCCACGCCCATCTCGGGACTCGATCGTGGAGCCAGTGTTGGAGCGGCCTCATATGAAGCAATCCGAGCGGCGTAACCGCGGCTGCAGATGCCATATGCCCCAGGAGCCTCTGAAACAGTTTCAGTGGTGCCGCTGTTCTGCGTCTGAGCGTGCTCACGCAGTTCAACACTGACTGGACACGGGCCTCGGTGAGGCGCGCTGTCATGTTGATCGAGTCCAACTCCATACCAAGAAAAGAGATCCTCTGCCCGGGGGTGAGTTTGCTCTTTTCCCAGTTGACCCGAAGCCCTAGATGGCTGAGGTGACTGAGCACCATGTCCCTGTGTTCGCACAACTGCTCTCTCGACTGGGCCAGAATCAGCCAGTCGTCGAGGTAGTTGAGGATGCGAACACCACGCTCGCACATGGGAGCAATGGCCGCCTCCGCGACTTTCGTGAAGACGCGGGGCGACAGGGCCAGCCCGAAGGGTAAGACCTTGTACTGATATGCCCGTCCCTCGAACGCAAAGCGGAGAAACGGTCTGTGTCGAGGGAGAATCGAGACATGAAAGTACGCGTCCTTCAGGTCGATCGCTGCAAACCAATCTTGGGGACGGATGCATTTGAAAATGCGTTTCTGCGTAAGCATCTTGAACGGTAGCCTGTGAAGGGACCGGTTCAGGACGCGCAGGTCCAAGATTGGTCGTAACCCACCACCTTTCTTGGGTACAATGAAGTACGGGCTGTAGAAGCCGGTCTTCATATCGGCTGGAGGGACCGGCTCGATCGCGTCCTTCGCCAGTAGGACTGCGATCTCCGCCCTGAGCACGGGGGCATTGTCCGCCAGAACACGGGTGAACAGGATGCCCTTGAAAGCAGGGGGGCGCCGGGCGAACTGAATCGCATAGCCGAGTCTGATGGTACGGATGAGCCAGCGCGGCGGAATGCAGGGACCCGACTCGGACGGCACAGCGGCCCGAAGTGGGGTCTGAGTGTGTGGTGCAGCACATACCTGCTTCCGTCGAAGGGCAGAGTGAGTGTGTGGAGGCGACCGCACGTCCGGAACACAGCCACTGCTGCTCGCTGGCGATGAAAGAGGGGCTCGGGAGTGACAAGGCATGGCGGCGTCGTCGACTGCCAAGCGCGCCCTCTTGGGGCCCAGAGGTTTCAGAAATTGCTTTTTGAAAATTGCTTTTTGAAAATTTTTGAAAATGTGGGTACCACTGACCCGTGGGTCAGTGGCGGAACAAAAAGAAAAGGAAACAAAAGATTCTCCGCCCGGCCCTCCACCGGGGGAAGGAGTGGCGCCTTCGCCATCTCCTGAAGAGCAACTTGATCCACCTCTGGGCCGCCCGTCTCAGGGTCGTTTGCACCGTCGCTTGCCTCCTGGTTTGGCAGCGGCCTGGACGGGCGGGGTCGGCTTTCTGCGGCTTGCTCCACGCTGAGGCCTGGATGATGGCTGCTGCTGCTGGGGCTTGGCGGGAGCGGAGGACGCCGCAGAAGGCCGACCTCGGCGACGAGTAGACGGAGGGTCTGCGGCCGGCGGACGGGTGGGAGCAGCAGCGGTCCGCCGGGGCAGGATGTGCCGGATGGCCTCCGTCTGCTTCTGTGCGGCCGAGAACTGTTGGGCAAAGCTCTCGACCGCGTCGCCGAACAACCCAACCTGGGAAAGAGGGGCATCCAGGAACCGATATTTATCAGTGTCCCTCATATCCGCCAGGTTGAGCCAAAGGTGGCGCTCCTGGACCACCATGGTGGACATCGCCTGACCAACTGAACGTGCGGTTTCCTTCGTCGCCCGGAGGGCGAGGTCGGTTGCCACACGGAGCTCCCGGAGGAGCTCTGGGTCAGAACCACCCTCGTTCATGTCCATGAGCGCCTGGGCCTGGTGGACCTGCAAGAGCGCCATGGCATGGAGGGCGGAAGCAGCCTGTCCACAGGCCTTGTAAGCCCTCGCCGTTAGACCGGACGAAAACTTACAGGCCTTGGACGGGAGGCGTGGATTACCCCGCCAAGAGGAAGCGGACGCCGGACACAGCTGCATCGCGACGGCCCGCTCCACTGGGGGGATATCCACATACCCCTTAGCTGCCCCGCCGTCGAGGGTGGCGAGGGGTGAGGAGCCACTAGAACGGCTTCGGGCACTATACGGTGCCTTCCACGTCCTAGAAAGCTCCTCATGCACTTCCGGAAAGAAAGGTACCGGGGCGGCGCACTGAGAACCAGCACGGCCCGCCCCGAGAAACCAATCGTCCAACCGAGAAGGTTCGGGACGTGGTGGAGGATTCCACGCAAGCCCGACCTTCTCGGCGGCCCGGGAAAGCATAGCAGTCCATTCTGGATCTGGCTCGGACAACGCTACACACCCCGAGGGGGGCAACGCAGCCGAGTCGTCATTTCCAGAGGACAGCTCCCCCTCCGATGCTGCGATCGACATCTGATCGTCAGCTGGAGCCCCAAAGGAAACGGTTGGCCGTTCCGGAGAAGGACCAAGACGTTCACTAAGGAGCCCCAATGGCGACAGCGCTTGTGAGGCGTGAGGGGCCCGCGGAGGATGACTCGACGGGGAAGCCCTCACGGTAATCCTCAGATCACCCTGGTCATGCACCGAAGTAGGTATATTCTGCGGGGCAGAATAGACACTAGATCGGGGCATAGGCGAGGGGACTGCACCTCCCTTGAGGTAAGCGAGTCTCGATCTAAGCGCTGCGATAGTCATATTCCCGCAATGGGAACATGAACTATCCACAAAAGCTGCCTCAGCGTGTTGAATGCCCAAACACGAGAGGCAACTACTGTGGCCATCTGCTGGCGCCAGGGAACGACGGCATCCAGAAACGCACAAGCGGAATGACATCTTGAAAAAGACGCAGGATCACGCTTGTGTTGCTCTTTTAGTGAAAACAAAAAAATAGAAAGATAACTCTCTCAGTGCTGAGGCACCCAGGGGTAGCCGCGGTGTGAATGAACACACGGGGAAACGCCCACCGAACCGACACACACACACACAAACACAGAACAATAGTGCTGTGAAAACAGCAGTTGTGAGCTGCAATGCTCGCGGCCACCGCTGATCGCGCCGTCACACCAACACAAGGAGAGTCCTCTTCTCGTTTTCAAAGGCAGTCTTTTCCTGTAGAGTTCGGAAGTGAAAGCAAAAGCTCGGCTCCGAAGTGAAAGACAATGTGTGCGTGCGCCCGCTTCCTGTTTATACCCGCGCGGCGGGGCGGGGCGCGTGACGCGATTCACGCACGCCAACGTTCATTGGCTCGTTCTGTAGACACTCGAAGTTGATAGGGCTCCCTGAAGTGATCCCAATTACGTCGTCACGTCGACGTTACGTCGAACGTGAGCGACTGAAAGGGAACCGCTATAAAGCCAGAACAATCTCTGTTACCTTAAATTATACGCTTAAATTATCTCTGTAAAGCTGCTTTGAAACAATCTACATTGTTAAAAGCGCTATATAAATGAAGATGACTTGACTTGACTTAATTTCTTCAGCTCTGGAAATAATATACAGAAACTAGCAGAATCTATTGAATATGAAATGACAAAACTGAAGAAATGGTTTGATGTAAATAAGTTGTCATTGAATTTAAAAAAGACAAAATTTATGGTCTTTGGAAATAGGAAAATAAATAAATCTGTAACTTTATCCATAGATGGAGTTGATATTGAGAGAGTGTTTGAGTTTCGTTTTCTTGGTGTAATTATGGATGATAAGCTATCATGGAAAACTCACATAGCACACATTAAAAGGAAAATTTCCCAAAATATTTTTGTTTTAAACAAAGTGAAGGAGATATTACAGTTTTTTACAATCACTTTGCTACTATTTTCAGAACCTTGATCTCATTTTTCAAAACTCTAGACACAAAACTCAAAACGGTTATCACTTGTAACACAGGCTATCTAATGTTCAAAACATTGCATTGTGCATTCACATCTTTAAAGAAATCTTGCACTTGCACAATCATTGGTTCAAAAAACTAATTTACAGTGAAATATCATTGAAACATAACTATAGATCACCCACACACAAGCAACCGATAGTTTCATTGTGTCATTGTTCGTACAATCATTACAGTTTTTTACAATCACTTTGCTACTATTTTCAGAACCTTGATCTCATTTTTCAAAACTCTAGACACAAAACTCAAAACGGTTATCACTTGTAACACAGGCTGTCTAATGTTCAAAACACTGCATTGTGCATTCACATCTTTAAGGAAATCTTGCACTTGCACAATCATTGGTTCAAAAAACAAATTTACTGTGAAATACCATTGAAACATAACTATAGATCACACACACACAAGCAACCGATAGTTTCACTGTGTCATTGTTCGTACAATCATTAAATATTGTAGAACAAAATAGGTGATACAGGTTCCATTATGGTACTACATGTACAGTAAATACATCTCTGTAAAAGTACTGCAGTAGTAGAGAGAATACGACAGACACAGTGGAATCATTGAACAAAGTTTGTAATATATTGATGCAAAACACTACAGTACAATCACAACATAGGGTTATTTGAATCAAAGCAAAAATAATTAGCTATGAAATAGAAAAGAAAAGACAGTACTGTAAAACATCAAATGCAGTGTTCCTCAACTTGCTTGCTTGTAAGAAACAAAAGAGTGATTACTGTATCTATACAGTGCAGTGCTGTCAATACTGTAAATAGTCTGAAAAGGTGGTACAGTATTTGGGACCATAGACTGATGAAGCATTATGATACAAATATTACAGTAGGCTACATCCATGGATATTGTAGTCTAATTGGTTCATGCTCAATTAGCGTGGAGCAAGGACCAATTAGACTACAATATCCATGGATCGTTATCTTGAAACTTTCATGATTTACTGTAAACATGGAAGATTGTTTGTCTGTTTCCATACAACTATGCATTAAGAGTAATGCAACAGTAACTTATCATTTTGAGCAGTTGTATCAATTGATAGTTAGATCATTGTAAGGAAATGAATAGACACTCTTTTGAAATGTAATGTGTGAATTGCCTTTTGAAATAGTAGTACTTTGATGTTAAGTTGTGTCATATTGAACAGGTGATTTTTGTTGAATGAACAAATGATCTAAGTTTTATGTGTATTGTATCCAAGCAATTGAGAAAAGGGTTAGAGTTTTGAAAAATGTGCATTTTGATCATTGGTTGTGAGTTTTGTGTCTAGAGTTGTGAAAAATGACATCAAGGTTCTGAAAATAGTAGCAAAGTGATTGTAAAAAACTGTAAACTAGATGTACCGCATCGCGGTACAAAATATGACCGCCACTCAGGCCTGCACTGGCTTTCCACAAAAATAAATGACGTGGAGTAATTTGGCTGTATTGCGTGTTTATGTATATACCTAAAAAAAGTAATAGTATGTGCATGTCTGTCTGTGTGTGTGTGTGTGTGTGTATGTGTGTGTCTGTGTGTGTGTGTGTGTGTGTGTGTGTCTGTGCGTGTATGTATGTGTGCGTACATGTGTGCGCGTGTGTGTTTGTGTGTGTGTGTCTGTGCATGTGGATTTGTATGTGTGTGTATGGGTGTGTGTCTGTGCGTGTGGATGTCAGTGTGTGTGCATGCTTGCGTTTGTTTGTATTCCTGCATGTGTGTGTGTGACAGTATCATCCTAAACCAGCAACCCTTCGCTCAACAGCACCATCTACAGGCCGATGAGTGTACAGTCACTAAATGTGCACATAAATGAATTTATTTTATACCCCCCCATGGATTCTACAAAACTTAGCAGAGGATACCCCCAGAGGATGTCAAGTTAATCATACACATGAAATATGGTGCAGTTCTGAACATCTCCACTGAAGATAGGGGCGATTAAAGCAGAATAATATTGCATTTTCATTTTTTATGGGAGGGGCGCAAATCACAAATGAGTGATTATGGGCTAGGTTGATGTGGGCCCTTAAGAGCAACATACCATAACAATAACAAATGCATTTTTTTGGGTTTGGGGGGGCCCAGCGCGGGGGGGGGGGGGGGGGGGTGAGTGGCCCCCGGGGACCAAACGAAATTTTTCCGTAGAAGTCTAGTGGGGCTACATGCTCACCAAATTTCATGTTCCCCGGTGTTTCGGTGTCCCTGGTATCGTTGACGAAAAATTTACGGGGGCCCCAGCGCAGGGGGGGGGAAGTGGCCCCCGGGGACCAAACGAAATTTTTCCATAAAAGTCTAGTAGACCAACATACCATAAAAATTTCTTCATCCTCGGTGCCACGGTTCAGGTAGTTATTTAGGAAAAACTGCATTTTTTTGGTTTTGGGTGGGCCCAGCGCGGGGGGGGAGTGGCCCCCGGGGACCAAACGAAATTTTTCCGTAGAAGTCTAGTGGGGCTACATGCCCACCAAATTTCATGTTCCCCGGTGCTTCGGTGTCCTTGGTATCGTTGACGAAAAATTTACGGGGGCCCCAGCGCGGGGGGGGGAGTGGCCCCCGGGGACCAAACGAAATTTTTCCGTAAAAGTCTAGTAGACGAACATACCATAAAAATTTCTTCATCCTAGGTGCCACGGTTCAGGTAGTTATTTAGGAAAAACTGCATTTTTTTGGGTTAAGGGGGGCCCAGCGCGGGGGGGGGAGTGGCCCCCGGGGACCAAACGAATTTTTTCCGTAGAAGTCTAGTGGGGCTACATGCCCACCAAATTTCATGTTCCCCGGTGTTTCGGTGTCCCTGGTATCGTTGACGAAAAATTTACGGGGGCCCCAGCGCGGGGGGGGAAGTGGCCTCCGGGGACCAAATGAAATTTTTCCGTAAAAGTCTAGTAGACCAACATACCATAAAAATTTCTTCATCCTCGGTGCCACAGTTCAGGTAGTTATTTAGGAAAAACTGCATTTTTTTGGTTTTGGGGGGGGCCAGCGCGGGGGGGGAGTGGCCCCCGGGGACCAAACGGAATTTTTCCGTATAAGTCTAGTGGGGCTACATGCCCACCAAATTTCATGTTCCCCGGTGCTTCGGTGTCCCTGGTATCGTTGACGAAAAATTTACGGGGGCCCCAGCGCGGGGGGGGGGGGAGTGGCCCCCGGGGACCAAACGAAATTTTTCCGTAAAAGTCTAGTAGACAAACATACCATAAAAATTTCTTCATCCTCGGTGCCACGGTTCAGGTAGTTATTTAGGAAAAACTGCATTTTTTTTGGGTTAAGGGGGGCCCAGCGCGGGGGGGGGAGTGGCCCCCGGGGACCAAACGAAATTTTTCCGTAGAAGTCTAGTGGGGCTACATGCCCACCAAATTTCATGTTTCCCGGTGTTTCGGTGTCCCTGGTATCGTTGACGAAAAATTTACGGGGGCCCCAGCACGGGGGGGGGAGGGGGAAGTGGCCTCCGGGGACCAAACGAAATTTTTCCGTAAAAGTCTAGTAGACCAACATACCATAAAAATTTCTTCATCCTCGGTGCCACGGTTCAGGTAGTTATTTAGGAAAAACTGCATTTTTTTGGTTTTGGGGGGGGCCAGCGCGGGGGGGGAGTGGCCCCCGGGGACCAAACGGAATTTTTCCGTAGAAGTCTAGTGGGGCTACATGCCCACCAAATTTCATGTTCCCCGGTGCTTCGGCGTCCCTGGTATCGTTGACGAAAAATTTACGGGGGCCCCAGCGCGGGGGGGGGGGGAGTGGCCCCCGGGGACCAAACGAAATTTTTCCGTAAAAGTCTAGTAGACAAACATACCATAAAAATTTCTTCATCCTCGGTGCCACGGTTCAGGTAGTTATTTAGGAAAAACTGCATTTTTTTGGGTTAAGGGGGGCCCAGCGCGGGGGGGGGAGTGGCCCCCGGGGACCAAACGAAATTTTTCCGTAGAAGTCTAGTGGGGCTACATGCCCACCAAATTTCATGTTTCCCGATGTTTCGGTGTCCCTGGTATCGTTGACGAAAAATTTACGGGGGCCCCAGCACGGGGGGGGAAGGGGGAAGTGGCCTCCGGGGACCAAACGAAATTTTTCCGTAAAAGTCTAGTAGACCAACATACCATAAAAATTTCTTCATCCTCGGTGCCACGGTTCAGGTAGTTATTTAGGAAAAACTGCATTTTTTGGGGTTTGGGGGGGGCCCAGCGCGGGGGGGGAGTGGCCCCCGGGGACCAAACGAAATTTTTCCTTAGAAGTCTAGTGGGGCTACATGCCCAGCAAATTTCATGTTCCCCGGTGTTTCGGTGTCCCTGGTATCGTTGACGAAAAATTTACGGGGGCCCCAGCGCGGGGGGGAAGTGGCCCCCGGGGACCAAACGAAATTTTTCCGTAAAAGTCTAGTAGACCAACATACCATAAAAATTTCTTCATCCTCGGTGCCACGGTTCAGGTAGTTATTTAGGAAAAACTGCATTTTTTGGGGTTTGGGGGGGCCCAGCGCGGGGGGGGAGTGGCCCCCGGGGACCAAACGAAATTTTTCCTTAGAAGTCTAGTGGGGCTACATGCCCACCAAATTTCATGTTCCCCGGTGCTTCGGTGTCCCTGGTATCGTTGATGAAAAATTCAGTAAGGTGACGGGAAAAAAAAAAAAAAAAACTTTGACAATCCCTATATGACCGCTCTCGCTAGCTACGCTAGCGGCGGTCATAATAAGGAAACAATGAAAATACTTTATAGTTCACTCATCGTACCATATTACATTTATTGCATAGAAGTCTGGGGGAACACATATCAGACAAATATAAAACCTTTATCTATTCTACAGAAGAGAGCTATAAGAATTATTCATAAAGTTAACTATCGAGAACATACAAGCAAATTATTTGCTAAATCCAGAATATTAAAGTTAGAAGATTTGGCTAAGTTTCAAACACTAATAATTTTGTTTAAAGCAAGACATAAAATTTTACCAGAGAAAATACAACACCTTTATCAGTTAGAAAAAGAGTTCAGTTGGAGAAGGTATAATTTTAAACATCAATTTGCACGTACAACAATAAAACAAATGTGCACCTCAGTTATGGGAGTAAAATTGTGGAACTCATTGCATGATAATCTTAAAAGTTGTAGTAATATTGGTCAGTATAAGTATAGATATAAACAGAGTAAATAAGGTTAATATTAATATGGTGAGGTCCATGTTGTTTTTTTGTTTTGTTTTCCTCTATATGTATTGGATTACTTGTTGTTTTGTTGTCTGAGCATTGCCTGATTTATTATACTGCATGAATGCTGATATTTAAACCAACATTGTTTTTTGTCAGTGTAATTTTGGCTGTAAGCTGCTTAAGAAAGGTAATTTTGCTTTTTGGAATAGATATTATTATGGAGACAGATATTATAAGATTTTATCTTCTTTCTGCTCCCTTTTGCACATGGGAATTTAAATTATTTAAAGAAGAAAATGAAATGTTTTGTGTTTTACCATGGAGCAATAAAAAAAAAAAAAAAAAAAAACTCTTTATATCCTCACCTTGATGTGTTCAATTCTGTCATCACACTTTTTCTTCATTTCTTCTCCATGTTTGAGCTTGTTTTGTAAGGACGTCAGTGCTGTATTAAATTCCTCCTACAGGTTAAGATGAAAAAATATGAATAACCCATGACATTTCTATTTTTTGCTGTTACTTTTTTTTTTATATATCATTTTTTTTGGTGATTTTTGCCTTTTTTTATTATTGGGACAGGACAGTAGAGAGTTGACAGGAAGTGAGGTGGGAGAGAGACGGGGGATGGGATCGGGAAAGGTCCACGAGCCGGGACTCGAACTCGGGCTGCCCAAGCGCAACGGCGCTACATGTCGGCGCGCAGACCACGAGGCCATCAGCGCCGACTTTTGCTATTACTTTTAAGAAGATTAAGAAGATTATTGCTGGATTTTATATTAGTAGTAAGTCGGAGAGATTTAGTCTAAGTAAAAATATATACTGGTCTATTGTATACACAAATAATACTGTTTGTTTAGCACTGTATTCAGCATATGAAATGAGAGACATTTGTTTTACCTTGTAAGATGAAACCACTTCACTGATGGGTCTGAATGTGTGATTGGTGTGTTTCTCTGAGTCTCTGCACACTAAACACACAGCCTGTTTGTCCTCCAGACAGAAGAGTTTGAGTTTCTCACTGTGTAAACTGCAGATCTCCTCAGATCTTGATGAATGTTTCTCATTTCTCGCCTTCAGGAACGATTCGCACAAGTTTTTTAACGTGAGATTAACTGGAGGTTCACGTCTAGATGATCTTCTCCTGCAGACAGGACACTCCTGAGTTTTCTTAGTTTTCCAGAACTGTTGTAGACACTCTTTACAAATACTGTGACTACAGGACAGAATAACAGGAGTCTTGAAGATTTCACTGCAAACAGGACAAGAAAGCTCTTCCACAGATTTTGTATCCATTTCCTCGTCTTGTAAAAGATCCAATGATCTACAATTTACTTTTACTTTTTGAACTTTGGTTTAAAGAGTAAATAACCATTACAATCAAAATCAAATCTGGTTTCAATCAGAAATACACAAAAGCCCTAATATAATGTGTCCTCCTCTGTTCTTCACAACTCGTTTTGGCTTTCAGGAAAAATGAAAGGTAGAAATAATAAGACTAGTCAGTTCCTGAAAGGTTTTGTAAGAGGGTGGAGTTTCTGATGATCTTTTGAAACTTCTGGGGCTGTTTGCATAAACCGCTGAAACTAGTCTTATAAGTTAGTCATCAATTTATTTCTTTAAGACTATTCATAACTTTCACATAACATTGTACACTGGCCTAATTTGATACAAAAAATAAATAAATAAGGCTGATTAGCTGCCAGTTTTCTGGATTAAACTTTTTGCCTGTGTTTTCTGCCCTGTTGCTCATTTGGATTCCTCGCCCGTGTGATTGACCTTTTGCCTGTTATTTAGATTATGATTCTGGATTGCCCCTGTAAAAGGGAGCAGTTCGTAACAAATACACTTTCTTAACATAATAGCTTTGTTTATTCAGCTTTTTCCTGAAGACAGACTGGATGTATAGTTTTATTTTATTTGTGCGTTCAAGCATATTCTGGATTTAATGAAATTATTAAAGAATTAAGTGATAATATGTAGCATAAGATAATAATAAAAAAAAACATAAGAGAATTTAATCCTGTAAAAAAAGACAAGTTTAATAAAATATATATTTAGGCCTATAGTTGTTATGGTCAGTAAAACAGTGGATTCAATGTCAAGTAAACGCAGTTTATTGAAGATAAAGTCAGCAGTAAAGTAATGAGTAGTGTCCAGGAACAATCGCTCTTGGTAGCGCAGGGAAGCTGATGAACAACCCGGTTTCTCGAGATGGTGAAGGTATAAAGGATGTCCAATGAGATCCCCGCAAAGATTCGGGGACCAGAAGATCAGAACCTCCGTGGAAAATGGCTCTGACAACACAAGACGGCGCCGTTGATCAGCGGTAGTGATCAGTGACCACGCCCACATGCACACATAACAACACAAGGCGAGAAAGAGTCAGTGAATTCATGAACCGTGACAATACCCCTCCCCTAGGAGTGCCTCCTGGAACCCAACTTCTCTCCTCCGGACCGTAACCTTCCCAGTCCACCAGGTACTGAAATCCACATCCCCTCTGTCTCGGGCTTAAGAATACGTTTGACCGAATACGTTGGTTCCCCGTCTACGGACCGTGGACCGCGACTTCGGATTCCAGACTAGGAAAAATTGGTGGCTGGTAACCTAAGCTACACTCAAATGGATAGAGGTCCGTGGATGACACTGGTAACGAGTTATGTGCTTACTCAACCATTGAAAGTTTCTGGCTCCAGGAGGAAGGATTCTTAGACACCAAACATCGCAACACTCTCTCCAAATCTTGGATGGCTCTCTTGGTTTGGCCATTGCTTTGGGGATGATAACATTGAGTGCTCCAAGATGACACGGAATTGTGGCCCCAGTCAACCCTTGGACTGTGCTGTACCAGCCAGGGATGACCGAAGACTATGGGAATCAGAGGAGAGTCCAGAAGAAGGAATGAGAGCTGCTCAGTGTGATTGCATGTGATAAGTGTAAGGAGGTCGGTGGTAAGGTTTATGTCGGAGAGTTCTTGACCATTAAGTGCATTTACAGAAATCTTGTTGTTGAGTGATGTGATGGGTATCTGGAGTTTGTGAGCCAAGGCTAAGTCCATAAAATTACCTTCAGTCCCCAAGTCCAGTAGTGCTTGGCAATGGTGGAACTGGGTTGCCCATAGCAATCTTACCGGGAGGAGAGTTGAAGATGAGGTCTTATCCTTGGAGATCCCGCCCGACAGTAGCCTCATACTTACTGCTGGGCTCGGTCTTTTACGGGTCAGGTGTTCAGGAAATGTCCAGATCTGCCGAAGTAGAGGCATAATCCTTTTGATCTCTGTCTCTCTCTCTCCTCCCGGGAAAGTCGAGCTCTACCCACCTGCATGGGTTCATGATCTAAGACAGGGCTGACCGTATCACTGCCACTGGCTTGAGGGCTTTCGAAACTCCCAGGGACCAAGGTCGTGCTTGTCAGTTGCTCCAGGCGATGTAGACGAGTGTCTACCCGTAGCGCCAGCTCAATCAGTCCATCTAGGCTTTTTGGAAGATCCAATGTGAATATCTCCCTCTGGATATGGTCAGCCAACCCATTCGGGAACATGACCCACTGTGCTTCCTCGTTCCAGTGGCACTCAGCTGCAAGGGTGCGAAACTCGATCGAGTAATCAGAGACGGATTGGTTACTCTGGCGGAGATCCGTGAGTTGTCGAGCCACCTCTCGTCCCGCGGCCGCCCGATCGAATACTCTCCTCATCTCCTCCGATAGTGCCTGGAAAGAGGAACAGCACTGATGTTTATTCTCCCACACCGCCGTTCCCCACAGAGCCACACGCCCCGACAACAATGTAAGCACGAAGGCCTCCTTCGACTGCTCAGTGCTGAAGGTTTGTGGCTGGAGAGAAAAAAACATTGAGCATTTGGTTAAAAACGCTCTGCAAAAGTTCGGCTCACCAGAATAAGGCTCAGGAGCGGGAAGGCGTGGCTCCGATTGATGGCTGGATGCTAGAAGTGTGGGGGGAACAGGCGGTGAGGTGGGCGCAGTTGGAGTTGCTAGTTGTTGAAGCTGTTGGGTGAGCTTGGACATCTGCGCTACCAAGGCTTGCACTGCTCGTCCTGTAACGGCCAGATTCTACTCCTGCTGATCCATCCGAGCTATGCTTCGGGACAGGAATTCACCTAGCTCAGGTGTACTTGCTGAATCCATGAGTGGTCAGATCATTCTGTTATGGCCAGTAAAACAGTGGATTCAATAGCAAGTAAAATCAGTTTTGTTATGTCCCATAACGTATGCATTTGTGTTTTATAATGTGTAAGTGTCATTCATTGATTTATTGACTGTGTGTGCTGCCATTGGACACAACGGCCTGCTGGGAGTTGTAGTTTTGTTGTATGTTTTGTCCAATTTCTTGTGCTCCTCCCGGTCCTAATCTAGGTGATGGGACCTACCAGCCTCATCAATGGCAAGAGGATCCAGTATTTAAGCAGAGCTGGAGAGAGAGACTGTGAGAGATTTCTTCTCCCAAGAGCCTGAGACTGTTGGTGTTACCAGACTCGGAGTGTTGTTCTTGTTGGTGTATGTTAAGCTTAAATGTGTTGTTACGGCTGTAGTGGCAGCTTTGATGTGTTAAGCTTAAACCAAGGTCAACTTAAATGTCTTGTGGCTGTAGTGTACAGCTTTGAATTGCTTGCCCATTATTGAGTGTTGGAGCAGTAGCGAGTGGGTGCCATTTTCTTTTCTCATTTTCTCCTGTTTTTGTTAGTTAGGAAGTAAGGTAAGAGTTCTGTTGTTTATTTGTGTTTATTTTTGTAGGTTAATTAGATTTTCCTTCTACCAGGTAGTGATCTTTTGTTTGTTGTTTTGGCTTTACCCGCTCCTGAAGAACACGCTTCATTTCTTTTTCTTTTGGAGCTGTTTGTTTAGGATTCTTTTTGCACTGTATTTATCACTTATTGTAAATAAATGTATTGGAAATCTTACTTTGTGTATTGTGTGCTGGGACTCAGATAGGTTAACTTCTCTTTGTCGCTGTAAATTTTTGCTTTTTAAAATTTTTTAAATTAATTGGGAACGTAACAGTTTAGATAAAGTCAGCAGTAAAGTAATGAGTAGTCAGATCCAGTGTCCAGGAACAATCGCTCTTGGTAGCACAGGGACACTGATGAACAACCCAATCTCTCGAGATGGTGAAGGGATGAAGGATGTCCAATGCGATCCCCGCAAATACTCGGGGACCAGTAGATCCGAACCTCTGTGGAAGAAGGCAGAGTAAAGAGAACTGGAATACCGGATACAGGTGCAACACGTGAAACTCGAAGACAGGCAGGAGACAAGAACACACCAGGAAACATCCACAACTATCTGACAACACAAGATGAAAATTGTGAGCATAAATAGGAGCCGCTGATCAGATGCAGGTGGCGCCATTGATCAGCGGTACTGATCAGTGACCACACCCAAATGCACACAAAACAACACAAGAGAAAGAGTCAGTGAATTCATGAACCGTGACAATAGTGAGACTGTCAATGGGTACTCAAACTGTAGCTCAATCCGCTCCCTAGTTCACTACTGATCAGGAAGTTGTCAGTCTCAATCGCAAATTCCTTCCAGTGCATTGAAACCTTCTTACAATACACTGTGAAAACCAGGGAGCATCGATGCTCACTCTGTTCCCTTAACAGAAGTTCTGAAGCGTAAAGCATAAATTGCACAAACCAGCACAATATACACAATAATTTTTTTTTTTAAACAAACCATGAGGTAGTGATCATAATATAGCTACCATTTAGAGCTGAAACATTCCAGGGATGTGTAACAATCAAAATATTTAATGAAAATATCAGTTCCCTTTCAGTCGGTCACATTACGTCGACGTCACCAGCGTATTGGGATCAAGTCAGAGAGCCCCAATCATCTTTGAGTGTAAACAGAATGAGCCAATGCACATTGCTGTGCGAGATTTGTAGCTCGGTTATTAATAGGAAGCGGATGCAAGCTCCAGTTGTCTTTGGCTTCGGAGTAAAGAAGGTCAATCTGTATGCAGTCTCTGATTTCAGTGTTTTCAAGGAGTCTGAGTTCTTTAGGAAGAAGCCTCTCCAGCTGGTGTTGGTGTACAGCGCATGCAGCGGTGGTCGCAAACTCACAGCTCTCAACTGCTGTTATCACAGCACTGATTGATTCGAGGGCGTTTCCAAAGAGATTGCAGTTTATTCAACTGAGTAAGTGTTCACTGTAGCAGGGTGCACCATTCCCTGCCAGTGTTGCCACGGCTATTTCCCTTGTGTGCTTCAGCATTGAGAGAGCTAATTCCTGAAAACCTGCTACTTCCTGAAGTGGTAATCTGCGCCTCCCATCCAATGCCTGTAAGTTCTCGTCTGTTCTCACGGGCAAGGCTTACAGAGCCTGTGAACAGGCCGCCTCATCCCTGCAGGTCCATCAGGCCATAGCACAATAATGGACAAGCACAAGGGTAGCCCTCACCGTGAGCTTGTGCGTGAGCTCTGTAGGGCAGGGTTCCTCAATAGGCGGCCCGCGGGCCACATCCGGCCCGTGAGAGAAAAATGTTTGGCCCGCGCTTATTTCAAGGTTGTTATGGTAACATCAGCGTAAGCACGTCACTGGCGTTAAAATTCAAACGCTGTATCTGACAGCATTCGCGCACATCGAAAATATGGCAAGTGTTACAGTTTTTTACAATCACTTTGCTACTATTTTCAGAACCTTGATGTCATTTTTCAAAACTCTAGACACAAAACTCAAAACGGTTATCACTTGTAACACAGGCTATCTAATGTTCAAAACATTGCATTGTGTATTCACATCTTTAAAGAAATCTTGCACTTGCACAATCATTGGTTCAAAAAACTAATTTACTGTGAAATACCGTTGAGACATAACTATAGATCACCCACACACAAGCAACTGATAGTTTCATTGTGTCATTGTTCGTACAATCATTAAATATTGTAGAACAAAATAGGTGATACAGGTTTCATTATGGCACTACATGTACAGTAAATACATCTCTGTAAAGGCACTGCAGTAGTAGAGAGAATACTACAGTGGAATCATTGAACAAAGTTTGTAATATATTGATGCAAAACACTACAGTACAATCACAACATAGGTTTATTTGAATCAAAGCAAAAAATAATTAGCTATGAAATAGAAAAGAAAAGACAGTACTGTAAAACATCAAATGCAGTGTTCCTCAACTTGCTTGCTTGTACTGTAAGAAACAGAACAGGAGTGATGATCTATACAGTGCAGTGCTGTCAATACTGTACATAGTCTGAAAAGGTAGTACAGTGTTTGGGACCATAGACACAGTGTCTGATGAAGCAGTATGATCAAATATTAGGCTACATCCATGGATATTGTAGTCTAATTGGTTCATGCTCCATGCTAATTGGTGACAATGAATATCGTTATCTTGAAACTTTCATGATTTAGTAAACATGGAAGATTGTTTGTCTGTTTCCATACAACTATGCATTCAGAGTAATGCAATAGTTTCTTATCATTTTGAGCAGTTGTATCAATTGATAGTTAGATCAATGTAAGGAAATGAATAGACACTCATTTGAAATGTAATGTGTGAATTGCCTTTTGAAATAGTAGTACTTTGATGTTAAGTTGTGTCATATTGAACAGGTGATTTTTGTTGAATGAACAAATGATCTAAGTTTTATGTGTATTGTATCCAAGCAATTGAGAAAAGGGTTAGAGTTTTGAAAAATGTGCATTTTGATCATTGGTTGTGAGTTTTGTGTCTAGAGTTGTGAAAAATGACATCAAGGTTCTGAAAATAGTAACAAAGTGATTGTAAAAAACTGTAAGAAAAGAAAAGTGGACACAGAAAATAGACGATTCAAATCTGAATGGACTGAACAATCAAAAGACTAGCATGTTTAATTTTTTTAACGGTCCTCCGCGACGACGGCGCGCGAGTGAGTGAGGGAGAGTGAGTGAGAGTGTGTGTTCGCGAGTGAGTGAGTGAGCGAGTGTGTGTGTGTGACTGTGTGTGTGTGTGTGTGTGTGTGTGAGAGAGAGAGAGAGAGAGAGTGCGTGTAACTTATGTGAGTGAGTGCGTGTGTGAGTGCAAGTGAGTGAGCGTGAGTGTGTGTGTTTGTGTGTGTGTGTGTGTGTGTGTGTGTGTGAGAGTGCGTGCGTGTGTGAGTGCATGTATCTGAGTGAGCGTGTGTATATGTGCGAGTGAATGAGTGTGTGAGAGTGAGACGGCTCGCGATGACTGGTCGGAAAACAATGTGTAGTCTGACATGTTTCTTGTCCACAAGATTTTTAGGAGTCAAAATCGTGTAATCTGACACAGTGACTATCGTAACAGACAAAAAAATTGTGTAATCTGAACCAGGCATAAGGCTGAAAATATCAAACGCCATTTCAACTCATTGCACTGCATTTTTAACAGCAATTTTCCTGAACATTTTGAGAGTCGCAAACAGAAGGTAACACAATTGGTAGCAGCTTACAAGCAATCAGTTGCTGTTATTCATAAAACCACATCCATACAGGAGAATGCCACCGCAGCATCCTTACGTGTGGCTTGGAACCTGGCAAACAAGGCCAAAAAGCTGTTCACGGATGATGACATTTCCGGACATGGAGATCCAGAGTTGTTATTTGTTCATTTGTTTTTAATATCAACCATGCAAAGTTCTTTAGTTTTCTTTATCTGAATACAAAAATGCTTATAATTGCTTGAATAAAACAGACTAATGAGAAAAATAAAATAATAAATAAAATCAGAATAATTATATTGTGATTTGTCACTTTTTTAACAAAACAACAACAACAACAATAATAGCAGAAGAGCAAACATTAAGGTCATAACATTTTGATCGGTGGCCCTTGGCTTTGTATTGTCGGCAGAATTTGGCCCTTGGTAAAAAACAATTGAGGAACCCTGCTGTAGGGGAACTGACCTCGCCCTCCGGGACGTGACGGGAAGGCAACCCAGGGATGGAGGAAGTAGCTCTTCGGGAGATGGTGGAGGGCTGTGGAGAATCTTCAGTTTGCTCTGTTTGTTTTCCACCAGCGGTACCCATATTTTCAATAAAAGAGAAATTTCCTCTGTTGCTAGATCCCAAGAGGGCGAGGTTGGTGTATGATGCTATGCCTTGCCACCCTCAGCCCCCTCTTCCATCGCCAGCCGACAACCTGATGGGGTTTGAGAACGTGATGCCTTCTCACCTTCCCCCTGCCAATCAGTGGAGTCAGGTAAGTGTTGCACTGCACACTCAGACCCCACTTTGGGCCGCTATGCCATCCGAGTCAGGTAACTGCCTTCCACTTTGTTACCCCACTGCATTTATGTCTGTGGTTCTGTTGATCCCCCGGCACAGTCTCTGAGAGCCTGGCTAGCTCTCCCCGGCCCGTCCAGCTGGCTCATCAGCACCATCAGACTTGGCTATGCGATTCGGTTCGGCTGACATCCGCCCAAGTTCAGGGACTTGCACTTAACCTTAGAGCTGAACAAGGGTGCCCCTGTGTTACAAGTGGAAATCACAGTCCTGCTGGCGAAGGACGCGATAGAGCCAGTCCCTCCAGCCAATATGAAGACTTGCTTCTACAGCCCATACTTCATTGTACCCAAGAAAGGCGCTGGGTTATGGCCGATCTTGGACCTGCGAGTTTTGAACCGGGCCCTGCACAGGTTCCTGTTTAAGATGTTGACGCATGGTTCACAGATTGGTTCGCAGCGATTGCTCTGAAGGACCCGTACTTTCATTTCACTAGTTCACACTTACAAATAAGTCAGATAGAAATAGATGCGTATTTGGCGTGCTGTCCGAGGAGAGGGCTCCGGGCTCGGTATTCGGCCCGAACCCAGAGTACTCCCCCCGTATTCCTGGCTGTAAAAGATTGAGCCAAGAGTGAGGAGTCGGGGTGGTGGAGGGATGCTGGAAAACTGTCACGGAATATTAGGTGAGTTGACAGAGTGGATATATATATACTTCTTGTCATGCTGATTAGGGTAGACATAATTGTTTGATGACGAGTAGATTGGATTGATTATTTGAATGTGCTCCTCCCGAACTTTGTTTATAAAACATCATGTTTTGATCCTTTTCAGATGCTCCTGGGGCATATAGCATCCGCATCTGTGGATTGCTTCATATGAGGCCGTTTCAGCACTGGCTTCACAGCTGAGTCTCTAGATGGGCGTGGCAGAGCGGCATGCTTTTTGTGACAATCACACCGGCCTGCCTCCAAATCTTCAGCCCGTGGTCAGACCCTTTGTTTCTATGGGCAGGAGTTCCACTAGAACAAGTGTCCAGGCATGCTGTGGTCACCACGGATGCCTTAACCAGTGGCTGGGGGGCCACGTACAAAAGGCATGCAGTTGCTGGACAGCAAATAAATAAAGTATCTGGACAGGCCCTCAACTGCATTGGCACATAGACTGCCTCGAGTTGTTAGTATTACGTCTTGCACTGGGCCGCCTCAAAACGCTGCTACGAGGCAAGCACGTGCTGGTTGAGAGCCCACTCCACTTGGAGTGTTGCCTCTTCCTGGTCACACGCTTAAGTGTTGTTTTACTGCACCATTCCCCACCTATGAACCGGATATGTGCGCTATCTTTGCTCATAGTGAGTTATCCATCTAGGCGAACCCTGTTGAGTTCCTCCACACCCTCCGACAGTCGGATGTGGCGCAGCGTCCGGTGCCAGGCCTAACACTCATTTGCGTGTAAGATTTATTGAATGAGTTCCATATATTTATTGAATGATCCCATATGTTGTGATCCCTACGGTGATCCCATATGTGTATTCTTCCACGGTTCGACTCCCTACGGTGAGTCTGTCTTTCCCTTGGCAGAGTCTGCTCTGCCATCATTGACTGGTATTGTCTCCACCTAACATAGGCCGGAGCCACCTTAGTGACATTCCATATGTTGTACTGCCCTGATCAGCCAGTCCATATGTGTACTGTAGCTTCCACATGATACCTCCCTACGGGCATGATGTGGCTTCTGCAGTGTTCTTTTCCCTTAGAAAGGGCACGCTTTCCCAGTGCTATCCAATAGTCTTCCTGGATGGTCATGCGGAACAGCAGTAATAGACTTCCTCGGTGAAAGCCCTGTCCGATCTTCCGCCCCAGAATAGGTGGCGTTTTACTTGGGATCCCAATACGTAAGTGACATTGACTTAACCCCCTGAGGTCGTCTATCGCGCCGGCGCAATAGGCTCGTTTTTTTCCTTATCAGTGCAAAAAATAATCAAAATACTAATATTAATTTGTATCTTATATGCTTGTGTTATACATCAATCGATCCTGTTAAGTGTGTATTATTTTTGTGTATACTCACAATAAAAGCAAAGTGTTGTGCTTTTTGCCAAATAAAGAAAAATAAACATGATGTGAGTTCTGCCTTCTCTCTGTAAGTGAAGTCAATTTTGAAACGCGTCCAAAAATGAACCATAACTCAGCGAATTCTCTTCTTTTAAATGAAGTATTTTTTATAAAAAAAAACAAATATTCTCTGTTTATGTAATCTGTATGAAAAGAGAGAGATGTCAGTCGTTCTCATCTCAGCTCATTATGTTTTAATCTGACCCCGCCCACGGAGAGTGTGCGCTATTCAAATGCAAATGAATGAGGCAATCCATGCAAACTGTGAACGCTCCCATATCAGCTCGAGAAAACACATCAAGTTTATTCAGATCATTGTACTTGTTTACACTGTCTCGCAGCGCTGTGAGGAATAATACTATCGTAATAATAATAATGGAAAATGTACCTCAGAAGTGCTGGTATTTCGAGGAGCAACGGATGGAATACTGTAGTAAGTTTTTTTCATTCTCAAGTGAATCGTGTTTCTGTGTGTGAATGAATGAACGGCAGAGATGCGCGCTGTTTACCACAGCTCGCAAAAAGACAGTTTAACCCTCTGGGGTCTAAGGTGTTTTTGGGGTCCTTAAGATGTTCTGACATGCTCTTACATTTGTGCTTTTTTCAGTTGCTTATAAACATATTAATGGCAAAGGTATAATTACACTCTATTTAGCACAAACAGGGCTACCATAATATGTGAGCAACATGTATGTACATGTTTGTATTTTTGAGAGAACTAGATGTACCGCATGGCGGTACAAAATATGACCGCCGCTCAGGCCTGCACTGGCTTTCCACAAAAATAAATGACGTGGAGCAATTTGGCTGTATTGCGTGTTTATGTATATACCTAAAAAAAGTAGTAGTATGTGCATGTCTGTCTGTGTGTGTGTATGTGTGTATGTGTGTGTCTGTGTGTGTGTGTGTGTGTGTGTGTGTAAGTATGCGTGCATACATGTGTGTGCGCGTGTGTGTTTGTGTGTGTGTGTCTGTGCATGTGGATTTGTATGTGTGTGTATGGGTGTGTGTCTGTGCGTGTGGATGTCAGTGTGTGTGCATGCTTGCGTTTGTTTGTATTCCTGCATGTGTGTGTGTGACAGTTGGGGTTGCCAACTTCAGAAAAGGAAAATGCGGGACAATCGTGGTTATTTATAGGAAAATGAGGGACACTCAAAATATTTGTACTGTATCACACAGTGTACGTCATTTCAGTGTCTGCAGTTAAGTTTGTGTTTAAAAGGTTATCAGACATAAACACATTTGTATTGCTTAACCTATTTATGTATTTAATTCTAAAAATAATTTTAATGTCATACATGAAAAAAGTCACATTACAAACAAACCATAGTTCAAAATAACAGCATTTATCTAAAATAGAAAGCTTTTTTAACATTATACACTAGGCTTACAGTTCAAAAGTTTGGGGTTAGTAAGATTATTTTTTGGGAAAAAAAATAAAGAAAGTAATTGCCTACTTTTATTCAGCAAGGATGCATTACATTAATCAAAAGTGACAGTTAAGGTAATGTTACAAAAGCTTTCTATGTACTTTCTAAAAGCTTTAAAACATTTATAATAATCAGAAATGTTTTTTGAGCATATTATTTCCTCAGGTAGATTACATGTTTTCTTGCGTGGCTGGATGTTAGACTCATGAACAATAATCACGTTGTTTGCATTCGCCAAAATTGATTAGCCGAAATCAAAACGTGGACAGTGAAAGGAAATTACCGTTAGCGTGAGACGAGTCCGGCTTGAAGCGGAAGCGACCAGAGGGCAGAGGATGTTCGCAAATCAAACAATGATTTGTCTCAAAACAGTGATTAAAAAAAGCTGTGATTGGATGATGACAGGTGTCGGTGATCATTCTTAAGTGTCGTGGTCAGCACTGCTGCTGTTGCTGTTGTATCAGTCAGTGGTTTATCAGCTTGTCAAAAAACGGGACACGGGAGGTCACGCACGGGACAAATAAATTAGGCCCAAAATATGGGACGTCTAATTCGGGACAGTTGGCAACCTTAGTGACAGTATCATCCTAAACCAGCAACCCTTCGCTCAACACCACCATCTACAGGCCGATGAGTGTACAGTCACTAAATGTGCACATAAATGAATTTATTTTATACCCCCCCATGGATGAAATTCTACGAAACTTAGCATACCCCCAGAGGATGTCAAGTTAATCATACACATGAAATATGTTGCAGTTCTGAACATCTCAACTGAAGATAGGTTCAGGTAGTTATTTAGGAAAAACTGCATTTTTTGGGTTTGGGGGGGCCCAGTGCGGGGGGGGAGTGGCCCCCGGGGACCAAACGAAATTTTTCCGTAAAAGTCTAGTGGGGCTACATGCCCACCAAATTTCATGTTCCACGGTGTTTCGGTGTCCCTGGTATCGTTGACGAAAAGATTCAGTAGATGACAAAAAAAAAAAAAAAAAAAAACTTTGACAATCGATTATGGGCTAGGTTGATGTGGGCCCTTAAGACCAACATACCATAAAAATTTCTTCATCCTCGGTGCCACGGTTCAGGTAGTTATTTAGGAAAAACTGCATTTTTTGGGTTTGGGGGGGCCCAGCGCGGGGGGGGGAGTGGCCCCCGGGGACCAAACGAAATTTTTCCGTAGAAGTGTAGTGGGGCTACCTGCCCACCAAATTTCATGTTCCCCGGTGCTTCGGTGTCCCTGGTATCGTTGACGAAAAATTCACGGGGGCCCCAGCGCGGGGGGGGAGTGGCCCCCGGGGACCAAACGAAATTTTTCCTTAAAAGTCTAGTAGACCAACATACCATAAAAATTTCTTCATCCTAGGTGCCACGGTTCAGGTAGTTATTTAGGAAAAACTGCATTTTTTTGGGTTTGGGGGGGCCCAGCGCGGGGGGGGAGTGGCCCCCAGGGACCAAACGAAATTTTTCCTTGGAAGTCTAGTGGGGCTACATGCCCACCAAATTTCATGTTCCCTGGTGTTTCGGTGTCCCTGGTATCGTTGACGAAAAATTTGCGGGGGCCCCAGCGCGGGGGGGGAAGTGGCCCCCGGGGACCAAACGAAATTTTTCCGTAAAAGTCTAGTAGACCAACATACCATAACAATTTCTTCATCCTCGGTGCCACGGTTCAGGTAGTTATTTAGGAAAAACTGCATTTTTGGGGGTTTGGGGGGGCCCAGCGCGGGGGGGTTTTTGAAAAAACTAAAATACTAAATGTCTGAAATAAGGCCACAAAACACATACTAAATATGTGTCAAAAAGACTTCTGAATAATGCATTTTGTCGCCTTGAGTTTTTTCTTCAAAATGATGTGAAAATCACCCTTTCTAATCATTCACATAAAACAATACATTGATTTAAATTTTGTAACACACTTTTTGTTTGTAAAGGCAATATGCGGGTGGGCGTGATTCACACCTGAGAAGACAATGGGGCCCGCATAATGAGGCTGCATACTTAATGAGCCTTTCATTCAGGTGTGTGACTGAGCCACAAGAATGCAAGGACAATATATATATAGAACTGGTTCACAGTTATTGCAAATTGTACAATATCCAAGGTAAACATTTCTAGTAATTGTGCAGTTAATTGTTCTCATACTGTATTTTCAGATTTGGAATATATTCTCTACCCAAATGTGTCACTAATAAAGCATAATAAAATTATTTAAAGAGAAGGCTTATAATGACCTTTTAAGATTTTGTTTACATCTATCCTTGTATATATATATATATATATATATATATATAATTATTTTTTTTAAAGGTTATACAATTACAACATTTAAAATTGTAACAATATTAATATAATATAATCTTTCTTTGTAAAAACTAAAGTATACATTTTATCATACGTAATTCAATTCATATGAGAAGAAATTGGCAACATTATAAGCTTATTTGATGTGGCAGTATTTTACAGTAAAAACTTTATAACAGTGATCTCAAACTCAATTCCTGGAGGGCCACAGCTCTGCACAGTTTAGCTCCAACCAGCTCCAACTCACACCTGCAAGGAAGTTTCTAGTAATCCTAAAGACCTTGATTAGCTGGATCAGGTGTGTTTGATTAGGGTTGGAGCAAAACTGTGCAGAGCTGTGGCCCTCCAGGAATTGAGTTTGAGATCACTGCTTTATAATCTATCCGATTTTGTAGTCGATTTTTACTCATCTCAGTATAGCAATAGAGTTTGGTAAAAGCTGTTCATTCATTCATACATAGAAACGCGATTCATATTTAAACAGTCTTTTTTCCAGCTGTAGTAGCACCACAACAGCGCGCATCTGTGCGTTCATTCATTCATACATAGAAACGCGATTCATATTTAAACAGTATTTTTGGCAGCTGTAGTAGCTCCACAACAGCACGCATCTGTGCGTTCATTCATTCATACATAGAAATGCGATTCATATTTAAACAGTATTTTTGCCAGCTGTAGTAGCTCCGCAACAGCACGCATCTGTGCGTTCATTCATTCAGATTAGAACAAAGCAAATAGAACTGACCTATTCCTCAGCGGGATCCGTTTGCTCCTCGAAATGAAACTTCCAGAACTTCTGAGGTAAATTTTCCAGGATTATTATCAAGATAGTATTATTCCTCACAGCGTCGTAAAGTACATAAGTCTGAAAGTGAACTCGCGGTGTGTGTGTTATCCAGCTGATGTGGGCGTTTCACAGGTTTGTATCGATCGCCTCACATTTGCGTTTGAATAGCGCACTCTCTCCGTGGGCGGAGCACATTAAAACTTAATGAGCTATGATGAGAATGACTGACATCTCTCTCTTTGCTTACATATTACATAAACTGTGAATATTTGTTTTTTATAAAAATTACTTCGTTTAAAAGAAGAGAATTCAAGCTTCATGCCTGTGTGTCTGTATGCCTGTTTGACTGAGTATTCTTTTTTTTTTTTTTTTTTTTTTTTATAACTTTCAAAAAAGCTTACAGACATATCAAATATATGCATCAAACATAAGACAAACAGAAACTGGGGAAAACATATAACAGATCTTACATTGTACAGAGTAAAACATTAAATTCTACAAATTATTCTTTTCAATATAAGAGACGTTTTTATGCACTTCTTATTTCCAGTGATTGAGTTCAATGAGTCATAGAATATTTTAAGATCCTTACAGAAAAAATTAAAGGAGGGTATTATAGATATTACTTTAGCTTTATGTATATGAAACTTCCCAAGAAGAATTATTAACTTTAATGTGTTATCAATTATATCTGAGCCAGTATTGCAGTCCAAGAATAATATCATAGCCTCATCAATTCTAATTATTTTGTAGAATGTATCAAAAACCATCAAAGATACCTGCTTCCAAAAGTCTTCAGAATATTTACAATTACAAAACATATGTATGAGAGTTTCAGATTCAAGATCACAAAAACAACATTGTGGTGAGAAATCTTTTTTAAACTTATTAAGAAATGCGTTACATGGATAATACCTGTGTAGTATTTTAAAATGAATTTCCTTGACCTTATTTGGCAGTAAAAATGTATTACTTGCTGACCAGATTGTCTCAGTTGAAGGTATAGAAGAAAAAATTTGTTTCCATTTCTGAATTGCTATTGGGTAACAGCTAATATCTTGATTAAGACACTTTCTGATGTAAGAGTTATTACACTTCTTATCCAAAATATTAACACCTCCTATAATAAGTTTAGGAGTCTGCCGTAACACTGAGTTGTAACTGAGATGTGCTTTCACAAGCTGAAGCAATTTAATGGAGATATTTTTAACAACCATATTGTAATCTCTACATGTAGATTCAATACCTGAGAGAGCAAGAAATTGTTCATAAGTATAAATCTCACCATTACAATTTAGTAAGTCGGAAATAAAAATAATTCCTTTATCAAACCATTCTTTTTTATATATACTTTTTCTTTTAGATAATACATTTTGGTTATTCCATATTATACAAGAGTGTGGGGAGAAATTATGTTTAAAGGCTATTTTCCATGCATCTAGTGATTGCTTGTGAAAATTGGATAATTTGATGGGAAGTTTACTACATTTGAAGTCACATGATAATAAAAAGTTTAATCCTCCACACTTTTCAAAAAACAAATTGGGGATATAAAACCATATAGAAGTATTATGGGCCAAGCAATGTTTTATCCAGTTGATTTTAAAAATAGTATTAAGTGTGCTGAAATCAAGAACGTTAAGCCCACCCTCTGAAAGAGTTCTGATGATCGTTTTTCGCTTTATATATTCAGTTTTGTTTTTCCAAATGAACTTAAATATGGCCCTATCAATATCTGAGCAAATTTTAGAGCAAGCATACAAGGATATAGCCGGATATACCAGCCTCGACACTCCCTCAGCCTTAGAAAGCAGAACACGTCCATGGATAGACAGATTTCTCTGAGACCAGCAATTAAAAACCATTTTTGCTTTATGTAAACACGTAGAAAAATTATTTTCAACTCTTTCATGTGGACATTTAGTGATTATAATACCAAGATACCTAACCTTTTCCTTTACCTTAATTCCACATATATCTGGGATAGCAGAATGATGAATTGTCATGATCTCTGATTTACTCTGATTAACAGAAAGGCCAGAGGCATCTGAAAAAAGTTTTAATGCCTCTAATATAATGGGGACCTGTCTTTTATCCTTCAGGAAGATGCATGTATCGTCTGCCAGTTGACTGGTTAAAATAGTTCGGTCTGCTATTTGGATCCCTTCAATATTCGAACAATTCACTATATAAATGTTGAGAAGCTCTGCAACCAACAGAAACAAAAACGGAGAAATAGGGCAGCCTTGCCTGATGCCCCTCTCAATGACAAACCGTGGTGAAGTCCCACTAGACAAGGATACATTACTATTGATGTCTTTATACAGGGTCTGAACAGTTTTCAAAAACTTTGGACCAAAGCCAAATCGTGCTAAAGCATCATACATGAAGGTATCCTCTACAGTATCGAATGCCTTGTAGAAATCTAGGAATAAGATAAGTGCATCATCATTAACCAACTCCGAGTAATCTAAAAGATCCAAAACAAGACGAATATTGTTTGAAATGTGTCGACCTTTTATGAAGCCAGATTGTGTGAGAGAGACAACTTCATCTAAACAGGGTTTAAGTCTCCTAGCAAATACTGCAGCTAATATTTTGTAATCAGAATTATGCAACGTTATCCACCTTATTTTCGAACGCGGAAGTAAACATGGGTCCAATATCCGGTTTTTGTGCGGCACTTCCGTTTCCTCGCTTCCCTGGGCTAAATAACATATCGATCGCGAAGGATTATGCAGAGTTGATAGAAAAATGTTACACATGCCGTAGCAGATGAATACTACAAAGAACTAAAGCCCCGCCTCACTCAGTTAGGGTACCGGACCTGGTTGAATACACTCATGCATCTAGCTGGCAGAGTGCCAAAACTTCACCGGCGCCTTCAGCCCCGCCCTAAACATAGTCGAGCCAACGCTGGACTAATATGGAGGTATTTTGTCATGTCAAATGTATTAATAATTCCATAAGAATGCAACCAAAGCATAGGATGGATAGCAATAAGTAGATGGCTATAAATAGTTGTAAATCATACAAAATAAATGCCATGATCATGCCATTATGCCATGATCACTAGATTTTATACAGGGGTTACTATAATGATTTTGTTTCTCCTTGGAGTTTTTATCATGGTTTTTATTGAGACTTCATAGCCCAGCCACTTTTCTGGTATCGGGTGGTCTTCTATAGGTGCTCACGAAATGAAAAGAACAAACATACGGTCGTTTCGATGGTTTCTTCAAATGTAAAGCTTTTAACCACAGGCGAAGGGATTCCTCAGGCCGGCGACACACTGGCTGCGTGTGTCCGTTTTTATTTCGGCTCCCATGTTAACAGGTTAGAACGTGCACACTGCCTGCGTGACATGCGCGTCTCACAGGCGCGGAAAACGCGTGCATGCTATAAATAGAATCGACGCCTATTTTTCACGCGACACGCAAGCGTTTTGGAAGCGTTTCCAGACAAAATAGAATAGGAAAAGATCTTTGTATTTAATTTTACATGAATACATATTAATAAATTACATTTTGATGTTTGAAATTTTAGGTTTTGACAAATGCAGATATAAATGCAATGAAAAAAAATCGATTTTCTAATATTGCACATGCAGAACGAAATATTCTGTAGCCTGTTTTGCCGTCAATACTGCCGACGTTGTCTTTGCTGCTATATATATGTTTAACATTAAAGGCCTTCCACAACTCTCTCCCCATTATGTCGAATATAATCACCAATGAATGAGGATCATATGTCACCTAGCAGTGCGCGTCAGACACGTTTCTGGTGTGCAAAGACATGTAAAACGCCACGCAACAGAAACGCCACGCAGCCAGTGTGTCTCTGGTCGTAGGGCGCCTGATTAAAATGTCAATGATTTCGATGATTAAAACACTCCTGCTCCAAGTAAACCTTTCTTTTGTATCAGTTTATGACAACCTCTAACTGCACAAACAATCCTGGTCTTCCCCGAAGCCATGACGATGAGTTAGTTGTTAGGAACACTTGTTTAATTAACCGATATGGTGAAAAGTGATCAGCGCGCCAGTGACCGGAAGTGCCTGACCGGAAGTCTCGCACAAAATACCGTCAACTGGCTGCGTCCGTATTTCCGTTAAAAATAAGGTGAATAGACCCTTTTACAGTTGGTAAACACGGTGATGTATTTGTGTGGGCGGAGCTTAGCTGGAGGCAGAAAGATCCCTCTGGCCGCTTCACTAACGTTAGTTTGCAAGTTTTGTTAGCTTGTTTTTTAACAATGACTGGAGAAAATCCGATTTTGTCTTAATGTGCAAGGTCACTCACTGTCCAGGATGCCGATTGTTATTTGCAAAAGTTAATTTTAACGGACGGAAACAGATGACCGTACACGCTCAGTCAATGGACGAACTGACAGGATTAACGTTAACGCTACCTCCGGTTGAGTGGCCTGACTTCTACACCTACCCGATAGAGAAACCGAGGGTGAAGAGAAACTGAGGACATATAAATATATTTAGATGCCTATAATATAACTATGTGCTGAATGGTCATGTAAAGACTTGAGTGGTTCAATCCGCAGTTCTGCCTAGCCAGCGCCAAGACGACAATGTAAAGAGTGACACTACGGTGCAATTTTAATGATATGAATATTTTCTAGAAATAAAAATTCCAGATACAGCATACTCATTTTTCATCGATTCTTGCACCCAAGAACACAACAAGATGACTTTTAATAATAAAAATAATAATTTAAGCTCCTTATTATGTAGCCGAATCTGTGCTGGTTTGTATTGGCCGCCTCCAGTTTTCCGTTTGTTTTGCCTCCAGCTAGCGCCGTGACGTAACTGTGACGTCGGCGCAAAAGGGGTCTATAGGGCGCCAATTATCTAAAAATGTTTTATCTTTATTTGGTTTAGGAATTAAGGTAATAAGACCTTGCTTCATCAATGCGGATAATTCCCCTTGATCTAAACATTCTTTAAAAAAATCTAAAATCAAATATTTAATATCACTCCAAAATGATCGATAAAATTCAAATGGTAACCCGTCAGGGCCCGGACTCTTATTAAGTGGAGTCTTAGTAATTATAATGTCCAGTTCTTCCACAGTTATCTCTCCCTCACAAACAGCATGACTATCTTCACTTATAGATGAAATAAATGGCTCCACCTTCAAGAAAAATGTGTTAGAAATTTCAGAACTAAAAGAAGAAGTATAAAGTTGCTGGTAAAAGTCAGATACAAACTTTGAAATTTTGCCTTCATCAGAAGTCAAATTACCATTTATATTTAGGGTTGAAATCCTTTTTAACTCACCTCGTCTTTTTTCTAAATTAAAAAAAATATGTAGAATTCTTTTCTCCAAATTCTAGCCATTTTGCCCTTGATCTGATGAATGCACCTTTGGCCTTTTCTGCAGAACATCAAGAGTTTCCTTCAATAAATACAAGTTCTTCTTGTCCTGTTCACTGGGAGATGACAAACATAAAATATTATTAATTTCCTTTATGATCGCAGAGCTTCTCGACTCCTTTGCCTTAGAAAGTTGTTTACCAAACTGTATAGAAAAGTTTCGGCACTCATATTTAAAAAGTTCCCACTTTGCAATAGCAGAGTCTGACTTAACTTTACATTTTTCGATAATATTCTTAATGCCTGAACAATATGAAGGAAGTTGCAAAAACGAAGTATTCATTTTCCAGTATCCTGGTCGTCTCTGGAAACGGTTACGAAACTCAGATATTTCAAGATCAATACAGGCATGATCAGTTAGAGGGGCAGAAGAAATAGTACAGGAGCTATTAAAAGAACCTAGTCGGTCAGATATAAGCCAAAGGTCTATTCTAGATTTTTGTGACATGTCTGCTTTAAACCATGTAAATGACGAGATACTGTTTCCATGGACGTGTCTGTAAGCATCCAACAAAGAAAGACTGCTACAAAAATCATTTATAACTAAATTAAGGCGATTAACATTAAGTCTTGGGGGGAATCTATCTAAATGCAGATCAGGGGCTTCGTTGAAATCTCCTCCCACAATAAAGGTTGCTGAAGGAAATTTCACATTTAAAGCAAGTAATTTTGTAGATAAAGTTTGGAAAAGAATATGGTTTAAGTTAGAGCTGTTAAAGCCATATACATTACATAAAATAATAACAGCTTCTCCAGACTGAACAACAGCTATTATCCATCTGCCCTCTAAAGAGAAGTGTGACTCAAGAATTTTACCACTAAAATTATGGTTAAATAAAATTACAACTCCCCCTGAATGAGTAGACCCATGTGAAAATAAAGTTTTACCTCCCCACTGAGTTGACCAAAAGGACTCATCGTTTACACTAGAATGAGTTTCTTGTAGAAAATAAACATCTCTTCTTTTAGAATTACAAAATAAAAATAAAGCTTTTCGTTTAGTAAGATTGCGAATCCCCCGAACATTAAGTGAAAAACAAGAGATATTAAAAGACATAGGAACAAACAAAAAAAGAACAATCTGCCCTATAGGGCAAAGAGTTAACTATGCGAGAAGGAACATAGTGCAAAACTTATCTATTTAACCTTCCATATCAAGCTTAAAGTGGTTTAGAGAATATCAAGACCTATCAAATAACTAATAGGCCAACAATCAAAGGGAATACCATGAGAAAACAAAAGGACACCATCTTTGCAAAGAGGTTAGGCTACAGCCCTGCTTTCATCTAAGGTTCAATGTCACTTTTTTTTTTTTTTTTTTTTTTTTTGGTCCACCAAAGCATAGGCAAGGGAGGGAAAATGTTAACATGATTCACATATTATCCGCTGTAATCTTCTTTCCATCAATAATGGCAACCGATCCCTTGAACCCAGCTCGTTTTCCATCTTTCCTGGCTTGACTTACCAGCGGCCAAAGTTTATTCCGTGCCTCCCTCGCCCGTTGTGTCAGATCTTCTGTTATTTTGATGCCTTTCTGTTTGAGGACTTCAGAGTTTTTCGCGTCCATCCAGATGCGATCCCGATGTGTGCGTGACAAAAACTGCACGATAATCCGCCGAGGACTCGCACCTCCTGCTCTCGGGCCGATTCTGTGTGCGACATCAATGGAAGTCTGAAGAACGTCTCTCAGTCCCGGCGAGATTCGAGAAAAAATATCCATTGCGATCATTTTCACATTTTCTCCTGTTTCTTCCGGAATTCCAGACATTTTCAAATTCCACCGTCTTTTATATGCCTCCAGTTCGTCGACTTTTTCCCACAGTTGTTTGTTTTCAGTAATCACAGCCGCTACTTGAACACCTAGTTCGTTAGTTTTAGCTACAGCCCTCTCCGTTTTGTCGGCAACTGAATCAACTTTAGTGGCGAGTTGGGATATCAGGGTCGTATTGGATGCAACAGACCTTTCAATTTCCACTAACTTCTCCATGAAATCATCTTGCTTTTTTCCCAGCCTCTCAATCGCCTTCAGTATATCATTCAGTATATCCGTATTGGGCTCAGATACCTGCCGTCGTATCTTCGGAAGAGGGCTGTTGATCGGGGTGTCTGAAGATGGTAAACAATCCATACTTAAATCCTCTTCGACTTCGGGGGTGATTTTAGCATAATTATGCACACGCTTTGGCTTCACACTTTCCGCCATTCCTTCCATTTGTCTCAGGTTATGTTTCCGCAGCGCGTGTTTCAATCAACGCACTCGGCAGGCCGCAACAGATGTTCAATTCAGTCCCAAAAGGCAAATGTTGTTAATTTCAGCTTAATAACGTTGTAGAATCCTTCAAAACATAAATACACTTGTACAAGTAACGCAAAAAATCAAGGAAGGAAAAAACAGAATGAGTTTTCTGAGTATTCGCTGAGTTACAGTTCATTTTCGGACGCGTTTCAGAATGGACTTAACTGACAGAGAGGAGGCAGAACTCGCATCATGTTTATTTTCCTTTATTTGGCAAAAAGTACAACACTTTGTTTTTATTGTTAGTATACACAAAAATAATACACACTTAACAGGATCGATTGATGTATAACACAAGCATATAAGATAAAAAACAATTGTTTTCTTTTTTGCACTGATAAGGAAAAAACGAGCCTATCGCGCCGACCACAGGGGGTTAAATTTGAATCGCATTTCTGTGTGTGAATGAATGATCCGCTTTTAGCAAACTGTATTGCCATACTGAGATGAGTAAAAATCGACTGAAATATGTTGACATAAAATGTATTTGTATAAGCAACGTATTAAACTGCAAATTAACATTTATATTCCTTATAATAAAAACGAAAGACTTATGTTACAGACATATGAAAGACAACATTTCGTTGACTAGTTTTGGATAGATTATATATTTTTACTGTAAAATATCTGCCACCTCAAATAAGCTTTTGTTTGCCAATTTTTGCTAATATGTTAAATATAGTATGTTTTGTCAATGTAGGCTATATTCAAAGTAATGAATCCTTAACTTTGAAATATGTATGATAAAATGTATACTTTAGTTTTTACAAAGAAAGATTACACTTGAATTGTTGTTGTAATTGTAAACTTTTTAATAAAAAATATATATATATTTACAAGGTAGATGTAAACAAATTTTAAAAAGTAAATATAAGCCTTTTCTTTAAATAATTTTTATTGTGTTTTATTATTGACAAATTTGGGGAGAGGATACATATTCCAAAACTGAAAATACAGTATGAGAATTAACTGCACAATTACTAGACATGTTTTCCTTGGATATTATACAATTTGCAAGCACAATTTGTGGGAAAAAAAATAAAATTGAGATGCTTCCAACTGTGAACCAATGCTCTTGCATTCCTTCCTGTGGCTCAGTGACACACCTGAATGAATGCTTCATTAAGTATGTGGGCCCCATTGTCTCCTCAGGTGTGAACCACTAAATATGCATGATGGTGTTGGATCGTTGCGCATATTGCGCATTTGCACATATTGCCTTTCCAAACAAAAAGTGTTTTACAAGATTTAAATCAATGTATTGTTTTATGTGAATGATTAGGCAGGATGATTTCACATCATTTTAAAGAAAAACTTCTAGGCTCCATTAGTCAAAAGTCTTATTGACACATATTTAGTATGTGTTTTGTGGCCTTATTTCAGAAACTTTAGTTTTTAGTTTTTTCAATAACCATGCATAAACATTATTCTCTCAAAAATACAAATATGTACATGCATGTTGCTCACATATTATGGTAGCCCTGTTTGTGCTAAATAGAGTGTAATTATACCTTTGCCATTAATATGTTTATAAGCAACTGAAAAAAGCACAAATGTCAGAGCATGTCAGAACATCTCAAGGACCCCAAAAACCCCTTAGACCCCAGAGGGTTAATGTTGGGAACAGAGACATTACGTCCCGTCGCCACCATTGCTGGACCACTGCTAAGCGCCGGGTCCCTGCTCGGATACTCAGTGATAGGGGTGGAACGGTACATGTATTTGTATTGAACCGAAACGGTATGGGCATCACGGTTCGGTGCATGAATATACACAGAGAATACACAGTATAAAAATAAATAAAACTTGCGTGCAATTTAATGAATGTAATGCGGAACTACTGTTAGAGACACGGGTTGTTTAGGGACACCTAATCTGTAACCCCGCTTTAGCTCTGAAGCTCTGTGGCTATAATGAACAGGCTGCCATGTCAAGATTGCAATGCTGGAATATGTTGTGTGTGTGTGTGTGTGTGTGTGTGTGTGTGTGTGTGTGTGTGTGTGTGTGTGTGTGCTAGAGTTCTCAACAGGCCTGAAAATTACTACCCGACCCGACCCGGCCCGTGGCTTTTAAAGCCCGGACCCGATGTAACCCGACACATAAACATGAATTATCTGCCCGAACCCGGCCCGCGGCCCGACGCCGCGTCGGATTTTTTGTCTCTCATACACGTATCATGACCAGCAGATGGAAATTCAAAACAACCTTTAATGTTCACGCCTTTTAACAATACAAACAACTGAAACAATAAACTTTAAATACTGTATATAAATAGGCTGTAGTAGCGACGGTGAATTCACCTGCGGCAAGTTTACTTCTCACCAACTCCATCTTCTTCTCCAGGCTAAAGGCGTGCATGCAACGGCGTCAGGTCTGCCCCCGCCCCTCTCCATGATGCACGTTACACGCAGCAGCCAGACTTTCTTTACGGTGAACAGCAGCGATGATTAATAAATGTTTGTTTTTTTGTTTGTTTTTTTTACTGAGCGGAAAAGATTAAGCCCGAGGTCCGACCCGACCCGAGTCATTTGATTATATTTTCGGCCCGAACCCGCGGGTCCTGTCGGGTTTGTCGGGCCGACCCAACCCGTTGAGAACTCTAGTGTGTGCGCGTGCGTGTGTGAGAGAGGCCCGGGCGTGATCGAACAGTAGAAACATAAAAACATACTCCGTCATTTTGTTCTTACAGGACATCATTCAAACTGCAAAGTGTTTACTTATATTTGTGTACACTCGCAATAAAACACAACATTGTACTTTTGTCAAACTGTAAACTCTTACAGCTGTCAAAAAATATTTATCCAACCCCATTTAAAAACATCTGTCGGTGCCGTCTTTTGGACATTCATCATATTGCATTGGTTTGCATGTCTTGTCCTCAAACAGAGCACTAATCTGTTTATTTTTAAGTTACACATTCTACATTGATTAAAAAAGAAAATCAAATGTGTTTTTAATGGTAGTATTATTTTATACAGAAATAAATTATTTATAATTCAGATGAGAATAAAGTTAGTTTTAATTAAAATTAAGGAAAACAAATATATTGATCTGAAATATAGCAAATTCATTTTAAATTCATTCAGGTACAATTACCAAACATATCTCAAGGTCTTTTTGTCTTTTTATTGATTTAATTAATAAACTAATTATATAAAACTATTGTCAATGCACTACAAATAAACTGGTTCTATGCCTTTTCTTTATTAATAAAACTTATTTAAAAAATACAAGGCTTAAGTCATTTATTTTTTCTTTGGTGGTACAGCTTGAGACATGCACAAAGCAGGGGCAGGGACGCTAGGGACGTGTCCCTACCAATATCCAGTGACACCAGGCCCGGGGTGGGTAATCGGGAGAATCGGGAGAATTCCCGGTGGGCCGCTTCACTTTTGGGCCGGTCGAGGAATATTTTTTTTTTTTCACATTTGTCACGTTAGTTACATTAGGCTACACACGTTCCGCATTCTGACACCGCAGCTCGCAGCCTCTGCATGGGTTGTACCATGTGAGGGAGTTCTCCCCTCCTCTCCTATAGAGTTGGTTGGGTCCATAGCCCGTCTTTTCCAAAACGTTTTCTCAGGTAGGCTTACCGTGGCACCGCCGGCGCCTACCGATAGCTGGGCCGGCCCTACCGTAACGCGTCAGGGAGGATGGATGGGAGGAAGAGGCCAGGAGGTATGGAAGCTTGTTTCCGCCACAGAATAAAACATTTTAAGAGATAATTGCGACTTTTTATCTCACAATTGCGAGTTTAAATCTCGCAATTCTGACTTTATTTCTCACAATTGCGTGAAATAATGTCGCAATTGCATGTTATAAAGTCAGAATTGCGTGATATAAAGTCAGAATTGTGAGATATAAAGTCAGAATTGCGAGATATAAAGTCAGAATTGTGAGATATAAAGTCAGAATTGTGTGAAATAAAGTCACAATTGCTTCTTATAAAGTCTAAGTGAATTATTATTTAACCTTTACATTATTTGTTGAACCATGGTATTAATACAAACTACACAATAGTAAGAGCTGAACTGTTGCTTCATTTATCCAGTTTGGAAAAAGTGCTAATTTGGAATTCCACCATGGAAAAAGTGGGCCGGTCTTGGGCCTGAAACTCCCGGGCTGAAAAGTGGCCCCACTCCGGCCCTGAGTGACACTGATATGTCCCTATCAATAATTTCGATCAAATCTTAAAATATATTTATATATAACCACTGTTGTCCAGTTGTGTCTTGTGGTTTTTATGCATTAGCCTTATTTTATTTAATCAGGAAACATCTTATTTAGATTAAAATCTCTTACAAGAGCGTTCTGAGAAAAATGCGCAATTCATGGTACACAAACGGTTAATATATCAGAGTCTCGCCTGCTTAACACACATCGCTAAACTGATTGGCTTTGTTTTTTCTATCTAATTTGTGAGTGGCTCTTGTGTAAAGCGGCAATGCTCCTCCGAAGGAAACCTAGATGCGGTAAGCTAGGGAGAAATCAACAATTCTGTGCACAAAAATGCGGGACAGATCAGTTTTTATTACTGTATTACAATCGCGGATTCGAGGGATATGTGGCGAACAATCGTTAGTTTGACACTCGTTAGAGAGAGAGAGAGAGAGAGAGAGAGAGAGAGAGAGAGAGAGAGAGAGAGAGAGAGAGAGAGAGAGAGAGAGAGAGAGAGGTTGTGTATGCTTAAGTGTGTGTGTGTAACACTACATTATAGGGACAAAATGTCACCACAAAGATGGCAATATCCAAAATACTTGTCCTTGTGGGGATTTATTTATTTTTGGAAAACAGCTGAAAATGTAAAAATGCAGAAAGTTTTGCGTGATGGGTTAGAGGCGGATATAATATACCGTTTGTACAGTATGAAATGTTGTAATTATGTCTGTAAAAAGTCCCCATAAAACATAAAAACACAATATTGCTTGATCTTGTTGAAATGAGAGGAATGTTTGATGAAGTTGAAATCCTTGTCATCCCAGTCTTATCAGCTGAGGCTGAAAGAAGTTTCAGTGCTCTTAGGACACTGAAAACATGGCTCAGAACAATGGCATGGGTGACACTTAACAGTATTGCTGTGTGTCGTGTCCAACAGGACAAACTGGACATTATTGATGTGAAACAAATATGCCAACAGTTAATTGCTGTAAGTTCACTTTTAAATGAAAATTCTGTCATAATTTACTCTCCCTCAAGTTGTTTCAAACCTGTATGCATTTCTTTCTTCTGCTGAACACAAAAGAAGATATTTTGAAGAACTAGTCGGTAACTAGTATTGAGGGTTTTTTTCTCTATAGAAGTCAATGGGGTCCATCAACTGTCTGGTTACCGACATTCTTCAAAAAGTGTTCAGAAATGATGAGTAATGAGTAAATGATGACAGAATGTTCATTTTTGGGTGAACTGTCCCTTTAATGACAGACGCAGCTCAGCTTCAGGGGATGTCCCCATCCCCACAAATTTCAAAATCAAACCTACGCCCTTGTGCACAAGCCTTCTGCATTTTTGTTTTGCTTTTCCCTCCATTGTACCAAACTCGTACCGAATATAAATAACCCCTAGACTTACCCCTAGAAATATTTTGTTTAATATATTTTTGGACTCTGATCCCTTCTTCTACATTGAGCCGGAATGTAACAATATAATGTAACAATGAATGTAACCGAGATGTTCTGCTGTTGTTCATAAATGCTTCATTGACAAATAAAGCTTCAAAAAAGTGTTATTTAAATATCTTTTTAAAATTGATGTCACGAATAATGTGTTTAAACAAGTTTCAGTTGTTAAATAACATTTCAAAGTGTTTAAATATATTTTTGACTGTTTTTATGTCAGACGGTACAACCAGATAGTTGTATAGACATGGAAAGTGTACCAACCTACCCATCCTTGAAATTAGCAGTTTTTCTAGTATTTGAGAGAAATCTACAAACATTTTCACTCGGCCACAAGGATCATTTGGGCTCCTCTGGATGATGCATTATCATGCTTACTGTTATTACCTTGTCAATTCATTATAAAAGTGCCATGTTTGCAGTTGTGCCACCCTGACATACAAATTGCTGGACAAAAGTTCTTCAATTATCTTAACAGCTTTGAAACTCCTGATATTTATGAAATTATATTAAAAGGAAACAATGCTCTTGGACACAAAAATTTACAGTTTTTATCAATATGAAAAGCGGTGTGGATTTTAGCATACACAGACTCTAAGATCAAATCTGTTCATACGCACGGTTTATAAATGAGGCCCAGCATTTGATCACTGCATTTACAAAAAATCATTAAAATTTTAACAAGTGTTTTTTCAATATTGCATATCTAATCAACTCCTGAAAAACACATTAATTATTATTTAAATTTAAATTATGCGCCCCCTACTGGCCTCAGTAACACCTCTTCCAGCAGTTAGTTTTCCCAGGAGTCACCCATCCAGGTGTCTTGGGCTACAGGGTGATATCAGTTATTAAATGCATTACTGTCTTTGGAAGGCTTTTGTGTTTCAAACACATTAAAATTGACAAATTCTTATAATTTCATATTTACATGCAATGCAGGGATTCACCATCTTTTTGTCAGCTAAACCTTTTTGACCCAAGATATTTACTTGAAATTCCTCCTGAGATTTTACGTTAATAAAATTAGGTCAATAATAAAATTAAGTCAATATCAATAATAAAGATTAATAAAATTAGGTTCACAGTTCACTAACATTAGTTAATGGTCACATGACATGTGTGACGATGCAGGGTTGAATCAACGGAGGAAGCAGGATCCAAAAGCAACAGATTTAATAAATAAACTTGAAACAAGACAGACTTAGATAAGGGAACAAGACACAGGAACAGAACAACCAAACTAAAACAACATCACAAATGACAAGAACCCACAAACACTGAACCAAGACACAGGGTATAAATACAGTGACTAACCAGCTAAACAAGATAACAAGGGGGGCGTGACTAAGAGAAAACACCTGGGGATACTAATAAACTAGAAAAACTACAAAGGACTACAAAACATGACACAGAACAGGAAATAACTAAAGTCCACACAAGACGAGGGAAACACAAGACAGGAATCATTACATAGCCCCCCACTTAAGGAGTGGATTCCAGACACTCCTCAAAAAACAATAGTCCAGGAGGGTGGTGGATCGGAGGCGGAACTGGGGGCGGGATGGAGGGCCAGGCCCATGGAACGGAAGGGGGCCTGGAGACTGCGACAGGACGAGAGACCAGGGTGGAGCAGGCTGTGCAGGCGACCTGGGCGGAGACGACCCTTCTGGCGGCCACGGCGGAGACGACCCTTCTGGCGGCCACGGCGGAGACGACCCTTCTGGCGGCCACGGCGGAGACGACCCTTCTGGCGGCCACGGCGGAGACGACCCTTCTGGCGGCCAGGGCGGAACAGGAGACCACCCCTCTGGCCGTCCTGGCGGATCGGGCTGGTCCAGAGGTGTATTGCCCCCCCCCAAAAAATTTTCTTGGGGAGGCTCCCCGGTAAAGAGTCCTGGACCAGCGATGAAGAGGGCTTTGAGCTGGGCAGGACCAGCGGCGAAGAGGGCTCTGAGCTGGGCAGGACCAGCGGCGAAGAGGGCTCTGAGCTGGGCAGGACCAGCGGCGAAGAGGGCTCTGAGCTGGGCAGGACCAGCGGCGAAGAGGGCTCTGAGCTGGGCAGGACCAGCGGCGAAGAGGGCTCTGAGCTGGGCAGGACCAGCGGCGAAGAGGGCTCTGAGCTGGGCAGGACCAGCGGCGAAGAGGGCTCTGAGCTGGGCAGGACCAGCGGCGAAGAGGGCTCTGAGCTGGGCAGGACCAGCGGCGAAGAGGGCTCTGAGCTGGGCAGGACCAGCGGCGAAGGAGACTCTGGACTGGACAGGACCCGTGGCGAAGGAGACTCTGGACTGGACAGGACCCGTGGCGAAGGAGACTCTGGGCTGACGTGAAGTGCAGGCTCGGCTGGACTGGCGTGAAGCTCTGGATCGGCGGAAGTGACGTGAACAGTCTCTGGATCAGCAAAAGCGACATGAACAGTCTCTGGATCAGCAAAAGTGACATGAACAGTCTCTGGATCAGCAGAAGCGACGTGAACAGTCTCTGGATCAGCAGAAGCGACGTGAACAGTCTCTGGATCAGCAGAAGTGACATGAACAGTCTCTGGATCAGCAGAAGCGACGTGAACAGTCTCTGGGTCAGCAGAAGCGACGTGAACAGTCTCTGGGTCAGCAGAAGTGACATGAACAGTCTCTGGATCAGCAGAAGCGACGTGAACGGTCTCTGGATCAGCAGAAGCGACGTGAACAGTCTCTGGATCTCTGGATCAGCAGAAGCGATGTGAACAGTCTCTGGATCAGCAGAAGCGACGTGAACAGTCTCTGGATCAGCAGAAGCGACGTGAACAGTCTCTGGATCAGCGGAAGCGACGTGAACAGTCTCTGGATCAGCAGAAGTGACATGAACAGTCTCTGGATCAGCGGAAGCGACGTGAACAGTCTCTGGAATGAGAGCTAATGTGGGAGTACCCCGTTTCTCTTCCGTGATCCCCACAGCATATCCCGAATCACTCAGCTGCAGGGCCAAGTTAATATAAAGTTCTAAAGTGCCGTGGGGAGAATGCAGTGGCATGGTTGACCCAAGTGGCTCTGATAGCCCTCCTCTAAAAAAGATCATGAGGCACATAGGGTCAATAGGGGTAACATTTGCCAGATTGATAAACTCCTGTACGTACTCCTCAATTTTCCGGTCTCCTTGACGGAGACACATAATCCGTGCTACAGGATTCCTGGGAATCATTGTTGCTGGATCCTTGTTGTTTGGTGGGTTCTTCTGTGACGATGCAGGGTTGAATCAACGGAGGAAGCAGGATCCAAAAGCAACAGATTTAATAAATAAACTTGAAACAAGACAGACTTAGATAAGGGAACAAGACACAGGAACAGAACAACCAAACTAAAACAATATCACAAATGACAAGAACCCACAAACACTGAACCAAGACACAGGGTATAAATACAGTGACTAACCAGCTAAACAAGATAACAAGGGGGGCGTGACTAAGAGAAAACACCTGGGGATACTAATAAACTAGAAAAACTACAAAGGACTACAAAACATGACACAGAACAGGAAATAACTAAAGTCCACACAAGACGAGGGAAACACAAGACAGGAATCATTACAACATGCAGGTCAACAATTTTTTTTAGTATTTTTAGTAAGTGTTTTACTTATATTGTTTTTATTTTTTAATTATTTGTTTTCATTTTAAAATTTATATGATTGAATTACTTAATATATTTGTATTAAACGTACAAACCCCAGTATGGGAACCCCTGATGTAATGTAATATTGAATGCACATCATGTTATTGATAACAAAGAATGGAAAATATTTTCTTTCTCTTTGTATTTTTTAATTTTTTTTTTTTTATCAATATGGTACATGATTATGCTATTCAAATCAATGTGATAAACGGGTAAGGTAAAAATTAATCTAAAAGTAATCAAACAGTAGTCAAATTACCTTAAATGTGTAATGTAATGCATTACATTACTAACTTCAATTTTTGTACTGTAATTCGTTATCAGTCTTAACTCTTAATGGACTACAATTAGCACTGCTTCTAATTTGATGCTAAAGCAGTTTGACGTGTGAACACTAGAGGTCAGCAGAGAGCCCGATCTCATAGAAATCCAGACACAAAAGTTTTAGCTCATTAGCAGTACCTCTTTTGCACAGCTATAGTTTACAAAGTCTTATGTTGAACTAAAATTAAGGGTAAATAAAATTGCAAACATTAAACTTTTAATAAAATTAAGATTTAACACTCATCAATTCTCTGAGCTGAAAGTGGCCTGCAATTCTTTATCAAACCCTTTGCATCTTGAAGCTGCTGATACAGTGTAAATCAGAGGCACTTGATGTTTCTGAGAGAGAGCATGAAAGAGAGCATGTTTCTGCATGATCATGACCCTGTCAGTCTGCTCCCTGAACTCTGAGCAATCAATAGATACTAAATTCCTGCACAGGAGAGTTTCTCATAACTTTTCGTTGATTCAGAATTTTAGCTCAGCGTGTTTTGATCAGCTTGTGTTTTAGTGGATGTATGAAGTCAGTTCCTCACACAGGTGTAGATCATAACTTTAACTATGAACATCATTCACTAACACCAATGCTTTTTGAACAGCATATATGTCTTATAATTTCAAAACTAATGTGAAATGTTTTGCTTGTGCTGTATTTCTTGAAAATGAAATAGCACTATGTCTTAGAATAAATGTGAATGATATCCAAGTTTGTTTGTTTTTTACCTCAATGGAATCAAAATATTTAATTAGGAATTAATAAGAATTGGAATTGTTAAATTTCCAAGTAAAATTTAATAGTGCCGTTTCTGAATAGCTCTGCTGGATATTAGACTTCAAGTTTTTCTTTATCCTCGTGTCTGTAGTAGCTCAAAGGATATAGTTTTTTATTTACATGCACTGCTGTTCAAAAAGTGTGGGGTCTGTAAGATTTAAAAAAATATATATTTTTTCTCACTAACTAAGGCTGCATTTATCTGATCTAAAATAGTAATATTGTGAAATACTTTTACTGTGTAACCTTTATTCCTGTGACCAAAGCTGAATTTTCAGCTTTTTAGTGTCACATGATCTTTCAGAAATCATTCTAAGATCATTTCTGATTATTATCAATGTTGAAAACAGTTGTGCTGCTTCATATTACAATTACAGAAATGTCTCACTGCTAAACGTTTTATAATATGGCACTGCTGAGTCACAACTAGGGTTGAGTATCGTTTGAATTTTAATGATTCTGATTCTTATGGATCCCTATTATATAATATAATAATAATAATAATAATAAACTTTGATATCATTCACGTTTATTCTAAGTTTAAGCAAAATATTTCATTGTAACTGAATACCATAAACAAAACTCAACATGCTAAAGAACACTTAAACAAGGAACTTTAGACTACGTTTTAAAAATACCTTAGCAAAGACAACTAACCTAACTAATATATATTTCAAGCATTAAAGACAAGTGAATACTCAGTAATTAAAAAAGAACAAATAAACAAATTAGCAATCACACAAATAAATACAACTGAACAAAGATACGATTGAAATAAACAATGTTTTAAGATTTTCAAGTTCAGGTACAGAAACTAATCAAATGTAAAAAAAACACACATTTTTAATAAAATTATAAATAAAATATAAATTACAAATATAGTTACAGAAGTTAAGTATATACTGTCTTTTGTTGTTTGATTAACGTTATTATCGAGACGACAGCAGGAATATTAGTCTGCTGTCGCTTTAAGAGCTGCACGGGTCCAATATACTGATACACGTGCGTTTCCTTTCTCAACTGTTTACACTTATGATATAACCAAGGATATTTCAACCTGTTTTTGTGTGTATTTGTCCATTCAAGTGCAAAGCGATGCGGAAGAGAACTCAGTTCAGTATTGCGTACAATACAGGATGTCAAGTCAAATCAAGTCACCTTTATTTATATGGCGCTTTTACAATACAGATTGTTTCAAAGCAGCTTTACAGAGATAACAGGAAATAATGCAACCAAGTTTGTATGTATGAAAAGACTGTGTTTGTGTTTTGAGAAAACAGCGTGTGAGCCTTCTTGCGCTTGAATGGTTTAAAATCACATTAATATGCACTCAGAGGAATCGATAAGAGGAATCAACATTTTAATTTTACAACAAGTATCTGATTCCTCACCTTAAGTATTCGATTGCAGAATTGGATTCGATCTTCGATTCCTAACCCTAGTCACAAAGTATTTAATTAAAAATGTATTTTTGCACACGATTATAAAACATAATATTTTAAATAATCAGTGTTGGACAGTAGCGTCGCTACACATGGTGACGTTACTAACTACATTTCTCAATAGTGTGGTGCTAGCGTCTCTGTTTTCTGAATCAAATAGCTTTTCAATAGCGAAGCTCTTTGTTGAACAAGTAAGGCGGTAGCATCCACACAAGCTACATTTTCCCAAGCATTTCTGAAGCTCAAGCTCAAATTTTGCTCAAGCTCTTTGAATTTTTATTATATGGTGCAAGATTATCCTATTCAAATCAATGTGATGAACGAGTTAGGTCAAAAGCAATCAAACAGTAGTCAGATTACATTACGTTAAATGTAAAATTTAAGGCATAAAGTTACTAACTTCAATTTTTGTCCTGTAATTCTGAATCAGTATTAAGTAAGAAAAGCATTTTTTTCCGTGTATTGTTTGTTAAACACGCTTCTCGTGTTTAAAAAGTAGCCTATCTGCTGTACACATAAGAGAAGGCAAGATTGCAAGAAGAGTTTGATGTGTGCCTTAACTATTATTTATGACTATTTTCTATTTGTTCAGATTTTGATACAGGAACTGTTGGCAAATGAGCCTCATTCATAACGCTTCCCCGTTGTAAGTCTGTGCGCTCTCTGCACTGCTCTCGCAGGTGACTACCTCCACCATTGTTGCGACAACATCACATTATTAATAAACATTTATAAAATTGATTTTTGAAATATGTGAATCAATTAGAATTATTATAAGATAGGGCTACACTGTTAGAAAAATCTGTAGAAATTACAGTATTACTGGCAGCTACTTGCCAGTAACTTACTGTAGATTTAAAATGATGTTATTTACTGGCAACAATTTGTTCAAAATTAAATGAACATTAAACATTAACAAGTCTTTATCTTTACAGAATAAAACTAAAATAACATCCTCATGCAAAGCATTCTGGGAACCAAAATCCGAAGGAAAAAAACAGAAAAAGGTTGATGAAGATTTCTGGTTCCCAGTATGCTTTGCATTAGATTGTTATTTTATAATTTTATTCTTTAAAGACAAAGACTTGTTAATGTTTAATGTTCATTTAACTTTGAACAAACTGTTGCCAGTAAATAACATAAATTTAAATCTACAGTAAGTTACTGGCAAACAGCTGCAAAACTACAGCAAATTTTTTACAGTGTAGGGTAGGATTAGGATTCAATTTAGTTGCATATAATTATTTTACACATTCAAGAACTAAATAAATAATAGCAAAATCAAGAAAAACAATTGAAAGTGTACTTTCATTTCAAGCCCAAGGAGCATACAAAGAAAAAGCACATTTACCAGATTCTGACAATATGCTTGGGACTATTAGCCTAAAATGAGAACCAGATCTAGAGCGATAACTATTTGTGTACTAATTTACAAGATTTGATATATAGGAGGGTAATTTACCTAAAAGAGCTTTTGCAATAAATGAGTACATATGTAGCTTTCTCCTTTGACGTAAAGATAACCAGGCTAAAGAATCATATAAAATGCAATGATGCGTCCGTGACCACCAGAAACAAATACGTAAAGCTGCGTGATACACAGAATCTAATTGTCTAAGTAGAGATGCAGCTGCATGCATAAAGATCACCGTAATCAATTATAGATATAAATGTACTCTCTACTATTTTCTTTCCGGCCTCGTAGGAAAAAAAAAAATTTAAACGATAAAAGAAACATAAATTTAAGATCAAATGTTGATTTTTCATCCATCCTTTATAAGAACTAACTCTTTTTATAAGTAAACCATCTGAAGCTGTAATTGACACATCAGTTACCTTAGAGCGACCACGACTTAAATAATGTATTTTGTCTTTTTTGAGTTTAAAGGAGACATATCATGCTTTTAAATCATTCCTTTTTACATATAAATCATACATTTCTAGTCTATATAAAGCTGAACTGCAATGCTTGGGTCTGAATTCCTCATTATTAAAGCTCCACAGGCCCCTTTTTTACCCCTTTTCTGATGTGCGTCTGAGAGCAACTCGTTTTGGTGCGGTCTCTTTAAATACAACCAGAGCCCGTCTACGGAGAGCCTGCCCACTCCCTATTAAGCTCTATTGTACCGAATTTTGGTTGTAGTACCACCAGAGTTCCACTGGGGGCGATCGCCATGAGTGCAAAATGAATGGGAGTCTATGGGGCTAGACGGCTAAATGTGTCTCTTTCACCCGATTGCCGTTGATAAATCTCAAATCTGATTGTAGATTTTGCAAGTTCAACATGGGTTTTAGGTCGAAAGTTGAATGAACGAGTACTTATATCCTTTCAATTTCTTACAGGTTGAGTTGTTGTTGCCCATAACACGCTAGCATTCTGCTAATGAACGCTGATTGGTCAGTAAAGGACTGATTACGACCAGAGATACCGCTTGATGGCATTGTGTCATCCGCAGCGGGACCAGAAACAAACAAAACAAAAACTCTTCTAGCACGTGTGTTTACCTGTGTCAGCTGTGTTGTCGATGCCTCGAGAGAAAAGAAAGTGCAGAGCACGAACGCACCAAAGTGACTTAAGGATTGCCGTAAAGCAGTATGTCTGGTCGTACATGTATATGACGTCATTGACACTTTAAAATGCTTTTTAAACCAAATAAGTGACTCAAAAAAATCTAACACCCAGCAATGTGTAATTTATTTGCATCTCCTTTCGAATACAACATTCAAATTACTAGACAAAAAATTATATCCTGAGAAAAGTGGATTTTTATTGGTATAGCGCCATAGACCTCCATTCATTCTGCACTCGTCCTGTGAGCGCCCTCATATGGAATCAGAGAGGAACTGCAACCAGTTCAGAAGGCGGAAGTGTACTGAGAGTGAAACTTCTCGCCATATTAGACATTCTCTGATACAACTGAGACACTTCATACCCCGCCCCCTCTCCAGGGTGAAGAGGTGACACTCGGTTCAACTCCACCCCGTTCGGCCATTTTTGTAGTTCGATAGCAGAGATACGATTATCTAGCGGCACAGAATCTTTTTATTCACACGCTATGTCAACAACGGAAGACTTGTCCAGCCAGCCTACATGTTCGAGCCAGAGTCGGAGCCGGAGCGAGATGAAAATGAAGACGACGAACCTGCAGAACAACGTCTTCATATGGATGTATCGCAATGGTGTATTACTGTATTTATACATGAAACTTTGGTCTTCCGACCTTTTACCACCGTGTCGATTTATTTTGATTAATATGTGCGAGGGAGAGAGAGCAAGACAGCATCTAGTTTGGAGACGGTGATGTCTTGTTTACACTTTCGCCTGGCTCTGAAGAGAGAGAGTGAGCGCGCGCGCGACCGGTTCTCTCTCTCTGCTCGTTCTTTCAGTTAAACATCTTTCAGTTCATCTACATTAGACGGTGTAATGAAGCGTGTGGGTTACTACATCCAACAACCGAACATTTTAACTTACCCTCTCGTAACTTCTGCATCCTTTAGCTTGGACTGGGCTGGAAGTCAATGTCCTTATTTGGCAGTTCCGCTGCAAATACTGTGACGTAATAGTTCACAAAACGTCATAGATAATAGAAAAATCGGAACAGGTTGAAAAATATGACCAAAACAGAATATAAAGATAGCAACAAAGAGAATAATTTCAACTTTTCTGTACTTCTAAACACTCCAAATATACAACAAAATGCATTTAAGGGCTAAAAAATTGGATTTAGCATGATATGTCCCCTTTAAAGCCAATTTTAACTGCAACAGTGAATGCTGCAGTACTTGAAAAAAAAGTGTTCTGTAGTTGCTTTAAGGCTTTTATTTAAAGGAAATACTTTTGTATAAATAATTGTATCATCTGCATACAAATGTATTTTAGCTGAATCTATTCCATGACCTAAATCATTGATAAAAATAGAAAATAAAAGAGGGGCTAAGAGGAACCTTGAGGAACCCCCAATGTCTACTTAAAGGGAAGGTGAGTTGTAATTTTCCACTGACACACACTGAGTGCATTCGGAAAGATAGTTTTTGAACCATTTTAGAGCAGCTTCACTAATGCCTGGCTCACACTACAGGAGTTTTAGGCCGATTTATCCCAGATTTTCCCTTCCCGAGAATCGGAGAAAAAATGTGTCGAGGACCTCAATCGGTTCCGATGTTCGGCGCAGATTTTCTGGTAATGTGGGGCATTCACTGATCGAATCTTGCACCTCCCGATCTGCTCTCGCCCCGATCACATCAATCATGTTTGAAAATTATTATTTTAAATCAGGATGAGCAAGACTGTGATTACGTCAGTACTGTCACTGTTACATTCATAGGTGTCTTTATAAACAGTCACAATAGCCAATAAGAAACAAGCTGTCGTGGTGAGGGAATTTCCCTTGAGGTAATTTTGAGTGACTCAACAGTGTGATATGTGGTATTATATCCATTTATTTATTTATTGCCTAAATAAATAAGTGTTACGCTGTGGTCAGCAGGAATGAAGACGAGTACATTCAGTTATGAAATAAAGGGTGATTTTTGAAAGATTTCGCTTTCCTTGGTCACGGCAACCTTTTCACGAATATGACTTGATATGAAGGACAGATATTTTGATTACTTCCGTTCTGCTGCGTGAGATCACGTGAGGCGCTTCCTCTGGCACGATAATCTTAATAACATTTTGTAGTGTGTTATGCGCTGTGATTTTCAAATCTTATAATGCGAGCATGTTTAAGATTTGAGGGAAGAAAATCTGCACAGATTCTCCTTAAGTGTGTGCTGCAACCAGATTTCACAATCGGTTAGGATTTTCAAACTCCTGTAGTGTGAGCCAGACATAAGGCCTATAAACCTGAGTCTCTGTAACATTAATTTGTGATCTACAGAATCAAAAGCTTTTGATAGATCAACAAATAGAGCAGCACAGGACTTTTTACTGTCTAAAGAAGTTATAATATAATTTGAGACCAACACAGCTGCAGTAATGGTACTATGTCCTGTTCTGAAACCTGACTGATGATCGTGAAGGATATTATTAACCGACAGAAATTGTTTTAATTGGTTAAAACATTAAAAGACTTTCACTAAAACTGGCAATCTGGAAATATGATAAGTAATTATTTGGATCTCCGCCCTTTAATGATGGAGTAACCATTGCCAACTTCCACATTTTTGGTATAACATTGGAGACAAGGCTTAAGTTAAATATAGAGGCTATAGGCTCTGCTACAAGTTCAGCTGCCAAAAATGGGGCTCAATTTGATAAATTCCTGTTTTTTTTTAAATATCTAATTTCTTTAGAGCTTTATGAACCTGTGCAGTGGTAATGGGCACCAAATTAAATGACTGTGAAGGGGCAGTATTGAGTAAGTTCAGCAGTTTCCTTAAAGGTATAGACACCCGAATTAATAGACTCAGAAGTTGAGCCAAATGAAGTAAAATAATTATTAAAAGTATCTGCAATAACTTTTTAAATTTAATAAATTAAATGAAAGATTTGGTACTGAGGTAGATTTTACTTATTTCCAAAAGGTAGGATTATTTAAATTTTCATTTATCGTAGACAAATAATGATCACGTTTTGCACTTTTGATTAATTTTGTGCATTTATTTCGTAATGCTCTGTAGGAGATCCAATCTAGAGAATTGTTTGATTTCTTTGCCTCAGCCCAAGCAGCATTCCTCTGTTTTATACTAGTAGAAACAGTATCATTAAACCAAGAGTTATCTTTACCACTGATCCTAAATCTTTTGACTGGAGTGTGTTTATCACATATGGATAATAATGTCGATTTAAAATAATCCCAAGCCAAAGTAACATCTGGCACACATGAAACAAACACCCAAATCACAATTGTAGAGATTGCGTAAGAAAGCTTGTTCATTAAAATGCTTTAAAAATCATTTATAAATAAATGCAGTGAAGTTATAGGAGTTTTACAATTTCTCACAGACAACAGTGATCACTAATGTCATTGGAAAAAACTCCAAATGCTGAATATCTGTGAGAAGCATTAGTTAAAATTGAGTCCAATAAAGTAGATCTGTCAATATCCTTTTGATTTATCCGGGAGAGTCACAAATCTCTTTAAAAGGATCAGAGGATGACGACAGCCAGTCCTAGTTCAAATCGCCAAGTATAATCAATTCATATTTAGTCCAATCATGAAAGTAATCTGCAAGTAAAGTACATATTTCATTTGAAGTATTTTATTAATCGGGCTGTCTGTGCACATTCAATGGGATTAAATGTTATCAAAAAAAAAAAAATCAAAGGTAATGTTTCATTACGTGTTTATGGAGCGTCAGAGCACGCTGTCATTCATTATCGCTCCGAATGGCTTTTCATTTATCAAATAAGAGTACAAGGGTTATGTAATCATT